>NC_040907.2:108549932-108851095 GCF_004126475.2 Phyllostomus discolor
TCTATGTGCCTGTTTTTATGCCAGTACCAGGCTGTTTTGATTACAGTGGCCTTGTAGTATAGTTTAGTGTGGGGTATTGTGATCCCTCCTACTTTACTCTTCTTTCTCAAAATTTCAGGAGCTATTCAAGGTCGTTTATAATTCCATATAAATTTTTGAAATGTTTGTTCTGTGTCTGTGAAATATGCCATTAGTACCTTAATAGGAATTACATTGGATGTGTAAATTGCTTTGGGTAGTATGGACATTTTGATGATATTAATTCTTCCAATCCATGAACACGGTATATGTTTCCATTTGTGGGTGTCTTCCTTGATTTCTTTCCTGAGTGTTATGTAGTTTTCTAAATACAGGGTCTTTTACCTCTTTGGTTAGGTTTATTCCTAGATATTTTATTTTTCTTTTTGCTATTTCAACTGGGATTTTTTCTCTGATCTCTGCTTCTGCTGTTTCATTGTTGGTGTAAAAAAATGCCTTTGATTTCTGGATATTGACTTTGTATCCTGCTATTTTGCCAAATTCATTTATTAGGTGAAGCAGTTTTTTTGGTGGAGTCTATAGGATTTTCTATGTATACTATCAGGTCATCTGCAAACAATGACAGTTTTGTTTCCTCCTTTCCAATTTGGATGCCTTTTATTTCTTTTTCTTGTCTGATTGTTGTGGCTAAAACTTCCAGTACTATATTGAATAGAAGTGGTGAAAGTGGACAGCCTTCTCTTGTTCCTGATCTTAGTGGAAAAGATTTTAATTTTTGCCCATTGAGAATGATGTTGGCTGTAGGTCTCTGATATATGGCCTTTATTATGTTGAGGAATGCTCCCTCTATTCCCACTTTGCTGAGTGTTTTTATCATGAATGAGTGCTGTACCTTATAAAATGCTTTTTCTGCATCAATTGATATGATCATGTGGTTTTCGTCTTTGCTTTTGTTTATGTGATGTATTACATTTACTGATTTGCGAATATTGAACCATCCTTGCATCCCTGGAATGAATCCCACTTGGTCATGGTGTATGATTTTTTTAATGTATTGTTGGATGCAGTTTACCAGTATTTTGTTGAGGATTTTAGCATCAATGTTCATCAGTGATATTGGCCTGAAGTTTTCTTTCTTTGTTGTGTCTTTATCTGGTTTTGGAATTAGGATGATGTTGGCCTCATGAAAAGAGTTTGGGAGACTCCCATCTTTTTGGATTTTTTGGAATAGTCTGTGAAGGATAGCGGTTAGCTCTTCCTTAAATGCTTTGTAGAATTATCCTGTGAAACCATCTCAAGCAGGGCTTTTGTGTGTTGGGAGTTTTTTGATTACTGCTTCAATTTCTTTTGTTGTTATTGGTCTGTTCAGACTTTCTGCTTCTTTTTCATTGAGTTTTGGAAGATTATATTTTTCTAGAAATTTGTCCATTTCACCTACGTTTTCAAATTTCTTGGCATACAGTTCTTTGTAGTAATTTCTTACAATCCTCTGTATTTCTGTGGTATCAGTTGTAATCTCTCCTCTTTCATTTCTGAATGTGTTTATTTGGGTCTTCTCTCTTTTTTTCTTGATCAGTCTGCTTAAAGGCCTGTCGATTTTGTTCATCTTTTCAAAGAACCAGCTCTTGGATTCATTGATCCTTAGAATTGTGCTTTTAGTCTCTATGTCATTTAATTCTGCTCTGATCTTGGTTATTTCTTTCCTTCTACTTCTGTCTTTGTTGTTGCTTCTCGAGTTATTGTAGACATAGGGTTAGGTTGTTTGTTTGGAATGTTTCTAACTTTTTTAGGTGGTCCTGTATCGCTATGAACTTCTCTCTCAGGACTGCCTTGGCTGTGTCCCATAAGTTTGGGGTTGTTGTGAATTCGTTTTCATTTGTTTCCAGAAACCTTTTGATTTCTTCCCTAATTTAATTCTTGACTCATTCATTGTTTAATAGCATGCTATTTAATCTCCATGATTTTCAGTGTTTTGGATTTTTTTCCCTGTGGTTGGTTTCTAATTTCAGTCCCTTGTTGTCCGAGAAAAACCTTGGTATGATTTCAATTTTCTTGAAATTCTTGAGGCTTGTATTGTGTCCTATCGTGTGGTCTATCTTTGAAAATGTTCCATGTACATTTGAAAAGAATGTATATTTAGCTTCTTTGGGTTGGAGGGCTCTGTATATATCAGTAAAGTCCATTTCATGAAGGGTATTGTTCAATGCCACAATATCTTTGTTGATATTTTGCTTGGAAGATCTGTCCATTTTTGATAGTGGGCTGTTAAAATCTCCCACTATAATTGTGTTGCTGTCCATATCTTTCTTGAAGTCCTCTAAGATTTTCTTTATGTATTTGGGTGCTCCTATGTTGGGTGCACATATATTTACAATATTTATGTCTTCTTGGTGGATTCTTCCCTTGAGTACTATGAAGTGACCTTCTGGGTCTCTCTTTATGGACTTTTTTTGGAAATCTATTTTGTCTGATATGAGTATTGCTCCCCAGATTTTTTTTTTCCTGTCCATTTGCTTGGAAGATTTGTTTCCAGCCCTTCAATTTCAGCCTGTGTAGGTCATTTATCCTGAAGTAGTTCTCTTGTAGACAGCATATATGTGGGTCATTTTTTCTTATCCATTCTATGTCTTTTGATTGGAGTATTTAATCCATTTACATTTAAGGTTATTATTGATAGGTACTTATTCATTGTCTTTTACGTATGTGTGTTCCTCTCTCTCTCTCTCCCTTTTCCTTCCCTTCCTTAAAGCAATCCCTTTAGAATCTCTTGCAGAGCTGGTTTGGTGGAGGTGTATTCTTTTAGACTTCTTTTGTTTGGGATCCTTCTTATTTGGCCTTCTATCTTGATTGAGAGCCTTGCTGGATAAAGTAGCCTTGGTTGCAGACCTCTGGTTCTCATTACCTGGAGTATTTCTTGCCATTCTCTTCTGGGTTGAAGTGTTTCCATTGAGAAGTCAGCTGTTTGCCTTATTGGGGCTCCCTTGTATGTTACTTCCTGTTTCTCCCTTGCTGCCTTTAAGATTCTCTCTTTGTCTTGAAATTTTGCCATTTTAATTATGATGTGTCTTGAGGTGGGCCTCTTTGGGTTCCTCTCAATTGGAACTCTCTGTGTCCTGGATTTGTGTGACTTTTTCTCTCATCAAATTAGGGAAGTTCTCCTTCATTACTTTTTTGACTAGGTTTTCGATCCTTTGTTCTTCTTCTTCTCCTTCTGGTATCCCTATTATACGGATATTATTACGTTTCATATTGTCTTGCATTTCTCTTAATCCCTCTTCATTTTTTCTGAGCCTCTTTTCCTTATCTTGCTCTTTCTGGATGTTTTTTCCACTTTGTCCTCTAGCTTGCTAATCCAATCTTCTGCTTCATCGATCCTGCTTTTCATTCCTTCTACTGTGTTCTTCAGCTCAGAGATTGTATTCTTCATTTTCTCTTGGCCTTTGTTGAGAGTTTCGATTTCCTTTTTCATGTTTATATAGTTTGCAGTGAGATTGAGGTAGTTTCCCTCTAATTTCTGATAGCTCATTGTGAGTTCATTGAACTTCCTGATAATCATTGTTTTGAACTCACTATCTGATAGTTGAGTTGCCTCTATTTCATTTAGCATTTTTCCTGAGGCTTCCTCCTTTCCCTTCAATTAGAGGTTGTTTCTTTGTTTTCTCATCGTTCGTGGGTTTCTTCTTGTTCGCCTCTGTTTCTTAAATTGATCTGTTCTGGTTCCCTGCAATTATGGTGTGAACTTTCATGGTAGAATACTTGTGGGATTCAGTGGTGCAATCTCCTTAGTGTATCCTGGTGTTCTCAGCTTCCCCTTACTCTTTTTTTGTGATCACTTGGAGGAGTAAGGCAAAATGGTTTAAGACAGCAAGACAGTGTACTATGATATTTACACTAGCAGCCAGTAGAGAAGAGATGGGTTATCCTTTGGCTCCTTATAGTGTTAACCGTGACCCTCCACCCCACTATCCATGTTTTAGAATGAATGGAAAGAGGGTAAGACTCTTATTGGGGATGAGAGGATTGATAGTTGGATCTAGAAAGCTGTGAGGCTGTGGTAGATCAGATTGTAAGGTAGGGTTGGATTAATGATTAGTATATAGGAGTAGTGTGTAAAAGAATAGAGACAACCCCCACAATAGTATAGTTCAGGAAATTGCAAAGTGGACTGAGATCAGGTAGGGGTATTGAGTAGTATTTACAATTGTAAGGACTAGGTCTTATTAACAGTAATAGTAAAGTGACAGTCTTGTGGCAGAATTGATGAGATCTAGATAACAAGAATAAAGAGTATAGAACCTTGAGAGGTGTATTAATGAAACACAGATGAAGGATAGTAAATTATCAACACACTGTGACTGAGATTCCAGGGGGAACCTATCAAATGACAGCATAACCAGCCAAGCAAAGAAGATTATACAAAAAGAAAAAGACTACCAAAATATTATTAAAATAAAAAATGTCAGAAAGGTGAGAAAAAGATAATACAAATTTACAGTAACTTCCAAGATAAAAAAAAAAGGAAGAAAAGCAGAAGATGGAGTGCAGGAGAGATAAATTTGGATTGGAAAGAATATTATTAGGATTAATGGAAGAGAAGCATAAGGGATTGCGAGATATAAAAATAGTAAGAATTGAAAAATAAAATGTCACTTAAAACACAAGATAAAATCAATCATCCAACAACAGCCACAAAAACCAAACCAAACCAAACCAAACCAAACCAAACAAACAAACAAACAAAAACCTCTTGTTAGTTTCTAACTGGCCAGACCAGTTTTTCTGATCTTGCTGGCTTCAGCTGGCTGAGGGACTTTTGAAATGCTTCTCTCTCTTCCCAGATCTCAGCAGTTCTCTCAGGAACCCTGGGCACTCCCGAGCACACTCACTCTCCGGAGCTCACTGCCACTTTCTTCTGGACTCTGGGGTCCCTGCAGGGTTCCAGCTCTATGATCTCAGGAGGCACCCGTGATGTTTTGGGATTCACTGCACCCTCCCTGGGAGTCATAAAAGGGCGTGCCCCTCCACCGAACTTTTGAGATTCGGGCTATAGGAAGGCACTAAGTGCCCATCCCTTCCGGGATCACAGCGTGCAAGTCAAGATTCCCAATGGGGCGCGCACTTCCCCAGATCAGAACTGCTGGCTTCCAAGACCTGAAAAACGCCTGAGCCCCTCCCGGCTCTGGGTCCTCCACCAATCCGCACTTCCACCATGCTATGTGTGTGGGCACATTTCCCAGCTTCCCCTGGCCGGGCTAGCTGGAAATTTTTGAGTTTTGGGCTATAGGAAGGCACTAAGCACTGCGTCCCTTCTGGGATCACAGCGTGCGAGTCAAGATTCCCAATGGGGTGCACACTTTCCCAGATCAGAACTGCTGGCTCCCGAGACCTGAAAGCACCCGAGTTCTTCCCGGCTCCAAGTTTTCCACCAATCCGCACTTCCACTGGGCTAGGGATGCAGGCACTCTTCCAGACTGTCCCTGGTCATGCTGGCTGGAGGCCCTCATTTCTCCCAGGTCTCTGGGTGGTTGTTCATAATCCCTGGGCAATTCCATCCCAGTCCAGCTGGCCAACCTGTGCCTTCACGCAACAAGATCTCCCCTGGAGTTGCTCAACCCCCGTATCCAGGGAAGGGAGCAGCGACTCCCCTCTCCCAGGAGCCCCGAGGCAGACCTGGGAGCACCGGACCTGGGGACTGCACACCCCTAGTCCCCGTGCTGATCCCTAGGTCCCTTTTGTCCTGAAGCAGTCTCCTTACCGTGTGGTTTTTCAATGATCACAATAATTTTTGATGTCCTGCTTTCAAAAGTGATTCGGTGACCTAGTCCATTTGCTCCTCTTCTCCACCGAACCACGAGTTTCCCTCCTCTTCACAGAAGCAGAGAAACACGCTGCCTAGAGCAAAGCCGCCATCTTGTTTTTCTCTTTCATGTTTCTTATTTTGCTCTTATATTTGATTAACCCAGTGTTCCCTTCTTATTTCTTTTTCTTATTTTTGTTATTCCTTCTCTTTCTTTGCCTTTTTTTCATGTTTCCTCTATCAATTCATTATGCATATATATTTCCTTCCCTTTTCTCCTCCCCTTTTAGCTTCTTTTTATTGGGGTGGGGGGGCTTTTCCCTAATATTCCATTTCTCTTTCCACTGTTGTTATTTTTTTATATTTTGTCATTGATATTGCTGCTGTTGGGAGGCGGTTGCTTGTTTTGCTACCTTTTTTTTTTTTGTACTGTTTCACTTTGTCAGCACCTGCACAACAGTGTACAAGGCATGATGGGAGTGGAGCCTCTCAGTCAGCCAGCTGGAGAGGTGATTCTACCAACAAAGAGACCAACAACATTCCGGGCCCAAATACAATAGGAGAGCCCTAATAACCCACAGGAAGGGCATTCCTAGAACAACCAGATCAGGAGAACAAAGTGTCTGCACCACTGGTTCCCATAGGAAGACCACTCCATAAGACAAGAAATCAAAGCATATCTATCTAATACATAGAAACAAACAAAAAGAGACAGCTAAAATGGTGAGACAAAGAAGCAACAACCAAACAAAAGAAAAGAAGGAATCCCCAGAAACAGGGCTAAATGAAATTGACGCAAGCAAATTATCAGACATAGAGTTCAAAGTAATGGTTATAAGGATGCTCAAGGAACTCAGTGAGAACTTCATCAACATGGAAAAGGACATAGCAACCATGAAAAAGAACAAGTTGAAAAGGAAATGCAATATTTTAAATGAAGTATACACTAGAAGGAATTAAAAACAAACTAGATGAAGCAGAGTATTGAATCAGCAATTTGGAAGACAAGATAGAAAAAAATGTCCAATCAAAGCAACAAAAATAAAAATCAACTTAAAAAGTAAGAGAATGGCTTCAGGAAACATTGGGAAAACATGAAATGTAATAATATCCACATCACAAGGATACCAGAAGAAGAAAGTAGGCAAAGGGTACAAAACCTGTTTGAAGATAAATGACAAAATCTTCCCTAATCTGTTGAAGGAAAATGTCACACAAGTTCAGGAATCACAGAGCATCCCATTAAGAGGAACCCAAGAGACCCAACCAAAACACATCATAACTAAAATGACAAAGTTTAAAGACAAGAGAGAATATTAAAGGCAACAAGACATGAAGTCAGTTACCTACAAGGGAGCTCAAATAAGACTGTCAGCTGATTTTCAACAGAAACACTTCAGGCCAGAAGGGATTGGTATGAAATATTCAAAGTAATGAAAAGCAAGAATCTGCAACACTATCCAGCAAGGCTATCATTTAAAATTAAAGACAAAATAAAGAACTTCCCAGGCCAAAAAAAAAAAAAGTTAAAGGAATTCATTAACACCAAACAAGCACTGCAAGACATGTTAAAGGGACTACTTTTTTAAAAAATAAGTGTGTGTGTGTGTGTGTGAGAGAGAGAGAGAGAGAGAGAGACAGACAGACAGACAGACAAGAACAGAGAACTAAGGAATAAAATGACAATGAACAAGTACCTAGAAATAGTAACTTTAAATATAAATGTATTTAATGCTTCAATCAAAAGACATAAGGTAGCTGAATGATTAAGAAAACATGGCCTATAGATATTCTATCTAAAAGAGACGCACCTAAGAACAAAATATTTACATAGACTGAAAGGGAAAATCATAAAAAAATATTCCAGAAATAACAGTTGATACCATAGAAATACAAAGAATTGTAAGAAAATACTATGAACAATCATATGCAAAGAAAATGGACAACCTGGGCAAAACAGACAGTTTCTAGAATCATACAATATCCCAAGACTGAATCAGAAAGAAGCAGAACTCCTAAATAAACCAATAACAAGTAATAAAAAAAAAAAAAGCCCAGCAAAGAAAATCCCTGGACCAGATGACTTCACAGGCAAATTTTACCAGCTATTCAAAGGAAAACTAACACTTATCCTTCTCAACAATTTCAAAAAATTCAAGAAGAGTAAAGACTCCCAAACTCTTTTTACCAGTCCAGCATTATCCTAATTCCGAAACCATGTAAAGATATAGCAAAGAAAGAAAATTGTAAGCCAATATCCCTGATGGGCATAGATGCTAAAATCCTCAACAAAAATATTAACAAACTGAATCCAGTGAGACATTAAAAAGACTATACACCATGATCAAGTGGGATTTATTTCAGGGTTGTAAGGATAGTACAATATTCACAAATCAATAAATGTGATATACCACCTAAACAAAAGGAAAAACAAAAACCACATGATCATATCAATATATGCAGAAAAAGCATTTGATAAAATCCAGCACACACTTATGATAAAAAACACTCACCAAAATGAGAACAAAAGGAAGACACCTCAACATAATAAAGAACATATATGAAAACCCTTGTGCCAACATCATAATCAATGGGCAAAAACTAAAAGCATTTCCTTTAAGATCAGGAACACAGGTTGCCCTTTTTCACCAGTTTTATTCAACATAATGCTGGAAGTCCTTGCCACAGCAATCAGAGAAGAAGAAGAAACAAAAGCATCCATATTGCAAAGGTGTAAGTAAAACTGTCAGTATTTGGAGATGACATGATAATGTACATAGAAAATACTATAGGCTCCACCAAAAGAACCTACTCAACCCAGTAAATGAATTTAGGAAAGTAGCAAGATACAAAGTCAATACTCATAAATCAATGGTATTTTTATATACCAATAATGAACTATCAGAAAGAGAAACTAAGAAAACAATCCCAACAATATTTGCTTAATATTGCAACAAAAAAAAGTACCTAGGAATAAATTTATGCAAAGAGGTAAAGACCTGTACTTGGAAAATTACAAGACACTGAAGTGGGAGCATAGGCCATGTTCATGAATTTGAAGAATTTACATTATTAAAATGTCTGTACTACCCAAACAAATCTATACATTCAATGCAATTGCTATTGAAATACCAAAGACATATTTCATAGATGCAGAACAAATATTCCAAAAATGTATGTGGATCCAAAAAAAAAAAAACCCCTCCTAATAGCCTTCAGCAATCTTGAGAAAGAACAACTAAGTTGAAGGGACCACAATATCTTATATCAAACTATAAGATATAAGAGGCTACTATAATCAAAACAGTCAGGTACTGTCATAAGAACAGACACATAGAACAATGGAACAGAATAAAGAACCCAGAAATCAAACCACAACTGTATGGTCAATTAATATTTGACAATGGAAGCAAAAACATACAATGGAGTAAAGACAGTCTCTTCAATAAATGGTGTTGGGGTAACTGAACTATTACATTCAAAAAATGAACCCAGACCACCAACTTACACCAAACGAAAGAATACATTCAAAATGGTAAAAGACTTAAATGTAAGCCAGGACATGATAGAAGTCCTAAGGAAAACATAGGCAGACAGAACCTTTCATCCCAAAGAGGCAAAATACACATTCTTTTCAAATGCACATGGAACAGTTTCAAAAATACACCACATGATAGGACACAAAACAAGCCTCAGCAAATTAAGGGTGAAGGGTTTACAGGAACAATTATAAAGGACACATGGACAATAACAAGGGGGGCTGGAAGAGGGGAGGGAGGTGGGGTGAGCAGGGGTGGTGGGGAGCGGTGGGGTAAAGACAGAAAATTGTACTTGAACAACAATTTTAAAAGTTTATAGTAAGAGAATAAATAAATAAATAAATAACAAATTCAAGAAAATTCAAATCAGAGATGAAGATGGTGGTGTGGTAGGAGGGAGCATATTTCACTTCCCCCTATGCATGGGAGAGAATCTGGCTGATCTGCGGAGGAACAGAGCAAGGGGCCAACAATATCACAACCTTTATGAAAACAGGACATCAAAAATTATAGAGATTGAAAAACCAGACAGCAAGAAGACTGCTTCAGGATAATAAGGGCCCAGGGATCAGTGCCGGGAGCAGGGAGGCTGCAGCCCCCAGGCCCGGTGCTCCTGGGTCAGTCTCAGGGCACTCCAGAGAGAGCTGGGTCAACCACTCTCTCCCTGGCCAAACAAGGATTGAGCAGCACAAGGGGAGGATTTGTTGCTTGAAGGCACAGAGAGGGGAGCGAGGACTGAGAGACAATCACACAGGGACTGCGAGCACCCTCGCATAGCCCTGGGAACAGTGAGTCCCCCAGCCTGCACAACCAAGTGCACCCTAGCCGTGCACCCCTAACCCCAACCCAGAGATAGGGTGGTTTGGTGGAAGACCCAGACTCTGTAGCACTGAACAAGGAAAGGGCACAAGTGCTCGGGGGAACCTGGAGCCCAGGGAAGTGCACACCCCCTTGGGATTCCTGAAGCTTACACCATGAAGTCATGCCCCTTCGGGATCCTCAGGGCTTACATTGTGAAACTGGAAAAGACTTGGGTGGTCTGCAGGACACCAGAGCCCAGCAGCCCACAGTGGCGAGCTCCAGAGAGTGTGCTTGGGAGTGCCCAGACCCACACACAACACCCTGCAGAGAGGTACCGGACTGGCTCTGGGGAGAGCATGAGACTAGCCCTGGGGACAGTATGTGAGAGACTGACTAAGTTCTGACTGGAAAGGGTGAAAAGCATTCCAATCTGCCCCTCAGCCTGCTGAAGCCAGCAAGACCAGAAAAACTGGTTTGGCCAGTTAGAAACCAACAAGAGGTTGTTCGTTTGTTTTTTCCTTTTGTTTGTTTGTTTTTCATTTTTTGTTGTTTTTGTTGTTTGATTGTTTGATTTTATCTTTTTTTAAGTACCTTTTTATTTTTTAATTCTTATTATTTTTATATCTCTCAATTCATTATGTTTCTCTTCCTTTCATCTTAGTGTTATTCCTTCCACTCCAAATTTATCTCTCCTTCATTCCATCTTCTGCTTTTTTTCCCTCTTCTTTTTTTTGAAACTGCAAGTTACTGCAAATTTGTATTCTCTTTTTTTCATTATTCTTACATTTTTTATTTTAATAGTATTTTGGTATCCTTCTTTTTTCTATATAGACTTCTTTGCTTGGCTGGTTATACATTATCGTTTGATAGGCTTCCCCTGTTAACTCATTTATAGTGTATTGCTAATTTACTGTCCTTCATTTGTGTTCCATTAGTACACTACTCAAGGTTCTATACTCCCTATTCTTGTTGTCTAGATCTCATAGATTCTGCCATATGATTGTTGCTCTAATATTAATGTAAATAAGACCTATTTCATACAATTGTAAATACTACACAACACCCTTCCCAGATCTCAGCCCACTTCACGGTTTCCTCAATGCTATTATTGTACTGGTTAACTCAGTTCTCTTATACACTACTCCTATTTACTATTCTTTACTCCCGCCCTACCTCAGAATCTGACCACCTACAACCTCACTGCTTTCTAGATCCAACTCACAATCCTTTCCTCCCCAATTAAGGTCTTATCTTCTTTCCATCCTTTCTAAAATGTGGCTAGTGGGGTGGAAGATCACGGTTAACGCTATACATAGCCAAAGGATCCCCCATCTCTTCTGTACTGCCTGCTACGGTAAATATCATAGAATAATGTCTTAAACCATTTGCCTTACTCCTCCAACTGATCACAAAAAAGAGTAGGGGGAAGCTGAGAACACCAGGATACCCCAAGGAGACTGCACTACTGAATCTCACAGGTATTCTACCACAGAAGTTCACACCATAAACACAGGGAACCAGAACAGGTCAATTTAAGAAACAGAGGCTAACAAGAAGAGTCTCATGAACAATGAGAAGACAAAAAAACAATCCCCAAATGAAGGGAAAGGAGGAAGCCTCAGAAAGAATGCTAAATGAAATAGAGGCAACTCAACTATCAGATATTGAGTTCAAAACAATGGTTATCAGGAAGCTCAATGAGTTCACAATAGCTACCAGAAACTACAGGGAAGCTACAATAAACTCACTGCAAACTATATCAACATGAAAAAGGAACTAGAAACTATCACTAAGGGTCAAGAGCAAATGAATACAATTTCTGAACTGAAGAACACAGTAGAAGGAATGAAAAGCAGGATCGATGAACCAGAAGATCAGATCAGCGAATTGGAGGACAAAGTAGAAAAAAACACCAAGAAAGAGCAAGAAAAGGATAAGAGGCTCAGAAAGAATGAAGAGAAATTAAGAGAAATGCAAGACAATATGAAACATAATAATATCCATATAATAGGGATACCAGAAGGAGAAGAAGAACAGCAAGGGATAGAAAACCTATTTAAAAAAGTAATGATGGAAAACTTTCCTAATTTGATGAGAGAAAAAGCCACACAAACGCAGGAAACCCAGGGAGTCCCAATCAAGAGAATCCCAAAGAGGCCCACTTCAAGACACATCATAATTAAAATGGCAAAATTTCAAGAAAAAGAGAAAATCTTAAAGTTATCAAGGGAGAAACAGGAAGTAACATACCAGGGGGCCCCAATAAGGCTGGCAGCAGACTTCTCAATGGAAACACTCCAAGCCAGAAGAGAATGGCAAGAAATATTCCAAGTAATGAGAAGCAGAGGTCTGCAACCAAGGCTACTTTATCCAGCAAGGCTCTCAATCAAGATAGAAGGCCAAATAAGAAGGATCCCAAACAAAAGAAGTCTAAAAGAATTCACCTCCACCAAACCAGCTCTGCAAGAGATGCTAAAGGGACTGCTTTAAGGAAAGGAAGGAAAAGAGAGAGAGGAGGAACACAGCTAGGTACAATATTGGCAATGAATAAGTACCTCTACATAATAACCTTAACATAAATGTATTAAATACTCCAATCAAAAGACATAGAATAGCTGAATGGATAAGAAAACATGACCGACACATATGCTGCCTACAAGAGAACTACTTCAGGATAAATGACCTACACAAGCTGAAAGTGAAGGGCTGGAAACAAATTTTACAAGCAAATGGACAGGGAAAAAAAAAGTCTGGATAGCAATATTCATCAGACAAAATATACTGTCAGAAACGGGCCATAAAGAGAGATGGAGAAGGTCATTTCATAATACTCAAGGGAAGAATCCACCAAGAAGACATAAACATTGTAAATATATATGCACCCAACATAGGAACACCCAAATACATAAAAAAAATCTTAGAGAACTTCAAGAAAGATATGGACAGCAACACAATTATAGTGGGAGATTTTAACACCCCACTGTCAAAAATGGACAGATCTTCCAAACAAAATATCAACAAAAATATTGAGGCATTGAAAAATGGCATAGATGAAATGGACATAGCTGATGTATACAGAGCCCTCCATCCCAAAGTACACATTCTAAATACACATTCTTTTCAAATGTACATGGAAAATTTTCAAAGATAGACCACATGATAGGACACAATACAAGCCTCAACAAATTCAAGAAAACTGAAATCATACCAAGCATTTTCTCAGATAACAAGGGACTGAAACTAGAAACCAATCCCAAGAGGAAAAACCCAAAACACTCAAAATCATGGAGATTAAATAGCATGCTATTAAACAATGAATGGGTCAAGAATGAAATTAGGGAAAAAATCAAAAGGTTTTGGGAAACAAACAAAAATGAACTCACAACAACCCAAAACTTATGAGACACAGCTAAGGCAGTCCTGAAGGGGAAGTTCATAGCGATACAGGACTACCTAAGAAAGATAGAGACATTTCAAACAAATAACCTAAGCCTACGTCTACAAGAACTTGAGGAACAACAACAAAGGCAGCCGGGAGCAAATAGAAGGAAGGAAATAACCAAGATCAGAGCAGAATTAAATAACATAGAGACTAAAAGCACAATTCTAAGGATCAATGAATCCAAGAGCTCGTTCTTTGAAGAGATAGACAAAATCAACAAGCCTTTAAGCAGACCCATCAAGAAAAAAAGAGAGAAGACCCAAATAAACACATTCAGAAATGAAAGAGGAGAGATTACAACTGATACCACAGAAATACAGAGGATTGTAAGAAATTGCTACAAAGAACTGTATGCCAGGAATTTTAAAACCTAGGTGAAGTGGACAAATTTCTAGAAAAATATAATCTTCCAAAACTCAGTGAAAAAGAAGCAGAAAGCCTGAACAGACCAAAGACAGAAAAAGAAATTGAAGCAGTAATGAAAAAACTCCCAACACACAAAAGCCCTGCTTGAGATGGTTTCACAGGAGAATTCAACAAAGCATTTAAAGAAGAGCTAACCCCTATCCTTCACAGACTATTCCAAAAAATCCAAAAAGATGGGAGTCTCCCAAACTCTTTTCATGAGGCCAACATCATCCTAATTCCAAAACCAGATAAAGACACAACAAAGAAAGAAAACTTCAGGCCAATATCACTGATGAACATTGATGCTAAAATCCTCAACAAAATACTGGCAAACTGCATCCAACAATACATTAAAAAAATCATACACCATGACCAAGTGGGATTCATTCCAGGGATGCAAGGATGGTACAATATTCGCAAATCAGTAAATGTAATACATCACATAAACAAAAGCAAAGACGAAAATCACATGATCATATCAATAGATGCAGAAAACACATTTTATAAGGTACAGCACTCATTTATGATAAAAACACTCAGCAAAGTAGGAATAGAGGGAGCATTCCTCCACATAATAAAAACCATATATGAGACCTTCAGCCAACATCATACTCAGTTGGAAAATATTAAAATCTTTTCCACCAAGATCCGAAACAAGACAAGGCTGTCCACTTTCACAACTTCTATTCAATATAGTACTGGAAGTTTTAGCCACAGCAGTCTAACAAGAAAAGAAAATAAAAGGCATCCAAATCGGAAAGAAGGAAATAAAACTGTCACTGTTTGCAGATTACATAATAGTGTATGTAGAAAATCCTATAGACTCAGCCAAAAAACTGCTTGACCTAATAAATGAATTTGGCTAAACAGTGGGATACAAAGTCAATATCCAGAAATCAAAGGCATTTCTGTACACCATCAATGAAACAATAGAAGCAAAAATCAAGAAAAAAAATCCCATTTGATACAGCAAAAGGAAAAATAAAATACCTAGGAATAAATCTGACCAAAGAAGTAAAAGACCTGTATTCAGAAAACTACATAACACTGAGGAAAGACATTAGGGAAGACACAAACAAATGGAAACATATACCGTGTTCATGGATTGGAAGAATTAACATCATCAAAATGTCTATACTACCCAAAGCAATGTACACATTCAATACAATACCTATTAAAGTACCAATGACATATTTCACAGGCATAGAACAAACACTTCAAAAATTTATATGTTACCATAAATGACCCTAAGCAGCAGCAGCAATTTTGAGAAAGAAGAGTAAAGTAGGGGGGATCATAATACCTGATACTAAACTATATTACAAGGCCACTGTAATCAAACAGCCTGGTACATGCATAAAAATAGGCATGAGGACCAATGGATCAGAACAGAGAGCCCAGAAGTCTCTATGGTCAATTGATATTTGACAAAGGGGGCAGCAACATAAAATGGAGTAAAAATAGCCTCTTCAACAAATGATATTGAAAGAACTGGGCAGTTTTCATGAAAAAAAAAATGAAACTTGAGCACCAACTTACATCATACACAAAAATCAATTCAAGGTGGATAAAAGACTTACATATAAACCGTGACACCATTAAAATCCTAGAGAACATAGGTAGGAAAATTTCAGATATTTCACGCAGAAACATTTTTACTGACATGTCCCCTAGAGCAAGGGACATAAAAGAAAGAATAAACAAACGGGACCTCATCAAAATAAAAAGCTTCTGCACAGCTAAAGAAAACTATCAAAATTAAAAGAGAACCAACTGTATGGGAAAACATATTTGCCAGTGATACTTCAGACAAGGGTTTAATCTCCAAAATATATAAAGAACTTATATGACTCCACTCTAAGAAGACAAGCAACCCAAATAAAAAATGGGCAAAGGTCAGTGGATTGAGCGCGGACTTCGAACCAAAGCATCTCAGGTTCGATTCCCAGTCAGGGCACATGCCTGGGTTGTAAGCCATGGCCCCCAGCAACTGCACATTGATATTTCTCTCTCTCTCTTTCTCCTTCTCTTCCCTCTCTAAAAATAAATAAGCAGAATCTTTTAAAAAATGGGCAAAGGACTTCAACAGACACTTCTCCAAGGAAGACATACATACAGAGGATCCAGAGACACATGAAAAGATGTTCAATATCACTAGCTATCAGAGAGATGCAAATTAAAACCACAATGAGATACCACCTCACACAGGTCAGACTGGCCATCATAAACTAAGCAACAAACAACAAATGTTGGAGAGGTTGTGGAGAAAAGGGGACCCTGGTGCATTGTTGGTCAGACTGCAGACTGGTACAACCACTATAGAAAATAATATGGAACTTTCTCAGAAAACTACGATGGATTTGCCTTTTGACCCAGCAATTCCACTTCTGGGACTATATCCTAAGAACCCTGAAACACCAATCCAAGAAAACCTTTGTACCCCAATGTTCATAGCAGCACAATTTACAATAGCTAAGTGCTGGAAGCAACCTAGATGCCCATCAATAAATGAATGGATCAAAAAAACTGTGGTACATTTACACAATGGAATTCTATGCAGCAGAAAGAAAGAAGGAGCTCTTACCCTTTGCAACAGCATAGATGGAGCTGGAAAGCATTATGCTAAGTGAAATAAGTCAGGCAGTGAAAGACAAATACCATATGATCTCACCTTTAATAGGAACCTAAACAACAAAACAAAGAAACAAGCAAAATATAGTTAAAGACACTGAGACACTGAAATAGAGGACAGGCTGACAGTGACCAGAGGAGAGAGAAGAGGGAACTTCAGGGGAGAATTGGAAGGGTTTACAGGAACAAATATAAAGGACACATGGACAAAAACTGGGGGGGGGGCACAGAAATGGGAGGTAGGTGGGGAGGGATGGGTGGGTGGGCTGGAATGGAAGTAAAAAGCAGAAAACTGTACTTGAACAATGATTAAAATAAAATGTAAAAAAAATTGAAATCATATCAAGCATCTTCTCAGACCACAAGGGAGAGAAACTAGAGACCAACATCAAGGAAAATACTCAAAAACAGTCAGACTCATGGAGTTGAATCGCATTCTATTAAACAATGAATGGTTCAAGAATGAGACCAAGGAAGAAATCAAAAAGTTTCTGGAACCAAATGAAAATGAACTCACAACAACCCAAAACTTATGGGACACAGCAAAGGCAGTCCTAAGAGGGAAGTTCATAGGAATACAGGCCTACCTAAAAAAGGATAGAAACACTTCAAATAAACAACCTAACCCTACACCTGCAAGAATTGGAGGAACAACAATAAACAGCCCAGAGGAAGTAGATAGAAGCAAATAATCAAGATATATGTCATTGTTAAACAACATAAGAGACTAAAAGCACAATTCTAAGGATCAGTAAATCCAGGAGCTCTTTCTTTGAAAAGATAAACAAAATTAACAAGCCTTTAAGCAGACTCATCAAGAAAAAAAGAGAGAGGACCCAAATAAACACAATTGGAAATGAAAGAGGAGAAATTACAATTGATACCACAGAAATACAAAGGATTGTAAGAAATTACTACAAAGAACTATATGCCAAGAAATTTGAAAATATAGGTAAAATGAACAAATTTCAAGAAAAATATAATCTCCCAAAACTCAGTGAAGAAGCAGAAAGCCTGAACAGACCAATAATAGCTAATGAAATTGAAGCAGTAATAAAAAAACCTCCCAACACACAAAAGCCCTGGACCAAACAGTTTTACAGGAGAATTTTACAAAGCACTTAAGGAAGAGCTAACCCCTATCCTTCACAGAACTTTCAAAATAATCCAAGATGAAGACTCTCGAACTCTTTTATGAAGCCAGCATCATCCTAATTCCAAAACCAGATAAAGACACAACAAAGAAAGAAAACTTCAGGCCAATATCTCTTATGAACATAGATGTCAAAATCCTCAACATAATATTGGCAAACAGCATCCAGCAATATATTAAAAAGATCATGCACCATGATCAAGTGGGATTCATCCCAGGGATCCAAGGATGGTACAATATTCACAAATCAATAAACGTAATATGTCACAGAAACAAAAGGAAAGACAAAAATCACATGATCATGTCAATAGATACCAAAAAAGCATTTGATAAGGTACAGCACCCATTTATGATAAAAAAAGACACTCAGCAAAGTGGGAATGGAGGGAGCATTCCTCAACATAATAAAGGCCATATATGAGAGACCTACAGCCAACATCATATTTAATGGACAAAAACTTAGAGCTTTCCCACTAAGATCAGGAACAAAACAAGGCTGTCCATTTTCACCACTCCTATTCAACATAGTATTGGTAGTCTTAGCCACAACAATCTGACAAGAAAAAGAAATAAAAGGCATACAAATTGGCAAGTAGGAAGTAAAACTGTCATTGTTTGCAGATGGCATGATAGTATACATAGAAAACCCTAGAGACTCCACCAAAAACTACTCAACCTAATAAGTGAATTTGGCAAAACAGTGGGATACAAAGTCAATATTCAAAATCCAAAGGCATTGTTATACACCAGCAATGAAATACCAGAAACAGAAATCATGGGGAAAATCCCATTTGATATAGCAACAAGAAAAATAAAGCACCTAGGAATAAACCTAACCAAGGATGTAAAAGACCTGTACTCAAAAAACTACACAACATTGAAGAAAGAAATTAAGGAAGACACAAACAAATGGAAGCATATACTATGCTCATGGACTGGAAAAATTAACATCATCAAAATGTCCATACTACCAAAATGTCCATACTATCAAGATGTCCATACTACAAAATGGAGTAAAAATAACAAATGTATTGGGCGATCTGGACAGCTACATGCAAAAAAAAATGATCACCAACTTACACTATACACAAAAATAAATTCAAGGTGGACAAAAGACTTAAAAATAAGTCATGACACCATAAAAATCCTAGAGGAAAACATCGGCAGGAAAATCTCAGGTATTCCATGCAGCAATATTTCAACCAATATGTCCCCTAGAGCAAGGGACATAAAGGAAAGAATAAACAAATGGGATCTCATCAAAATAAAAGCTTCTGCATGGCTAAAGAAAACAGCACTAAAATGAAAAGAGAACCAACTGTATGGGAAAACATATTTTCCAATGATACCTCAGACAAGGATTTGATCTTCAGAATATATAAAGAAGTTACAGGACTCCCCTGCATGAAGACAAACAACCCAATTTAAAAATGGGCCAAAGCCCTAAACAGACACTTCTCCAAGGAGGACATACAGAGGGCCCAGAGACATATGAAAAGATGCTCAGCATCACTAGCCATCAGAGACATGCAGATTAAAACCACAATGAGATACCACCTCACACTGGTGAGAATGGCCATCATAAACAAATCAACAAACAAAAGAACTGGAGATGTGCAGAAATGGGGACTCTAGTACACTGTTAGTGGGAATGCATGTTGGTGCAGCCAATACAGAAAACATTGTGGAGTTTCCTCAAAAAATTAAATATAGAACTTGTCTATTGACCCAGTGATTTCACTTCTGGGGTATATTCCCCAGAAGTGGGAAATACCCCACTTCTTGAAGTGGGGTATACCCTCAGGATCCTGAAACATTAACCATTATGAATAAGTGCAACTCTATATTCATAGCAGCAATATTTACAGTAGCCAAGGTCTAGAAACAGTCTAAATGCCCATCAATAAATGAATGCATTAAAAAACTGTGGTACATTTACATAATAGAATACTATGCCACAGGAAGAATGAATTTCTACTTTTTGTGAAAGCATGCATGGAACTGGAGGGTATTATGTTAAGTGAAATAAGCCAGGTGGTGAAAGACAAATACTACAATGATCTCACCTACAAGAGGAACCTAATGAACAAAACAAACAAGTGAGCAAAATAGCACCAGAGGCATGGAAACAAGGAATAGACTGACAATGATCAAAGGGAGGGTGTGGAGGAGAAGGGCAGGAAGAAGGGGAAAGGTCTATTCAAGGAACATATATAAATGACACATGAACATGGACCAAAGGGTAAGATTGACTGTGGGAGCAGGGGTGTGGGCGGCACAGTGGAGAACAACAGAGGGGAATAATTGGGACAACTATAATAGAACAACAGTAAAAAAAAAAAAAGAACAACAAATTTATGAGGAACTACAAAAGATCCCCTAATAGTCAGAGCTATATTGAGACGGAAGAACAAAGTTGGAGTAATCACACTATCTGATATCAAAGTATGCTACAAAATCATCATAATCAAAACAACATCATAATGGCATAAAAACAGACATATAGATCAATGAAACAGAATAGTAATCCCAGAAATAAACCCATGCCTTTATGGTCAATTAGTATTTGATGAGGAATATACAATGGGGTAAAAATGATCTATTCAATAATTTGTGTTGGGAAAAAATGAAACCAGACTACCTTATTATACCACATACAAGAATAAATTCAAAACAAATTAAAGACTTAAAAGTAAAACTCAAAACCAAACTCCTAGATGAAAACATAAACAGTGAAATCTCAAACATTCTCATAGCAATATTTTTTCTGATACATCTTCTTGAGCAAGGGGAACAAAGAAAAAATAAACAAAGTGGCCTACACCAAACTAATAAGTTTTTGTACAGCAAAGGAGACCATCAACATGATTAAAAGATAACCCACTGAACTGAAGAATGTATTCACCAATGATAAATCTGGTAAGAGGTTAATATCCAAAATGTATAATGAACTTGTAAAACTCAACACCAAAAAAAAAAAATTCAAACAATCCAATTAAAAAATTAGCAAAGTACCTGAATAGACACCTCTCCAAAGAGGATATACAGATTGCCAATAGACATATAAAAAGATGTCCAATGTCACTAATCATCAGAGAAATGCAAATAAAACCACAGTGAGATATCATCTCACACCTGTCAGAATTGCTATCATCAATAAATCAACAATCAGTAAGTGTCGATAAGGATGTGGAGAAAAGGGAACCCTCATGAACTGTCTGTGGGAATGCAGACTAGTGCAACAACAATATGAAATAGTATGGAGTTTCCTCAAAAAAATTAAAAATAGAACTACCTTATGATACAGCATTTCCACTTCTGGGAATATACACTCATATCAAAAGAAACCTAAAGCACTAATGCAAAAGAATAATGGCAACCCTACGTTCATTATAGTGTTGTTTACAATAGTCAAGATTTGGATGCAGCCTAATGTCCCATGAGCAGATGAGTAGGTAAAACAACTGTGGTGCAATTACTCAAAGGAATATTACTTGGCCATGCAAGAGAAGGAAATCTTACCTTTTGTGACAGCATGGATGGACCTGGAGAGTATTTTGCTAAGTGAAATAAGCCAGTCAGAGAAAGACAAATACTGAATGATTTCACTTATCTCTGAAATCTAATGAACAAAATAAAGTAACAAAAAGAAATTGACTTGTGGATACATAGAACAGACTGCCAGCTGTCAGAAGGGAGGGGGTATAGAGGTCTGGGTAAAAAAGGTAAAGGGATTAAACAAAAAATAAAAACCCTCATAAACACACCACAAAAAACAGTATGGTAATTACCAGAGAGAAAGGGGATGTGGGGTAAGGCAGAAGAGGGTAAAGGGTATACCAGTGGTAACAGAAGAATTAACTCTGGGTTGTGAACACACAAGACAATATACAGGTGATATGTTACAGAATTATACACTTGAAACCTATATAAGATTATTAACCAATGTTACCCCAATAAATTAAATAAAAATTTTAAAAGACAACATTTTATAGTAAACCCCAACTCAAAGAAAGAAATAAATAACTGATATGCTTGGAGCTGGGTGTGGGGATTTCCAGTCCCTACTCTTGTGCCTCTTCCTCGTTACAGAGCCAGTGAACAACTAGAGCTTTATGGAGCAGAGTTTGAAAACAATTAGTCAAGCCCAACCCCATTGTTTTACAAATGGGGGTAACTAAATGACCCAGAGAAGGCAGGAATTGCTTAAGGTCATACAGCTTATTTTATCAGAGCTGGGACTAAAACCTGGGTCTCTTTGCCATCAGAACAACACTCTTTCTGTTATGCGACTCTCAAAGTTCTTAATAATTCTAATTATCATACTTATAATTCCCTGAGCATCTTCTAAGTGTCCAGTGATGTGCATATATCATGTCTACTCCTCAGAACCACTGCCATGAAGTAACTGAGAGGTGACAATTTTTCCCAAAGTCACATAGCTAGGAGGTAAAAGAGACAGGCTTTGAACCCAGTTCTATATAAATTCAAAACAAGAATTTTGCTCACTGTACCAAACTGCCCCAAGTAAGCAGCTGCTGGCCATAGAGAGTGAGGGCAGGGGGGAATGGGAGGCAGACTTTAGCTCAGCACAGTTAGCCCCTGTCTGATCACTGTGGCTAGAACTTACAATACTATATTGAATGAAAGTGGTGAAAACAGACACCCTTGTCCTGTGTCTGATCTTAGTGGGAGAGCTCTAAGTTTTTGCCCATTGAGCATAATGTTGGTTGTGGGTTTCTCATATATGGCCTTTATTATGTTGAGGTATGATCCATCTACTCTCACTTTGCTGAGTGTTTTTATCATAAATGGGTGCTTCACCTCATCAAATGCTTTTTCTGCATCTATTGATATGATTGTGTGATTTTTGTCTTTCCTTTTGTTTGTGTGATGTGTTATGCTTATTGATTTGTGAATATTTTACCACCCTTGGATCCCTGGGATGAATCCCACTTGATCATGGTGTATGATCTTGTTGCAGGGTGCAGCCAAGAGGGGGAACCGCAAATAGGCATTTGAAATGGGGTCCAGAACTTAAGGTGTCCAGGAGATTTTAAAATGTCTTCACCCCCACCCCCCATGTGTAGGTTGGGGGAAGGGACAAATGGAGCAGGGCCTTTGAGAGCTGTTTCAGTAGCAACAGCATTGTAGCTAACCTCTGGCATAGTCATTTACCATATCTATAGCCTTTGGCTGGTCGCTTAGATATATTAAATAGCTGTGGCCATGCTCTGAGCCAGGGGATTGGAAGTAACTACCCCACCAAGATGTAACTGGGGGGCAGGTCCCCCTCGAGTTACAGCGCCTGTGTGGGAGCTTGGAGAAGATTGGCTCCAGGACATGGGGTCACACCTGCCCAGACTCATGATGGCAGTCCAGTAAAGCTGGAAGGATACGAGTTCTGGCATGGAAAGCCGAGTGTGGGAGGAGTTGGAAATGGGGCTGCAGAGGAAGACTGGTGCGGGGATTTAAACCCAGATGCAGCAGCCATTGAGGGAGAGAGAACCATGTGGCCTTGACAGAGTGGAGACTCCCACAGCCCTGAGAGAGAGAATCATCATGCAGCTTTAGCAGAGAACCACCACTCATGTAGGAGGGTGCAGCCAAAGGGTCCCCAAAAGAAGGATTTGTAATGGAGTTCAGAACTCAAGGTGTCCAGGAAATATTAGAAAAATATATAGAATGTCCTCACCCTCCACCCCAGGGGAAGGGACAAATGGAGCAGGGCCATTGAGAGCTGTTTCAAATAGCAACAGCCTTGCAGCTACCCTCTGGCATGGTCATTTAGTATATCTATAACCTTTAACTGGTTGCATAGATATGTTAAATAGCTATGACCAGCTCTGAGCCAGGGGAATGGAAGTAACTTCCCCACCAAGATATAACTGGGAGGCAGGTCCCCCAAGTTACAGCGCCTGCGTGGGAGCTCAGAGAAGATTGGCTCCATGACATGGGGCCACTCCTGCCAAGACTCATGATGGCAGCCCAGTAAAGCTGGAAGGATATGAGTTCTGGCACGTGAGGCCAAGTGTGGGAGGAGTCGGAAATGGGGCTGCAGAGGAAGATTGGCACAGGGATTTAAAACCCAGACTTGGCGGCCATTGAAGAGAGAACCATGCAGCTGTGGCAGTGCAGGCAGGACAGCAGCCACTGAGGAGAGAACCATGCGAATTTAGCAGAGTGGGGACTCCCACATCCATGCAGACACCGTCCGGGATGCAGCCGCCTGCAGCTCCTCTACCTCCTGGCTTCGAGCCCCAGCCGGCTCTGCAGCTGCGGCCATAAGAAGGGGCCACCAGTAAGTGACTCGGGAGCACCGGGTCACCACCCTGCCACTGCAGCCACCGCCAGGCCTCGGTGCGCTGCACCCACGCTCACCACTCGGGCTCTTGGAGCCTCAGGCCAACCTCATAGCCGCCTGCTCTGGACCTGGGGCCAAGACACAATAAGCTCCACACTAGCCCTCTGGGCACTGCTGCTGCTGCTGCTACCGCCACCATCGCTCTCCCAGAAAGGGGGATCCACCCCACACCCGCAGCCATGAGAAGAATCACCACGAGGCTTTAGCTGGAGATCCTGGCAACACAACCAATGGTGCTGGGAACTAAGGAAGGCCTGCCAGCTGAGCACAAATTACTAGGAAAAACCGAGAGCTGCCTAAGCCACAGACTTCTGTTTCTTCTTCTGAGCTACGGTACCCCAGACTGGGCAAAGGGGGAAAGGAAGGACTGTGTGTGTTTGTGGGTGTTTCAAGGGACTTTGGGATTTTGACAAAGACATTAAGTCATTACTTTTAGTCTGTATAACTTGAATAAATAACTCTTTTCTTTTTCACCAATCTCAAGCATGGAGAGCTATAATTCTCTGGCTTAGGGAAAGGTGAACCTAGTACAGGGGGACCCCAGGAGAAACAGGGATTAATCCCATAGCATTGTGGGACTCTCTTCCCTGGTGGACAATTGGGGAGGATCATGGGAAACCACAAGCGCAGTAGCTTTAAAGTAATGCAACTACTTGTATATACTCAGTAAAAGCTCACCAAAACTAGCCAGGAAGGATCCTCCCTATAAGAATAGAGTCCCTCCAGCCCATGAGGTCAATCTCTGCTTGGAGTTGGCCTGCTCACATGTTCTCTTCTATGAACTCTGGGTGTTTGGTTCAATTCTTTGTCCTGATCACTAAGAACCTGCTTACCTGTGCCCACGTGTGACACTCGGCTTTGGCAGAGTGGCGACACCCCCCCCCCCCCCCCCCGCTTGCAACCATTGCGCAGGGGGAGAAGTACGCGGTTTTGGCTGAGTGGGGACTCCCGTGGCCCTGGGAGAGAGGACCATGTGCCTTTGCCAGAGTGGGGACCCCCGCAGCTTTAGAAAGGGGAACCACCACCTGGTTTTAGCAGAGATCCTGGCAACTCAGCTGAGGGTGCCGGGAACCCAGGGAGATCTCCCAGTTGAGATGGAGTACTAACTGGGAATAACCAGAGGACTGCCTGAGCCATGGACTTCTATTTCCTTTCCTGAGATACGGTACTCTAGACTGGGCAAAGGGGGAAGGAAGGAAGGACTGCGTCTGTTTGTGGGTGTTTTAAGGGACTTTGGGATTTTTGATAAAGACATTAGGTCACTACTTTAAGTTTGTATAGCATTAAACATTTCCTTTCCTTTTCACAAATCTCTGGCATTGAGAGACGTCTTTCCTTGGGCGGCGGACATAACGGACCTGGGGGTTTCTTTCAGTAATAGTATATCGTCCCAGGCCCCACCTTGTTTGTTCTGTAACAATCTTTTTAATGTATTGCTGGTTATAGATTGCCAGAGATTTGCAGTGTCCATGTTCATCAGTGATATTGGCCTGCAGTTTTCTTTCTTTGTCGTGTCTTTACCTGGTTTTGGAATTTGGATAATACCGGCATCATAAAAAAAAAGAGTTTGGGAGTCTTCCCTTTTCTTGAATTTTCTGTAACAGTTTGAGAAGGATAGAAGTTAGCTCTTTCTTAAATGTTTGGTAAAATTCCCCTGTAAAACTGTCTGGTCTAGCACTTTTGTGTGCCAGAAGTTTTCAGATTACTGCTTCAATTTCACTTGTAGTTATTGGTTTATTCAGACTTTCTGCTTATTTTTGATTCAGTTTTAGAAGATTGTATGTTTCTAGAAATTTGTCCCATTCACCCAGGTTGTTCAATTTTCACGCATACAGTTGTTCATAGTAATTTCTTAAAACTCTTTGTATTTCTGTGGTATTGGTTATAATTTATCCTCTTTTGTTCTCGATTTTATTTATTTGGGTCCCCTCTCTTTTTTTCTTGATGAGTCTGGTTAAAGTCTTGTCCATTTTGTTTATCTTTCAAAGAACCAGGTTCTGGATTTATTGATTCTTTGAATGTCCTTTGAATTTCTAAGTCATTTAATTCTGCCCTGATCTTGATTATTTCCTACTTTCTATTCTCTCCGGGCTTTATTTGTTGTTGTTCCTCTAGTTCGTGTAGAGGTAGTGTTAGGTTGTTTATTTGAGATATTTTTCTATCTTTTTTAGGTAGGTCTGTGAACAATTCAGTGTTTACCAGTCTCCTCTTTCTGGATCTACCCTGGTAATATCTGATGGTATCCCAGTCTGGCTTTAGGCAGCCTGTTCAAGACTCCAAGTGATCCATAGTCCATGGCTGTCTCCTTCAGATTTGACTGGTCCCCACTGTTCTGCCCTGCTGGCTTTCCATCAGCCCAGAGCTTAGGATTGGTTCATTTAATGACTCTACCTGCCTCCAGAGGGGCCCTCTGGCACAGCTGGAAGGGTGGGATCCTTGGGTCACCCCCTGGGGAGTGCTGTTCAGTCATAGGGGAAGATGGTTGGGGGGGTTTGCTGCCCCCTCACCACACTACTTGGTCTGTCTCAGATTCTTTCCAGTAATGTATGGTTTCTGGTGAATTAGCTGTTTCTCATGAGGGACCAATCTGTGTAAAAGGGGCTGCTTTTTCCTCCTTGGCACAGGCAGAAGCTCTGTCCAGGTGCCAAGGCTGGTCAGGGCCCTGAACACACTTTATTGAGCCTGCCTCTAATCTCTGTTCTGCTGGTTTCAGTGGATCAGGGCCCGAGGAAGTGTAACTCATAATGCCTGGTGGAAAAGGCCCTTTCAGAGCTTTTAAAGGGCCCTTTTCCTTCTTTCCCCTGTGGAAGGCATCCAGTAGGAGGCTCCCAAGCCTGGCTTCACTGGTCTGAAGAGCCTGTAATCCCAGAGGTGGGGGTTGGATGTGCCTGTCTGTGAGGGGACCTGCCTGGCTGCAGTGAATCTTGGGTGTTCAGCTCCTGGCCATCCAGTCCCCAGCCTGTCAGTCTTGCAGGAAACTTGGGCCTGAACTCTCTGCTCTGCACAGTCCCCCTCTACCAGCCATTCTGGATTGGGTCCCACAGTCCCTTCAGCATGACTCTATCACTCTGAGTTCTTCGTTGCCAGATACACTGCACTAATGCTCACATGCATGCAAGCTCAGGGTCCCTGCTGAGTCTTGAATCTCACCTCAGCTCCTCTTTTAAAAAAGTTTCTGTGTGGCCCCTACACTGTAGCACTGAGCCCTGGGGGCCCTGTTATCTGTGTACTCCCCCTCCCCAAAAAGCATAAAGCCTCTCTTGGTCAGGGCTTGCCACTGTTTGCCAAAGCTTCTGACAGTTATGGATAAAGTTTCTCCCTGGTTCTTTCTGGATGGTGTTGGGAAGAGTCCCACTGTGATACTGTAACATAGGGTGATATCAGGGCACTATTGCTGCTCCCCCAGTGGTGTTCACCCTCAGGTGGGCCTGCTCCAGCCACCCTGTTTCTGTGGCCATCTCTCTCCAGAGCCCCTGGCTCCTGAGCTGATACACAGCCTCCTCAGTCAGATTCTGTCCCTTTTGTGGCATCAAGGATTAAGGAGGTAACCGCCCCTTCACCAGTAAGTACTGTAGTCCTCAGATACTGGCTCCTGGCAGCAGCAAGGTATGCAGCCCTGCCCAGGGCAAAGGGCACAGAGACACATCTGGGCATTGAGGTGTGGGCACTCTGTAGGTTTCTTTCTGAGAGTTATATTTAAATTCCTCAAAATGACTCCCACTCCAAATCTATGCAGCCAAAAGTGCCAGGTTGTGCAGTGGTGGCAACAGCTACTCAGCTCGGAGAGCCAGGACCAACTGTTTCTGAAGGCCCTGCAGGTGCGTAGGCTCTTTCCCACTCATACACATGCCCTGCACACTCATCCACATGACACTCACTCACACATGCTCTCATGAACTCTCAACTGGATTTTTGAGTTCACTGCTCAGTGGTTTAGTTGTCAGACTGGTCCATGTCTGGAAGCAAGTGGACAGAACTTCCAGCTACTCTGCAGCCATATAGGATCAACACTCTTCTCTTTCTGATATTCCTATGATATGAATGTTGTTATGTTTCATGTTGTCCTGAAGCTCCCTTAAACTATTCTCATTCTTTTTGAATCTTTTGTTTGTTTGTTTTATTGCTCTGACTGGATATTTCTTTCTCCCTTGTCTTCCAGCTCACTGATTCAGTCCTCTGTTTCATCTAGCCTGCTTGTAATTCCTTCTAGTGTATTTCTCACTTCAGATATTGTATTCTTAATTTCCTCCTGGTTCTTATTCATACTTTCGATGTACTTTTCCATGCTGCTATAGTTCCCTCTCAGTTCCTTATAGTTCCCATAAGGCTCCTGTAGTCCTCACTGAGTTCCTTGAGTTTCCTTATAACCATTATTTTGAATTCTATGCCTGATAGATTGCTTCCTCAATTTCATTTATCTCTTTTTCTGGAGATTTCTTTGTTCCTTTTGATTGGAGTTTTTTTTCTTTGTCTCCCCATTTTAGGTGACTCTTTTTGTTTGTTTCTGTATCTCAGGTTTCTCTGCTTTGCCTGCCTGTCTTTGTGGGGAGGACTTCTGTAGTAGGAGTTCTGTGGGACTCAGTGGTACAGTCTCTTTGATCTCCTGATCTGTATGCTCTAGGGTGGCCCTTTATTCAGTTTATGTGGGCTTTCTTGTTGTGTTTGGGTTTTGATTATTGATGGCTCATTCATTGGTGGGTTTTCCCCTTGAGCTGACTGAATTGGAGTCACAACCCCACCACATCCTCTATGCTGTTGTACAGATGCTGGTTAACAAAGAAATATTACCCAGAAAACCAAACCCATACCAGTAAAAATACCCCCTACCACATCAGCAATTACAGCAACAATTGAGTGAACATTAACAAAAGCAGAGAGAAATTAAGAACATTGTAAGATAGGAAAAAGGGAATATGAGATGACTAAAGGAGAGAGAAATGATTTTGAGTGAGAAGAGGGAGGAGATGAGATAAGAGTAAGGAAGAGAAACAAGGCAAAGAAAGGGAGAAAATAAAATTTAAAATGTAAGTAAAACAGGTAAGGGCAATGGCAAAATGGAGTAAGGAAGAGGGAGAGTATAATGAAGTTTGAAATGAAATTTTAAAAATAGCAAACCAAAGGGAACAAAATTGCAGAAAAACTACAACAGGGTCGATAACAATGACAGTTGAGCAAAGATTAATAAAAGTGAAAATAGAATAAGAATATTATATGAAAGAGGAAAGAGGGTATGGGATATCTACAGTAAAGAAAAAATGATTTTGAGATTATAGAGAAAGGAGAAATAATAAGAGTAAGAAATAGAATTCAGGCTAAAAAAGGGAAATCAATAAAATTCCAAACTCAAATAAGCAAGGGCAGGAGGAAGGAAAAATGAAGTAAGACAGGGGTAGAGTAACCTGTGAGATTTGAAATTTTTTTTTAAAAAAGTGAACAAACAGGAATACAATTGAAGAAGTACAACAGTAGCTAATATCTATGCCAAACAAGCAACAATTTATAAAGGTGGAAAGAAAATAATATCATAAGAAGGGAGAAAAGAATGAAAGCTAAATAAAGGAAGAATTGTTCTGAGAAGATAGAGGAAGGACAAATATTAAGAGTAAGGAATAGGAACAAGGCATAGAATGGGGGGAAATAAAATTTACAATGAAAATAAAAGGCAGGAAGAAGGCAAAATGGAGTAAGACAAGGGAAGGGTACGATGTGAGATGTTAAGTAAAAATAAAATATATAAAAATCTAAATAAAAATAATTTTTAAAAGACAAAGAATAGTGAATTAGTTGGAATACAGTTAAAGCAAAAAAGAAATATTAAAAGGCTATGCAAGAGAAAGAAAAAATATAGTGCAAATTCTAAAGGAAAAAAAGGTGGAATTCAACTCAGTAGTTTGGTGTTTGCATTCTGTCTTCTCTTTCTGGACCAGCCTCTGGCATTTTATCAGCTCAAGGTTCCTGGGTGGGTTGTCCAATTTCTGGCAGCACCACCTGTATCACCTTCACCTGCCTCTACAGGGATCTTCTGTTGCAGTCGGGAAGTTAGGATTCCTATATCTTCCCTGGAAAGCACTGTTCAGTCTTCTGGAAAAATTGTGGGTATGTTCCCCCTGCCTCTGCACCACCCATCTTGTTCTCTCCCAGCTTATTTCCAATAATGTGTAGTTTCTGATGAACTAGATGTCCATTTCAAAGGTGGTGCCAATCTGTGTAAGAGGATCAGCTCTTTCCTGCTTTGTGCTGATGGCAGCTCTGTGTGTGAGCCAAGGCTGGGCATGGCCCTGATTCCCCTTTGCTGCACCAATTTCTCATCTCCCTGCCTTGCTTGCCTCGGTGAAAATGGGCCCTAGGAATGAGTGTATTTTGTCTCCTTGGGAGAAGTTCAAAATGGGTCTTTTAGGTTTTTTTCTTTCTGTCTTCCTCTTGCAGATATGCACCCTGCAGTGTGTTCTTGAGACTGTCCTGTCTGTCTGGAAGAGCTTCCCCATTGGATGAGGTGGGGTGGTACTTGCAGTCCTTTAGGAGGTGGGGCTGGGTGAGTCCTTCCCTCCCCAGAGGTCTGATCTCTGCCAGGTAGGGAAGGGGGCTGACTGGCTGTAAATAATCACAAGTGCTCAACTCTTGCCTGTCCAGTTCCCAGCCCACTGACCTCATGGCAGACACAGTCTGAAACTCTCTACTCTGCACAGCCTCCAACCTACTGGCTGTGCCAGGCTGGGGCCAAGAAATTCCCTTGCTATGAACCTTTCTGATTTCTCTGCCCAACTGTATTCAGTGGGAGCAAACCATGCTTTTTATCTTTTCCTTTTGCTGGCAGGGCAGCTGCACACAGGGTCCCTTCTCAGCATGCTTCAGCTCCCTTTCTAAAAAGTCTTTTTGGGCACAGTCACTGCAATACTGAGTCATTGTCTGCTTTTCTACACACAACCCCTCTCTGAAAAGCCAAAAGTCTCTCACAGGCCTGGCTAGCTGTGGCCTGCCTCCACTCAACCCAGGTGCAGATAGAATTCCTCTTTCTCTATAGCACTCTTCCAGTTGGCATTTGCCACTGAAGCTATGAGTGTGCAGCTTCCTGTGTGTGTGTACCTGAATCTCCCTGACTTTTTGTATTTAAGTCATTCCCAGCCCAGGTCTAGGGGTTCTCTTCCCTCAGAGGAGAGGGAGTCACAAAGCTGTGATCTCTGATCAGACTCTGGCTGCAGACAGCACACATGGAATATTTCCTCTTCTACCAATAAAATCTCCTTCCTGCCCATTATGAAGTATCTTTGGTTCTCCTTGGCTTCCAAACTTCATATCAACTAAGATTCCATTGAGTGTTCAGTTTATTTGTCTGCAGATTAGCTGAGAATACAAGCTGGGTGCAAGAGCAAGTGGACTCAGTTTCCACCTACTTGGTCACCATATTTTCCCACCTTTATTTTATATTTTTTAAATCAACAAATATTTAGTTTTACTCAAATAATTTTATTTAATTTTATACTCATTAAAATTACTCATTTTATACTCATTTAATACTCATATAATTTTATACTCATTAAAATTACTCATTTAATGAGTATATACAATTTTATACTCATTAAAATTGTATGTAATTATCATATACATTTTGCCTTTTAATATGTTAGAGAAATCTGTAAGAATATGTTATAGAAAAGTATAAGAATAATATACATTAGCAGTTTTAGTATCCTAAGAAGACTATTCTACATGTAGATAGGAATAATAGATTAGGAATGTATATAGTTGCTATTAGTAAGTATTCACTATTTTGTATTCTATGTTTTTAACTTTTTATTTTGAAATTATTAAAGATTCACAGGAAAGTGCAATAATTGCACAACGTGGTACCCTTTACCCAGTTTCCCCCAGTGGCTACATCTTAAGTAATTATAATGAAATATCAAAACTAGAAAATTGACATTAGCATAGAGTGTATTATTCTATGCTTTATTACATGCATATATTCCTGTAGCCACCATGGTACAGAATTATTTCATCACCACAAAGATCTCTCTCATGCTATCTCTTTGTAACCACATACATCTTAACCCCTTTATCCCTAACCCAAGTCAACCAGTAATCTGTTTTCCATGTATACAATCTTGTCATTTTGAGGATGCTGTATAAATAGAATCATACCAAATATGACTTATTAAGATTGGCTTTTTTCTCTCAGTTAGAAATTGTGTAGAGCCTGGAGAACCTATTTTTCAATCACCTTCAAAGCTAATTTGGAATGAAAAAAAAAAAAACCTGTCATCACATGCTACCTTTTCTTAATGTCTTTTGTTGATCGTTAATCTTCAACCTTTTTGTTTTCTAATACACATATTTAAAGTAAAAAAATTCCTTTTAGGTACTATGTTAGCTACATATAAGTCTTGAAATGTTTGTGTTGCATTCAATTCTAAGCATTTTTTAATTTCCATTCTAATATTTTCTTACAAACATAAGTTAACAATTTGTTTTTCAGTGTTCAGGTATCTGTCTTTTATCTTTAGCTGTCTTTTTTGTTATTGATATCAAATTTTATTACATTGAGATTAAAGAACTTTAAATAATATTTGTTCTTTGATGTTTATTTGTTGAAACTTCTTTTGTGAAGTGATACTTGCTCAATTTCTATATTCCATGAGTAAAGGCTTCTATGTAAGTCTATTATATCAGTTACTCATTTTGTTGCTCAAAATCTTTACAACTTTAACAATTTTTTTGTTATTCTACTTGTTTATCAACTTCTGATAATGTGGAAGTGGATAAAACTTCCACTAAGGACAACCTTAGTTGACAAGAATTTGACAAGAATTTGTCAAATTCTCCTCATTATGTCACAGATTTATACTTGCTTGTTTTCTTCCTTTTAGCCTTTGTTATTAGGTGTTTATAGGTTCAAGACTTTTGTATCTCTAGAAATTGTACCTTTTATTGTCTTGTAATAATCGTTATCCCCAGTAAAGCCTTTTCCTTAGTCTGTCTTATGTTAATATTACTGTAATATTTCTTTTAGTTACTATTTGGCTGGTATATAATTTTCAATATTTCTGTGTTCTTATGGCTTAAATATCCTGGCAAACAGTTATAATACTTTTTTTTATTCCAACTAAGTACTCTGTCTTTTGACATGTGAACTTAACCTATTTACATTTACTATGACTACTTTTATATTTATACATTTTACCTTTTTTGTGTGTTTCTATTTACAATTTTAAAGTTTTTCCTCCCTTTCTTCATTATGTTGAATCATCAAATATTATGTTTTGTCTTTATCTCCCTCTACTGGGTTTGAAAGTTATACATTCTGCTGCTAGTCTTTACTTGTTATTCCTAAAATTTTAACATGCATACTTGATTTTTAAAAGTCTAGTGATGCAATGCATGCTACAGTAGGACTACTAGCCATATGTGGCTATTTAACATATAAATGTTAAATTTATATGTGAAATGGCATCCACAGAACAATTAAGATTTATTATTTTAATTATTTAAATTTAAATTTAAAACTGACACATAACACAGTAGTTGAAAAGTTTTTATATGTTTGGAACAGTTTGAGTATCTGAATTATCTTTTTCAACTCTAAATTTTGTGAAATCTAATTACAGATGAAATATTTCCAATGGAAATTTAGCATCCTAATAAACATGCATTCTAAATACAAAATACACACCAGAGTGGTTCTGGCCAAGATAGAGGCATAGATAGAAATGTTTTGCTTCCTCACACAACCAAAAGAAGGGTAAAAACCAATTTAAAAACAAGAACTGCCAGAAAATCAAACTGCATGGAACTCTGACAACCAAGGACTTAAACGTTCATCCAGACTGGTAGGAGGGTCAGAGATGGGTAGCTGGGTGTAGGGGATGCACTGCAAGGCAGCGGACCATGAGGGTGAGGCAGGGGCTGACTGACCAGGAAACTAAAGACTCAAAACCTCTGTCTGTAAAATTCTGTGGGGGTTGCAAAGGCAAGAGAAACTCCCACTCTCACAGGAGAGTCTATTGGAGAAGCCCACAGGATCCTGGAATGTACACAAACTCATTCACCTGGGATGCAGCACCTGAAAGGACACCATCAGCTTGTAGAAAGTGAGATAAGGGACAGAAAGTAGGGCTAGAGTGGAGCAAGCAGCATTGTTCCCTCTCTGACCCTGCCACCACAGACAGCAGTGCAACACAGCAAAGAGGGTTGCCTGGCCCTGGAAAATACCTAAGGTTCTTCCCCTTACAATGTAACAGGTGCACAGAGACAACAAAATATAGCCCAAATGAAAGAACAAATCAAAGCTCCAGAAAAAGAGCTAAGCGATGAGGAAATAGACAACCTATCCAATGCAGAGTTCAAAACACTGGTAATCAGGATGCTCACAGAAATGATTGAGTTTGGTGGACAAAGGAAGAAATGAAGGCTATACAAAGTGAAGTAAAGGAAAATATACAGAGAACCAACAGTCTAGAGAAGGAAACTGGGACTCAAATCAATGATTTGGAACAAAAGGAAGAAATAAACATCCAATTGGAACAGAATGAAGAAACAAGAATTCAAATAAACAAATGAGGAGAGGCTTAGGAACCTCCAGGACAACTTTAATAAATACTACAACATCCAAATCATAGGGGTGCCAGAAAAAGAAGAGGAAGAGCACAATATTGAAAACTTATTTGAATAAATATGAAGGAAAACTTCCCCAATGTAGTGAAGGCTATGGACTTCCAAGAAGTCCAGAGAGTCCCAAAGGAATTGGATCCAAGGAAGCACACACCAAGGCACATCATAAATACGTTACCCAAGATTAAAGATAAGGAGAGAATCTTAAAAGCAGCAAGAGGAAAAGACACCTTGCAGGCAAGAAGGGGATGGAAAGAAGTATTCCAAGTTATGAAAGGCAAGGACCTATATCCAAGAGTACTCTATCCATCAAAGCTATCATTTAGAACAGAAGGTCAGATAAAGTGCTTCTCACATAAGGTCAAGTTAAAGGAGTTAGTTCATCATCACCAAGCCCTTACTATGTGAAATGTTAAAGGGACTTATCTAAGAAATAGAAGAAGATAAAAAAACTATGAACAATAAAATGACAACAGACTCATGACTATCAACACCTGAACCTAAAAAAAAAAAAACAAAAACAAAAATAAAAACAAGCTAAGCAAACAACTAGAACAGGAACAGAATCACAGAAATGGGATCACATGGAGGGTTATCAGTGGGGAGAATGGGGGAAAAGGTACAGCGAACTAAGAAGCATAAACAGTAGGCATAAAATAGACAGGGGGAGGTTAAGAATAGTATAGGAAATGTAGAAGCCAAAGAACTTAAATGTACAACCCATGGATATGAACTAAGGTGGGGGAATGCTGCAGGGCCATGGTGGGGTGCAGGGCAAAGGGGAATAAAGGGGAGAAAAAAATTGAGACAACTGTAATAGCATAATCAATAAAATATATAAAAAGTAAAATATACACCAGATTTGGAATATTTAGTATAAAAATATATAAAATGTTTCAATAATATACATATTGATTACATGCTGAAATTAAAACATTTTATGTATATTGCATTAAATAAAATATTAAAATAATTTCACACGATTCTTTTTTAATGTGGCTCCTCTTAAAGTTCTGATTACTTGCATGGCATTATATTTCTGTTGGACAAAGCTCATCTAGAATGAAATCCTCAAGTACCCAGGATACCCTATTTCTCCCAACTTTCTTCTTCCATGTTATTGTAGTCAGCATTTAGGTGTGTCATATGCAATATTAGTTTCACCTTGTTCTTCATAACCCCACCTTAATTCTTCACTCTCTTCTTTTATATACAATAATGATCTGCATTAACCAAAATATTTGCCGATTGCTTCACCCACCTGTGCACCTGGCATCCTATGCCTTCTCCAAGTTCAGCTCTTTCTATCCAGCTTCCACAGGCCACACTGTAGACTAAGTTGTCTGTGTCAGTGGTGATACAGGGACTTCAGTGCTGGGCAGATACCCACCTGTGTAGGTGCCAAGGCCTCCACACCTCTTTTGGAGTACAATTGCTCCACTATTCCACTGCCCCCCACCCCTACATCAGTGGAAGCTACCATATACAGGAGCCACAAAAGTCTGAGGAAACCTGAGCTGCAGACAGGAGAGGAGGTTCCTCAGTAGCATCTGCTCAGCTTCCACATGCTGCAGCCCTCTCTGTGACTATCTGCCACACTCACACTCTCCTCTTAGATTTGAATTGGGAATTGGGCAGTGCCTTATTCATTCCTCTTAGTCTCCTCCCAGAAAGTACATCTGATTATCCTGGCCATACTTCTGGGGCAAAGAGCCTTAATGCTTCAGCTATATAAGCCCTACCTGACTATGGCTTATGGTCAAAGTTTATTCCTCTGTTCCAAGGCCTTAGGGGGCCATGCCCCAATGCCTGTGTCACTCCTCACAGATGCATCCCAGAACAGTGGCCCACAGCCTGGACTGGAGGGAGGCAAGCAAGGCACTCACTGACTCCTTAAAATTTTCTTCCTAGATACCTCACTTACCCTACTCTCATTGCATCCATGAAGCCCCCAAAAGTATGTTTCCCATGGGTGCTATGCAGCTGACTCCTCTGAGCCCCTTTAGGCCAACAGAGCCTATATTCCTGGGAAAGGCTTTCCTTAGACTGGTTACAGTGCACTGCTGGGAAACCCATTAATGCCAAAGTAGTGTGCTGAGAGCTTCATCTTGTGGCCATAACTGCCGATTACAGTCAGGATTTAGCTCAGTACCTGTGTTAATTAGTTCAGTGTTTCTTCCACCCAATGGTAGGAATCCCTCTTCCAAAGAAGAGGAAAACATTCCCTGGGCTCCAGCATCAACTTAAGTATTTACACACATGAAACAATATCTGTTCTTCCAATGCTTGTAACATAACAATTAGGAGAAAAGACTTTACTATATAAAAACAAAAAGTTCCCTAAGAACTCAATTCACCTTGATCTTATTACAGAACAGACCCAGGGGTTGTGAAGGAATACTATTGCCAAATGGACCCACCCTTGTGCTCTGGGGCTCCCCCACCCCATGCTAGGTTTGCCTTGCCTGCCACCAGGGAAAGACATCTCTCAATGACAGAGATTGGAGAAAAGGAAAGGGATTATTTATTTAAAGAGTTATACAAACTTAAGAGTAATGACTTAGTGTCTTCATTGAGATCCCAAAGTCTTTTAGAATACCCACAAATGCAGTCCTTCCTTCCCCCCTCTACCAAGTCTGGGGTATTGTATCTCAGAAAAAGAAATAGAAGTCTGTAGTTCTTCAATGCCCAAGCTGAGTGGTCCCAAAAAGACGCCGCATGGCTGCCGCACCTGAGTTTAAATCCCAGCACCAATCTTCCTCTGCTGCACCATTTCCAACTCCTCCCACAATCGGCCACAGCTGCCAGCATTCCTGTATTTTTCTAGCTTTACTGGGATGTCATAGTAAATCCTTGCAGGTGTGGCCCTGTGGTGTGGAGCCAATCATCTCCAAGCTCTTACGCAGGCTCTGTAACCATGGGGAGTTGCTCCCAGTTACATCATGGGTTGAAGTCACTCCCATCTCCCTGGCTCAAGCAACTGTTTAACATATCTATGAAACCAGTTAAAGGTTATGGATATGTAAAATGACCATTCTAGAGGTTATCTTCAAAACTGTTGCAATTCAAAATGACTATCAATGGCCCTGCTCCATGTGTCCCATCCCCCAGCTCAGACTTGTGAGGGTGAGGACATCCTACATATATATTTTTCTAATATTTCCTGGACACGAGTTCTGGAACCCATTACAAATCCCTATTTAGGGACCCCCTTGGCTACACCCTGTTACAAATCCCTCCTTTCTGATATACAACCCCTTTACAATCATACAAAGGACAATGAGCAAAGGTCTCACCTTGTAACTACTTCCAGCTGGACATGGATATCATCCTACCTACCCCTTGGGTCAGGGGTACCCTGAAGGGGGGGGGGGCAGTTGCAGCACGTAGGGAGTCCTTCCCATAAGGGAAAGGACCTTACAGAATCCAGACAGTTGGCTATCACCAGGAAGTTGCAGGCTCAATGTCCAAAGGCTGGCATTACTGCACAGTTGGCATCCTTGTCATATTCTGGAGGTAAAGAATGGCTTATCTGGAGGAAGGTGTACAAGGCATGCTACACTTATCCAAAACCCTTGTAGCCCACTATACTTAACTAGGGCTAAGGGGCATATATTAAGATTTCCCTACTTCCCAGATTTCCCAGATTTCTGGGCCCTTTCTGTCCAAGCCTTTAGGACAGAAAAGGGAAAATCAGTTCTAAAGTAAAGCCCACAGACCACCCCAACCCAACCACTTAGTTCAGTCAAACCGTTGAGTCTCAGGGGGTGATGATGAAGATAGGCTCCTTAAGTGAGGCATATATTGCAACCAATCACTCAGCTAATGAGGGCCTAGGCGTGTACTCTATGAAAACAGAAGGAAGAACATATGTTAATTTACACAACAATCCCCAAGCCAGTCTCTGTGCTTGTGAGACTGTCTTTTGGGAAGACATCCGGATGAAGGCCCTTGCTGCAATGACATCTAACAGTGGCAATTTGACAGGTCCTTCGTGTCTGTAACTTGAACATCTTTGGTGATATTACAAACCCAGTTTCAACTTTCAAATGAAAACAAACTTTCAAGACAGTTAGCTGTGCCATTCTGATGTCCCAATATTGAGCATTGTGATTTTCTTTGAACCACAATTTTTCTCCCTAAGTTCTCCCTCATTGTTATTAAAGGGACTACATTGAGTCCAGCTTTTAATTTTGCCTGTTCATTTGCATAAACCCACCAAGAACTGCCTGGATCACCTACGATCCTGGATCACCTACGATCCAGGCAGATCCTTTAAATCTGCTTTGCTGAAACTCACACATGGAACCTATAGGTTGATTTTTCAGTCTGTCCCTCAGGGCATAGAAGCAGAGCTGCACATCTGCCATCTGGCTTTGCTTGTACCAGTTGTTTCGCTCAAATCCTTGAGGCTTCCATTGTGCCTACAGGTTCCTTTTTTTTTTTTTTTGCCATCTTTCAGGAAAGCAAACTTAGTTCCTTCCCTGGAAAGATTGCCACGAACTGCACAGACAACCAAAGTACCAGCCTTTTTCTTCTGGGCTGTTTTTAGCTTTGCAAGTCAATCCCAGTTCCTCGGGGCTTTCTGGTGACAACCAGAGCCCAGACATGCCTCTTTCAGGCATGACATTCTAGTCAAAAATCTTGGTTAACAAACTACCATTAATGATTGGTCTTAATGGATATATGCAAAGGAACTTTATGTCATCACTCCTTTAAAATGCCAGATTCTGGAGGGATCAGGTAGGGGGAAAAATACGAAGTGTGAAGGAAAATCCTTTTCCTTCTAATATCATTTTATATACCTTCTTCATTTATATATCTTACACTTTCCTTTGTTCACTTTCCTACAGAGTGTGAAGTTTTAACCTTCCCTGGAATCCTCAGTTTCCTTTTCAGAGCAGATACAGAGCAAAATCCAAAACACAGAGTTCTAGAAGAACAGTACATAGGTAGAGGCGTTCTCTTGTACCAATACATCCACTGGTGCCTCCGCAGAGATATGCTCTTTTAGACCGGGTCTCTTGGCAGAAAGAGACCCTTTGCCTCAGGCTGAAACATTCATCAGCCCTGAATAACCTTCCCTGGGTCCCAAGCAGCAAAGGCATTCTCTCCCCAACCAGTTACAGAAGATCTTCCATAGGTCTTGCAGGTGACCTTAACTAGGTCTTCAGGTACAGAGGATTTCTGATCAGAAACAAAACCAATGGCAGAGATTTGCTCCTTTCCCATAAAACCAGAAAACAAGTAGTTGAGGTTTCCTTTCCTCCATGTTTAAAAGTTTCACAACCTTTATACATATTTTTACAATCCATGGTATGTTTTGGCTGAATTTGTGACTGCAGAGGTTCCATTGAGCAGAGGCCTGCAGAGGACTGTTCTGACACACTGATTTCTGGGGGCCTCCAAGGCCCCTGGTCCCATGCAAGGACTTTAATTTCAAGGACACCAGTCAGCCCACTGATGGTCCCTGGCTAGGGTTGAGAGTTCCCACCCAGTCCCCTGGGATGCCCCAGAGAAGCCCCAAGAGGCAACCATAATCTGGCTGCCAGCTCTCCCAGAGAACCACTGCACCAGGGCCCACCATACTAAACATTAAAAACAGACATATTCTCTGCCATTTACAGCCAATTTGATTTTAAACACAAATGCAAACTCAGGCCCTAACACCACCTAGAAGTGTTTGATTGTAAGGTGGATAGCCCATTAAAAAAATGGCTTATTTTTAATTTATCATGTAAGTTAAAATGCAGAATTTATAAAAATGTCCAGGAAACTCAGTTTGAGAACCAGACATTGCCCCAGCTAATGCTGCTTCTGACAGTGGAAGAAGGTGAAGGAACACGCACTTTCTGGGCCATGTTAAGAGTCACTTGTCATGGCCGTGAAGACGAGTACCAAGCACTTAGCTAAGTTCTTTGCATGACTTACCTCACTCAATTCTCACAATGGACCCTTGGAATCAGGGGTATTATTATCCTCATTTCACAGGTGGGAAGTGAGGCTCAGGTTGGTGTGCTAAGGGCAAGAGTGAAACTCAACTTGGCCTAACTCCAGGGTCCTCATTCTTTCTGCTCTCACTGCCTCATCCAGCATGTCTGGATGGAGAGTTCACCCTACTCAGTGCATGCACAGAGGAAGCCTGGTATAATGCTTCCAATTGAATCTATGATAGGAGTGGGGACTGACAGGGTCTAAGAACAGCACATCACACCTTGCCTCTCAGAGCTCTGAGTTCTCGTCCTACAGCAGAATGTGTGCTCCTTTACCTGTGCCAGAAACCCTCTTCCACCACAGTCTGCCCTGGGCCTGCCTCTGCCATAATCACCTCCATGAGACTCAACTGACCAAGCCTACGCCCCAACCCCAGCTCTATCCACAGTCCAACTCTGCCAGTCTGTAGCCAGCCATGCCTGCCCTGGTCAGGGAGAACAGGAGTAAGGGCCACACTGAACCCAGGTGAGGGGGATCCCAGCCCACCCTAAGAGAAGCAGGCTCCCTGTCTATCAGAGCCCCACTGGGAAGCCAGGTTAATGAGGACAACTTGCCTCCCTCTCTCCTTGGTTTGGGCTTTCAAAGGGTTTGAATCAGGTGGCCTTGGTTTCAGTTCTCAACAGTGCCACTTATAATGTCCCTTTGGGAAACTTGCTGAACCTTTCTGATCTCGGTTTCCTAGTCCACACAGTTGGGAGACTTGGATAATGCTCAACACTTGAGAAGAGGCTCAGATAACCCCTCTGCAACCTGAGGGTCCCTCCCCTACTAATGACATCTCCAGTCCTAATTTCCTCCCTATATTGACAACACATAACTGGCCAAAGGTGTGGAATTCAGCTGCTCAAAGGAAGACTCTGTGTAGAAATTCCCAGAAATCACACACACTCTACCAGCCACACGTGGCTCCAGGGAAAGTGAGGCTACAGGTGAGGGTGGGGCGAGTTGTAGCATGCAGATCCAGAGGCTAGGAGGAATGCAGTGATTCGGCTGGAGGGAAGTAGTGATCCAAGGCCTTGGGAGGCATAGCCTGCCAGTGCCCTCCAGAGGGCGCTCTGCACCAAGTCAAACTGCTGGCAGCGTCTGCGAGCCTCACTGCCCCAGCCGTTTCTGGCAGAGGTCATCTTCACTGGGGAAACATTTCCTGAGATGCGGCTGCTTCAGCTTCTTAGAATGCCAAGGACAAGGGCATCAGCGCATCATCCCCAGAGGCACTGAGGAGCCAGGGAGCCTGGATCTGACTGATGATGCGCAGCTTTCTTTTGGTCCTGCCTACTGGTCCCATGCTTCTGGTCACATGGGGTCCTGGGGCCACGCAGCGAGACTGGGGGCGGCGGGGTGAGGCAGGGTGCGGTGAACCTGAGCACTATTTTTAGAAGGCAGGCTCTCCCAGTGGTGGAGACTGAAGGGGCTGACTCGGGGTATCAAGTAAGCAGGCCACCTTAGGGCAACACCCAGGCAGCTTTCCTGGGAGCCAGACACCTTCGTGCCTGTCAGGGTCCAGGTGCCCATCCTGTCATGGGTGCTTATTACCTGTGCTCACACAGGGCACAACCCCAAGGATGCTATGGAAGCTGAATGAGGAGCTATAGGGTGAATAGGGGGGTAGGCCAGTTCAGGACAACTGGAGCCATCTTCACATCTTGAGTGATGAGGGCAGTGAACAGAAGAACCTGGGTTTGAACCTCCCCTGCATGTTAAACCGTGTGACTTGGGATGGCTCACAGTTGCACTGGAACATTGACTTTAGGGTGCTGGGTTTGAATGTGTTTGGTCCACACTCAGCATCTGCTAACTGCTCGCTGTCACTATCAATGATGCCTGGGCATGGCAGGGGTGGGGGTGGAAGTAGTGGTGAAATTTTAGGGAATCCTGGCCTGAATCCAGGAGGACGTTCCCAGCAACCCCTATGTGAGCTCATTGATTGTGTGGCCCATGTTAGAGCTGCTCCCAGTTGAGCCACCTAGCTCACTCTCCATGACTGCCCTTCACTGTGCTGCCGGACAGACCCAAGAGCTATTTCCAAGTTGTGCTGAGCTTAGCTGGGGTATGGTCTGCCATTAACCGCTGCTACCAAGAAAGGTGGGTGAGGGTGAGGCAGGGACTGGAGGGTGGGGTAATTAGACAGCAGTTCTCTGGTCCCTTCTCTCCTGAGGCTGCTCTCTCCTGGCTGGTGAGCAGAACCCCCTATACCTGCCCTTTCATTCTATTCCCCCCAAAGTAAACACCTGTGCCCTGGGGCCTTGCCATCCCCACTGCAGGCTGAGGTTGGCCAAGGTCACTCCTTCAACCAGTACCCTCCTGGTGGAATCATGCCCACCTCACACACACAACTGCCTGAGGTAGTGGGGGAAGCGAAGGGCATGGACTTTCCCAGGGCACAAGCACACGGCACAGACAGGACAGAAGCCCAGCTCACTGTCACCCAGGGAGGCCTCTGTTCTGTGACAGCAGAGCTGAGGTTGAATCATAGACCTGACTAGAAGTGTAGGAGCTGGGAAAGAAAGTAAAGGCAGTCAGCATGTCCAAGGGGAGGAACTAATATTCACACACACACACACACACCTGAGGGGTCAGTCTCATCTCTCTTACCCTTTGATGAGCCTACTGCGGGCATTGTATTCTTGGAGTTCTTCCCCTCTTCCTACAGTCACAGTGCTCTGGCATCTATTATAGCTGTACCTCTTTCCTACACCAGCACAGATGCCTGTGGAAGCCAAGTTCCTGGGACAGATCCAGGTTGCTCTAGCAATCAGCATCTCTCATTGCCAGACCTCAGGATTGGTTCAGTTATAGATTGGTTGCCCAATCAAGGCCATGCAGAAAGAGGAGATATTTAGGAGGGTAGGGAGAGGAAACTTCTCAGCCTTTCTGAGAGACACTAGAAGAATGTGCTCTTTCTTATTGTTAGACATGAAGGAGGAAGTATTAGCTCCTGATGCTGGTGTCCAGGCATTTTTAATAATAAGGGAACTTTGATGAGGGTGAAGCAGATACCCAAGGAGGCAAACAGCAGACCTGGGATGGGGGGAATTGTCAAACTACTGAATCCAGCCATGTGTCAAATCCATATTATGAGGACTTTCCCATTAAAGTAGCCAGTAAACCTCCCCTTAAGTTTTAAGCCAGTTTTAATTGTCTTTTGTATTTACAGAAATTGAAAGTTTCTTTTCTGATTATCCTCTTTTGACCAAATATAAAAATGGATACCCAGAATGTATGAAAAGGCTACCAGGTAAAATATAGGACCTCCAGTTAAACCTGAATTTTGGATCAATAATGAATACCTTTATAGTAGATGTTATGTCCCATGCAATATCTGGGACATACTTATACTAAAAAAAAACAAAAACAAACAAACAAAAAAAAACACCTGGGCATTTTGTATTTTTGTTTGCTAACTCTGATAATCCTAGTTCAGTAGCTTGTCCAAATTTACACTGCTAGAGAAAGGAAAAACCTGAACACAGACACAGTATTTAATTCTGAAGTGCCTACAACACCAGGTCATGGGACAGATTCCTCCTCTCACTCCCCATTCCCCTGTCACCCTCCCATTTCTGTGTGCTTAGAGAATACAGAGAAATGTCATGCTGTATCCATAATGGTCCCCAAGTTCTGTCTCAGCTCCAAGATTCTCAGGCTTGGTGCTCAGGACTTCCATGTTTTGGGGTTCTGGCTCCACCTCTGCTCTTGTACAACAAATGGGCTCCATCTCTTTTCTCACTGTGCACTTTTCACTGCTTCCCTCAGCAAGCCAAACCGAAGTTTGCTTGGGTTCAAGGTCATGGCTGCTACTCTGGTTTGGGGCTTTGCTATTCTCCTCAAGCACTTAGGTTCCCACCCTGGACCACTTCTGCTTCCAGCTGCCCCAGGTGACTCCTCAGAGGCACAGCCTGGCCCCTCTTCTGTACTGTCGCTCTGCTCTCCCCAGACAATGCCAGCAGCAGAAGTTGTCCATCCATTGCTAAGGCCTGAAGCAAAACAGTGCTGACCCAGGTGGCCCACAGCCCACAGCCAGGTGATAACAGGAACTGACACCACGAGCATTGGCTGTGCTTGTTTTATCTGCATAACGGTAGTTGGTTCTGTCATCAAACACAATACAACAGAGACAGGGGAGCAGAAAAAACAAGAGGTGTGGGAAGAAAATTCTGGTGGTGATCCCCTAACAGTTGTTCCTCTGCCTCTGTCAGCTCAGTATGTACATGTTTAAACAAGATAACACTGCCCCTTTGGGGTGCCTATCCCTTAGATGGCCACAGTCACCATGTCAATGATGTTGATGGCTGCAGAAACATCACTTGGCTATTTCATAACCAAGATTTTTCTGTTTGATTTTCCACAATTGTCAATGATAAAATAATGATGCTGAATTTCCAGAAATGAGAAGATGAGCCATTAGTAGCCAGTGGACCAGGGAGGGTGACCATCTGCCACTGGGTGCTGCTGGAGCTTAGCCTCTACACTTGGACAGTGCTCCTAACCTTCCCACTAACAGGACTGCCATACACACCAGACAGGAATAATGCATGGCATTTGGAAGTTGTGCTGCAGGTTTGCAGGTTGCTGTTTGTGCCAATTTACAAGGCCCACAGAAAAACCTATGCCCTTCTAAACCCGGGTCAGCAGGTTGAAAAGATCAAACATAGTGTCTGACATGTGTGAAAGGCTTTACCATTTGTTCTCAGAGATCATTGTCATCATTTTTCTCATTTCACAGACTTGTGGAACTGATACCCACAGGTCCCATGACTTGCCCAAGACCCTTCCAAGATCCGGGTGCACTTGCATTTAAGGGACTCATTCCTACAACAAGGCTTCTTGTTTGAAATCCAAGAAAACATCAGATAAAGAACATTCTAAATCTTTTTGCTATAGATGCTGATGATCTGTTGCTGGAAAACAGGAATTGGCTTGTCTGCTTGAGGATGTGGTTGGTTCTTTATAAAAGCAATACATGAAAAATTTGTATGTAGACTACCAGCTTCATTATGCTACTGCCAGCTTCCAACAAAAGAAGGACATTTGCAGCCAGATATTTTGGTAAGAATTTTATTTTTTTTCTGTGTTGAGTATGATTACCTTTGCTCTTGGCTTCTCATTTAAAGGAGGGGCCACCTGAGGGCACCCAAAAGAGCCATCTTTGTTTCATGAGCTGAGAGCACTCAGGGGTCTGGGTACTGGCCTATGGCACAATCCTCACCCAGAACTAGGGAACTGTTCTGTGACTGCCTGAGAAACAGAGCCTTCAATGTGACCATGATTGCAGGAGGCCAGGGTTCCAGTGACTTCAGGGCTCTGAGGACATTCAGAGTCCCAGACTGTGGGTGTGTAAGGCAAGTCCTTTTCTGGGAAGGCTGTGCTTCCTAAACTGCTTTGTGTCTTGCTTGGAAATAGTCCAGTCAGGCTCTTAATTCAGAAATCATGAGGATGGGACGGTAGCCCCCAGCGTAATGCCTGGGAGGCAACTTAAAGTGGGACAACCCTCTGGGTGGGTCACATGCAGGTGATAATGCAGGTTCTGGCTGGCTGGGTCATACAGGTGTTGGCTGTTTGGCTGTGCAATGATATGTCATGTTCTATGAATCTGGGCACCTTCAGCTGATGATTGAAATCCCAGATACCAGTGGGAGAAATGAAGTCAGTGGTCCTCAACCTAGCTGTGCATTAGAATCACTAAGGAGCTTTTTTAAGTCCTCACATATTTTTAAATACTAGAGATTTGAGTTTAATTGGTCTGGCTTGGGTTCCAGACATCGGTGAATTTTTTAATTCTCAAGTCAACCTAATATTCAGCCAGGGCAAGGAGCCACTAGAGCAAGCCCAGGATGGCCTCACACTGCACATGGCAGACTTTGCTGGGGTTTGAGCTGCATTTCTAAGGGTGAGGAGTCAAGCCAGGCAGTCTGGATCCCACACAAGGTTGGACACTTTCTGTGGGGCGCTTCCAGGGTGTTTAACCTCCTTGACCTCCCTTTCTGCAACTGGGGCTGGAGAGTAGCTGAGACTGGCCTTTTAACTCTTTTCAGTCCTAATGCACTGTGGATCTGTAAAATCTCTAGATACTATCCTCTGAGCTGTGCTTATAGCATCATCTGGTTTGAAAAGAAAACTTACCTGCTTTTGTGGAGGATTCCAACCACCAGATTTTCATGTCCCCTGGCTTCAGGGTACAGATGCTAATCATTTAAGAAAAACAAATGAAATACTGCATGAAATACCTGATTTTAAGTATTTGATTTGATTAATTTTATTGCAGTGAAATTCACATAACAAAATTAACCAATTTAAAGTGAAGAGTTAATTCAGTGGTAATTCATACATACATAGTGTTGTGAACCACCATCTCTCTCCAGAAATGGTTTGAAATGGTTTCATCACCCCGCAAAGAAAACCCCATCCCCACTTCCCCCAGCCATGGCATCTGCTAATCTTTCTGCCTATGGACTTAGCTAGTCTCTGGGTATTTCATATAAATAGAATCATGCAAAATATATCTTTCTGTGACTGGCTTCTTTGATTCAGAGTAATATTTTTTTAATCATTGTTCAAGTACAGTTTTCTGCCCTTTACTACCATTCCAGCCCACCCACTCATCCCTCCCCACCTCCCTCCCATTTCCACCCCCCCCCCCCAGATTTTGTCCATGTGTCCTTTATATTTGTTCCTGTAAACCTTTCCCATTCTCCCCTGAAATTCCCTCCCCTCTCCCCTCTGGTCACTGTCAGCCTGTCCTCTATTTCAGTGTCTTTGGTTATATTTTGCTTGTTTCTTTGTTTTGCTGTTTAGGTTCCTATTAAAGGTGAGATCATATGGTATTTGTCTTTCACTGCCTGACTTATTTCGCTTAGCATAATGCTTTACAGCTCCATCCATGCTGTTGCAAAGGGTAGGAGCTCCTTCTTTCTTTCTGCTGCATAGAATTCCATTGTGTAAATGTACCATATAGTTCTTTGATCCATTCATTTATTGATGGGCACCTAGGTTGCTTCCAGCACAGAGAGTGCATCCACATTGTAATACGTGCATCACAAACAGCTGAACAGCTTTGTTAAAAAGGACCAGCAGTGCCATTTGGAAGAAAAGAAGAATCAGTAAGCATAGGATAAGCAGCTTCTCCTCCCACTCTTGGTCTCTCTGGGTCAGTCCTTCTATCTCTTCTCTCTCTCCCCCTCCCTTCCTATCCCCATCCCTCTCTCCCTCCCTCTCTCTTCTCTCTCCACAGAGTCTGGAAGAGATTGTTGGGGAACTTGAGCTTGTTTTTAACTGAAATGATCAGAGAATTAGGGCAAATAGAAGATTCTTTAGGGTTAAATTGCACTGCCATACTTCACTTTACTTTGCCCACAATTTTGTCAAACCAAAAACTTGCTTTGCAGCAGGAAGCCAGAGGCCAGCTAGTACAGGTCTGAGTTTCTCAGTCAGGAGCCTTGTGCTGAGACTTGCACCCAGCCATGGGCACCCTTGGCTCCAGCACTTATTGGCTTTTCTTGTGACATTCTGTTCATTCCAACCAGCTGTGGTCTCTTTGCTCACCAGCTTCCCAAACTTCTGCTCACTGGCGTACCTAACTCTCTCCTAAGGACTGGTGGCTTCTCCCTGTAGCTGACCCTTCTGGACACTCCCCACCATGAGTATCCCCTGCTCACCTGAATCATTGTGGGAAGAAAGATGGTACCCTTTGCCCATGCCTGGCCAGAGTGTCCAAAATGAAGAAGACATCTCTGAATCCAGCTATTCCTATAGGCCCTAACCTCTTGGCCTACTAGCTGACCTTCAGGACCAAGACCAGGGGACAGCTTGGAAAGGGCATCCTCTTCCATCACACCCCTCTCTCATGCCTTCCCAACTTTGTTTATGTGGCCTTTCTCTGGAATATATGCTCTCCTCCCTCCCTTTCTGTGGATGGCAGGGATGTTGAGGTTAACAAGGGAATCCAGGTAGAAGGGAAGAGCGTGTCCTAGGAGAATAGAAGACTCCAGGGAGAAGTATATTGAAGTAGTAGAAATGGGGGAGGTGGTTAACAAGAGTAGAAAGACAGGTCAATGTCAAGCAGAGAGACTTGGACTTTCTCATGAACAGTAGGAGCTACTGAGAAGCTTATAGTAAACATGGGACTGATCAGATCAGAATCGCTTATAGGAAGAATGATGGCAACAGGGTATGAAGTCAGCTCTCACCTCTTCATTGGTCTTGCTGATTTCTCCTTGGCCTTCCCATCTCTTCTCAATATTGCAGCTAGGCAAGGCTCTTAAAACTGAAATCTAATTAAATCTGTCACTGACACACACATACCAGTGGATTCCCATGTCACTCCTCTATCCAGCCCACCACAACCCATCACATCATTTCCTTGCACATCCCCCACTCCCTCAGCACCAGCAATGCTGGCCTCCTTGGTATTCCTCAGTTGTGCCAGGTCTTCATATGCTCTGCCCTCTCTTCAGAGCACCTGTCCCCCACCCAGATATTTACATGGCTCACAAACTTGCTTTCCTTCAGACTTCTACCCAAATGCACCTTCTTTGAGGCTTTTTACTAACTACCTATCTGTGTCACAATGGAATAGGTTACACAGTAAGTGGGTCACAGGTAATCTGTCCATCATAGTGACTCAAAGACCCAGGCTAATGTGGTGCTGGTAGCCAGGCCAGATGGCAAAGAGAGAGATTGTGGTCTAGAAGGGTCTCACACCAGCAGTGAAATCCTTGGTCTGGAAGTCACACTCCATTCACAACTCATTGCCCCAACTATACACAAGGGGTTGAGAAAGTACAGCCCTACCACATGCCTGGAAGAAGAAGGTAGAAAGTATTCAGCAAACCACACTAATGACTGCACTAACTGCAACCCTACCCTGGCATTCTTCTTTATTTACTGCCTTACTTTTCTTCATAGCACTTGTTATTTTCTCACATAGTTATATATTTTAATAGCTTTATTCAGGTGTAAGGTACATATGATAAAATCCACCCATTATAAGTGTACAATTCAATGATTTTTAGTAAGTTTATAGAGTTATATGACCATCACCATAATCCAATTTTAGGACATTTACATCACCCAGAAGAGCTCCCTTGTGCTCATTGCAATTAACTATCACTTTTACCTCTAGCCCATGGAAAGTCTTGATTGGCCTTCTCTATCTGTGAATTTGCTTTTTCTGGGTGGACTGTGTAAGTGAAATCTTATGCTATGTAGTCTTTTGCATCAGGCTTCCTTCATATGACATACAGGTTCTGAAGTTCATTCATGTTCTCATGAGTAGTTTGTTCCATTTTAGCTAAATAAGACTCCATTGTATGGATGTGCATTTTGTTTACCCACTTACCAGTTGAGTTATAGTTTTATGGTCTACCATATGGTCTATCCTGAAGATTGGTCTATATAACATGAAAATAATGTATATTTTCAGTCATTGTGAGGAGTATCCTATACATATCAATTAGATAAAATTAGTTGACAGTATTGTCCAAGCTTTCTGTGTCATTGCTGATATTCTGCCTAGCTGGTTTTTCAATTATTGAGATTGAGATATTGTCATCACCAACTCTTATTATTCAATTGTCTGCTGACAGCTTTTGCTACATGTATTTTGAGGCTGCCTTGTTAATCTGTGTATATTTATAGTAGTTATAGCTTCCTGATGTATTCACCCCTTTTCCATTGTGAAATACCATATTTTGCCATATATAATGCACTCCCACATTTTTGACCCGAACTTTCAGGAAAAATTTTTTCATTTTAATTTTTAATTATTTATATTTAGACACTTATTATTAATATTATAAAGGAATTTGGGCACTTATTTTTGAACATACAAGAAATTTTATGTAACAAGTAATTATAAAACACAAGAACAGATACAAGATATTTCAGGTACTACCCATGTATAATGTGCAACCTTATTTTTCCCTCAAAATTTTGGGCAAAAAGTATGCATTATACATGGTAAAATGTGATAATTCTCTTTGTTTCTTTTTATAATGTCTATATTTTATATTAACACAGTTCCAACTGTCTTAAGGGTACTGTTGCATGACATATCTTTTTTCATCCTTTACCTTTCAATGGTTTTATGTCATTGACTCTACAGTCTTTTACACAGCATATGGTTGAATCTTGCTGTTTCTTGAAGATAATCTTTGCCTTTTGATTGGTGGATTTAGACCATCCACATTTAATGTAATTATTGATGTGACTGGATTTACATTTACCATTTTGTAATTGTTTTCTATATGTTACCTATGTTTTTGTTTCTCTGTTCCTTCTTTACTGTCTTGTTTGTATTAGATAGATGTTTTCTTTTTTAAAAAATGTATCTTATTGATTATGCTATTACAGTTGTCCCAATTTTTCCTCCTATGACCCCTCCACCCAGCATCCCCACTCCCTCAGGCAATCTCCACACTTTTGTTCATGTTCATGGGTCATGCATATAGTTCTTTAGCTACTCCATTTCCTATACTGTACTTTACATCCCCATGGCTATTCTGTAACTACCTATTTGTACTTCTTAATCCCTTCACCTCTTCACCCATTCTCTTAAACCCCCTTCTACCTAGCACCCACCACAATGCTCTCCATATCCATTTTTCTGTATCTGTTCTTCTTGTTTGCCTAGTTTGTTTTTTAGAGTCAGTTGTTGATAGATATGTATTTATTGCCATTTTATTGTTCACAGCTTGATCTTCTTCTTTTCCCTAAATAAGTCCCTTTAACATTTCATAAAATAATGGTTTAATGATGATGAACTCTTTTAGATTTCTCTTGTCTTGGAAGCTATTTATCTGCCCTTTCTAAATGATATGTTTGCTGGGTAGAGCAATCTTGGCTATAGGTCCCTGCTTTTCATAACTTTGAATGTTTCTTGCCAGTCACTTCTAGTCTGCAAAGTTTTTTTAAGAAATCAGTTGGCAGTCTTATGGAAATGCTCCTGTAGGCAACTAACTTCTCTTGCTGCCTTTAATATTATCTCTTTATCTTTAACTTTTGGCATTTTAATTATGATGTGTCTTGGGGTAGGCCCCACTTTGCATCCATCTGTTTTGGGACCTCTGTGTTTCCTGGATTTACATGTCTATTTCATTCACCAAATTAGGGAAGTTTTCTTTCATTATTTTTTCAAATATATTTTCAATTTCTTGCTCTTTCTCTTCTTCTGGCAACCCTATTCTGTGAATATTTGAACACTTGAAGTTGTATCAGAGGCTGCTTACATTACCCTTGGTGTTTTTTATTCTTTTTTCTTCTTGTTATTCTGATTGGTTGTTTTTTGCTACCTTATGTTCCAAATCATTGATTTGATTCTTGGCTACTGTTATTTCCCTGTAAATTGTTCTTTATTTCAATTAGTGAATCCTTTGTTTCTGACTGGATCTTTTTTTATGCTGCTGAGGGTCCTTACTAAGTTCCTTGAGCATCCTTTTTGTTGTTCTTGTTTTAGATTTTATTTATGTATTTTTAAAAGATAGGGGAAGAGAGGGGAGAGAGGGAAACATCAATGTGTGTTGCCTCTTGCACACTCCCTTCTAGGGACCCAGCCTGCAACCCAAGCACGTGCCCTGACTGGGAATCGAACCAGCAACCCTTTGACTTACAGGCCAGAGTTCAGTCCACTAAGCCATACCAGCCAGGGCCTGAGCATTCATATAACCAGTATTTTGAACTCTTTATCCAATAGATTGCTTATCTCTATTTTATTTAGTTCTTTTTCAGGAGTTTTGTTCTGTTCTTTCATTTGTGCTGTATCTCTTTGTCCCCTCACTTTGGCAGCCTCCTTGTGTTTGTTTCTATGGATTAGGTAGAGCTGCTATGACTCCCTGTCTTGGTAGCATGGCCTAATGTAGTAGGTGTCCTGTAGGGTCCAGTGGCACAGCTTCCCCTGCCACTCAAGCTGGATATTTCAGGTGTGTCCTTTGTGTGAGCTGAGTATACCTTCTTCTTGTAGTTGAGACTTGATTTCTGTTAGCAGGTCAATTGGAGGGATTTACATAGGCCAGGCAGCTGCAAGGACTACCTGTGAGCACTGACCACCAACCTCTGCCCTCCATGGAGGATCAGCTGTGCAGAGGCAAAGTGGTGGTGCTCTGACATGGTCTGTAGCTGTACACTGGGTATGCAGGCTATGGGGTTTCCCTGGTGGTACAGGCCAAGGTAAGCCACTATCTGTGTTCTTCTAGGGCCACCCAGTATTTTGAAGAGTTCAAAAATACTGGTTATATGAGCTACAAAGAAACCCATAGATGGCTGTTACTTGTGCTAAGTTTAGAGGATCCCAGAAGAAGCTAAGCTGTAAACCTAGCCTGGCTGCTGGTAGTGCTGTGCCTGGGGACACTTAGCAAGAGGTATGGGAACTAGAGGTTCATTGAGGCTAGCTGTTGCTTGTTTGAAAGGATTTGGGAAGATGTGTAGTGTGAGCCAAGACAAGCCATTCATATGGAAAATCCACTGTTAAAGCTTGGGTGGGCATATAAATTGGGTAGGGCAGAGCCTCAAGGAATCACCAGAGCAGTGCAAACAGCATTGACCAGGTTGATGGAGTCTCAGATATGGCACCAGCCTGCTGGCTCTGTGCCTCTGGGGGTTTGGGGGGTGCTCAGAAAAAGAACAATGGCCTCTGCTTGTAGTTCTCTCTGGGATAAAGCTGACCTCAGCTCTCAGCATGACGCTAGACACTTCATTTCCTCCCTGTATGCCATTGGTGCCTTTCAAGCTGCTACTCTGGTGCTAGAGCTCAGAAAAAGTGAGTCTAAGTAAGTCCATGTATGGGCCCTTTAAGCAGAATTGCTTGGGAATCCAGAAGTTTCTTCCACTGACTCAATACCTCTGGTTTTTACAGCCAGAAAGTATGGGGACTTATCTTCTTAGCACTGAAACCCTAGGCTAGGGATCCTGGTGTAGGGCTGGGTCCCCTCACTCCTGAGATACCACTCCCAATTTTTATCTACCACATGGAGGTGTGGGACCAGCCCATTCTGCATCTGCACATCTCTGCCCCTCATACTAGTCTGGATGGATGTGGTTTCTGTAATTCCATAGTTGTTGGACTTTCATTCAATTCGATTTCTGATGGTTCTGAATGATGGTTGTTCTATAGTTTAGTTGTAGTTTTGATATTGATGTGCAAGGAGGTGAGTTGTGTTTGCCTACACCTCCACCTTGACTGGAAGTCAGGATATATATTATTTTGGAAATAGAATGTTTCCTTGGCTCTAGTCCAAAGGAACATAAGCAATATGGAAGACCCTAAAGGTGAAGGGAATTGAGAAAACTGAGAAAAGGATATAAAATGGAATGTATTAATAGATTTTAGTCCCTTTAAGTTTTTACTTTTGTAGCAGAGTTCAATGGAGAGCTTTAATGCAGAAGAGACTTGAAGCTTTTGCAGAGGACCTAAGTCTTGATGAAATTATTCAAATTCAGATCTTGAATGTGAAATGATGGTAGGCTTTGGGGCCCTCAAAAACTTGTTCTTGATGCTTTCCCAAAGTGTTACAATTTGAATGCCACAATGCAAAATGACTCGTGTTTTTGTCCATTAATGGCCCATGGATTTCTTTAAATGAAGTTCGTGTTAGAGTCCATATCAGTTTCCACAAAACTATCTGGGATCCAAGGCTCCAGAAGGACCACAGGAAGAGCTCTCCATCCATTGCAATACCCTCCATAACCCGGATAGATATTTTCTAGTAACCCACTTATTTATATTAGATTTTTACTACATTTTTCTGTTGTTTAGTTAGTGTTTCCCTAGAGAGTTACAATATATATTTTATCTTAATCTACTTCAGATTAATACTAAATTTTAGCAAAAATAGAATCTTTGCTCCAAGGTAGTTTTTATGCCTTCCTCCTCATTTGGTATTATTGGTTATCATGTAGATATGACATCGATACATTATAATTCCCAAACTACTGTTATATATAATTGGTTTATACATATGTGTGTATATTAAAAGATAGTAAAAGAACAAATGAGAAAAATAATACAGTCATGTGCAGCAAAACCATGTTTCAGTCAATGACAGACTATATAGGACAGTAGCCCCATAAGATTTTAATAAGGTGAAAAATTCCTATCTAGTGACATCATAGCACCATAACATTACAGTGCAATGCATTACTCACATGTTTGTGGTGATTCTGCCATACAATGTTATGAAGTCTACATCAGTGTATAGTAGTATCCTAGGTCCTTCCCATATCACCACCTCACCACTCACTCAGTGACCCATCCAGAACAATTTCTGGTCCTGTAAGTCCATTCATAGTAAATGCCCTATCACAGGTTCCCATTTTTAAGTCTTTTATAGTATATTTTATTGTCCTTTCTATGTTTAGATACTAATGTTTACCATCGTGTTACAATTGTCTATATACTTAGTATAGGTAACATGCCGAACAGGTCTATAGCCTAGAAACAATAAGGACTACACCATATAGCTAGATATGTAATAGGCTATACCATCTAAATTTGTGTAAGTATAGATTAAGATGTTTGTACAATGACAAAATTGCTAATGACAAATTTCTCAGAATGTATCCCATCATTAGTGATGCATGACTATCTTTATTAGAGTCTTTCATATTAACTACTATATTTATCATTTCCTGTGTGCTTCGATTTCTTCATGTGGACTTAATTTCTTACTGCCTGGTTTTGTTTTTCTTTCACCCTGCCTATTATCTTTGTTTTAGTGCCGCCACACTAAAGGAAGTCTGCCTTTATAGGGAAGATCTGCCAGCCAAAGGAATCTCTTAGTCTTTTATCTTGAAATGTCTTTATTTTGTCTTTATTTTTGAAGGATAGCTATTTGAATATAGAATTATTAGGTAACAGTTTCTGCTTTTGTTTCATCAATTTGAATACATCCTTCCACCTCTAGCCTCCATTGTTTCATATGAGAAGTCAGCTATGTGATGAGTCATTTTTCTCATGTTGTTTTCAAGATTTGCTCCTTTTCCTTAACAATTTTACTACAATGTATTTAAGTGTAGATCTCTTTGTATTTATCTTACTTGGGATGTTTTCTGAGCTTTTCACATGTGAAAACTATATTTTTTTCATCAAATTCAGGAAGTTTTTAGCTGCTATTTTTTCAAGTAATTTTTCTGTTACTTTCTCATCTCCATCTAGAGTTTGCATGACAAATATATTGGGTATACTTAATATTTCTTTACTGGCCTCTGATAGGCAGTTCTTTTTTCTTCAGTTGTTTTGTTCTGAGTTTCTCTAGTTTCCTTCAGATTGAATAATTTCTATATTTCTATCTTCAGGTTCACTTATGTCTTTCTTCTGCCATGTCAAATCTTCTGTGGAGGCCCTGTGGTGAATTTTTTATTTCAGTTTTTGGACTTTAAATTCAATAATTTTTATTTTTACCCTGACTGGGATAGCTTAGTTGGTTATACATTGTCCTGCAAAGAAGATATCGCCAGTTTGATTCCAGTCACAGCACATGCCTTGGTTACAGGTTCAGTCTCAGGTCAGAGTGTGCACAAGAGGCAACCAATTGATGTTTCTTTCTCTCTCACATTGGTGTCTCTCTCCCTTTCTCTTTCCATCTCTTCCCATCTCTCGAAAAATAAAGTCTTTTTAAAAATAATAATGTCCATTTAAAAATATTTTGTATCTCATTGAGATTCTCTATTGTGATCTATTATTGTCATGCATCATTTAAATTCTTTAAACCTGTTTCCTTTAGTTATTTAAACATATTGCATAGTATTTTTTTTAAATATTTGTCTGCTAAATACAAAATCTAGGACTACTTAGAGTGTTTCTATTGACTTTTTTCCTAAATATGGGTCACACTTTGCTGTCCTTCATATAGCACATAACTTTTTTGTTAAAAACTGGGCATTTTAGATAACATTGCAGAACTCTAGATTCTTTATTACCCACTAAATACTCTAATGTTGTTATTATTATTAAATTGTTTGGTAAATTTCTTGGATAAATCTGTCACCCCTACATTGTGCATTCACCAATATTACTGCTTATATTTGTTTTTTTTTTTCTTTTATTTTAAACTTGGCTTCCTACAGGTTGCTGTATAACGTAGTGATTGGCCAATGACTGGACAGATAGTGTTTTTCAAATCTTGAGCCAGGTAAATCTTCCATTCTGTACCAATAGATCATGTGTGGAGTAGGGAAATTCTGTCACAAGTTTAGGATGACTTCAACTTTTCCCTGAATTTGAATTTTCTGTTGAGATCTTCACATCACCTGTGCACATGACAACAATCTGAGGTTGTCAACTGTGCAGTCACGTGAGCCTTCTCTGATCTCCCCTTCACATACTTGTCACCTAACTCAGAACATGTTTCCCTCCAAAATGACTAAATCCTCAGGTAGAGCATTGTTTCTTCTCCCTCATTTACCTGCTGCCAATATTGTCCATTTCATTGCAATGCCTCTGGGTGTGGGCATCTCTCACCACTCAGACTTGAATGAGCCACTTTTGACTTTGTCAGAAAAGTTGGCAAAGTACCCATGATGTGCCCCATCCTGTCAGAAACTCTGTGATGACTGAGCTGGGGGAAGTGAGACAGAAGCACTCCTAGGCAAGAATGCCAGGCTCCCACTATTCTTACCAAATGTGCTGCAGTTTTTCAAGCTTAAGTGCTTTATAGACTGTTGCATGCCTTTGGTCAATTTCCAGAAAATGGAGATGGTTGCTTTGAGAAGTTTGTATAGATTTATAGTTGCACTTGTGGAAGATAATTTGCTGACCTCATCACTCAGACATAACTAGAAGTCCTGTCTACTTTTTATTTCATTTGTTATCTGTCTCCCCTGTCCTATTAAGCTATAAGCTTTATCCTGAAGTCTTTATTTACACTACTCCTTTGCTCACTATTCAAGCACCACTTAGAGGGGAAAGGCAAAGGTTAATGTTAGAGATGTTTTCACAGTGCCTTGCTGAGGTGAGTGAATAAATGAACAAATGAACAGCATGGAGAGAGGACTAATTGGAGGTCTGGTGGCCTTCCTGAGGACCTGAGTCAATAAGAATATAGAGGGGACAACAGGTTCAAGAGATATCAGGGAGAAAAAATGGACAGTGCTTTCAGTGCTGCAGGATGATAGGTTTGGTGATACAGAATAGTGTTTCAGAAACCAGGTCCTTCATCACAGAGATAAACACACACATACCTGCCCAGATATCAGAGGAGCTGAAGGAAATTCCATGGGAAGCTGGGGCAATGGAAGGCCCAGCTGCTACTTCACACCAATGAGGTGAATCAGCTGATCAGCAACAATGTGTGTGTGCTACAAAATAGCTACTGCTGCCCTTCAATCTCTCAAATCTCCCAATAATGTCCCTGTGGCCCATCCTAAAGGGAATCCTGGGAAATATTATTCAGCCTAGCCAAGTTGCATCATGGAGGCATCTCAGGTCCTTATTCTTTAGCTTTGGTTATGGGAAGCTGTGAGGTCATTCTAAGATTCCAGCAGAATGGCTCTGGGAGGTGTGGCTGTTGGGTAGAGGAAGAGGAAGCTGGGACAGGCAGACCTATAAGGTAAGAGGCCATTTCAACCATCCAGGGAAGGGCTGATGAGAAGCTGGGCCAAAATAGTGGTGGTAGAAATAGAACAGTCCAAGAAAGTGGGACAAACAGAGATTGGTGGCTGGCTGCATGTAAATGGGGAAAGATGAAAAAAGTCAAAGCTCAGCCTTCTGGCTTGAGAAGCTGGGGAATAGAGGCAGATTGTTGGGAATGGGGTACAGAAGAAGGGACAGGTTTGGAAAAGATTGCTTAGTGCCATTCCTGACCAACCCTTTCAGTATGCTCTGTTCTCTCACTATTCCGTCTTACCAATTCCAACACCATCCATTAATTTATCCATCTATCCACCAATCCTTCCATATACTATGTGTTCTCTGTGGGCTGCTCTGGGCAGTAGTTCTGTGAGTAAAGAATGATGCTCACTGCCCAGCTTCACATAAGCCATAATCCATGACACCTGCCCCTGACTCAACACCATAGATATTGTCTCTGTCTGTAGCCTCAAAACTTTTGGGTTCCCAGGGCAGGGGACTGGGAAATCTGTTGTAGAGGTACAGCAGTGGGAGTGGGGGCCATGAGAGGCAAAGAGGATCAGAAACACAATAAAGTATCCCACTTCATGGTGGACACAAAGGGGTCCCTGCCTCCAAGGGCCCCCAAAGGAGCTGGAATTCTTTGTCGCAGTGAGGAGGGAGGGCAGGTGTGTTAGTCTGTGCTGGCTGCCATAATAAAGTACCACTATGGGGCTTAACCAATAGAAATTTATTTTCTTATAATTTTGAAACCTAGAAATCTGAGATCAAGGTATTGGTAAAATTTGTTTCTTCAGATTCTTTTCCTTGGTTTGTAAATGGCTGTCTTCTCACATTGTCTTTCTTCTGTGTGTGTGTGTGTGTGTGTCCTAATATCCTCTTATTATAAGAACACCAGTCATGTTGAATTATACCCATCCTAATGACTTTACTTTAACTTATCTCTTTCAAGAATCCATGACTAAGTACAGTCACGTTCTGAGGTCCTGGGGGTCAGGACTTCAACATATGAATTGTCAGGGGGGACACAATTCAGCCTTTAATTTGGGGAGAGCCCACTTGCCTTCTTGGGTCCCAAGCTGTGGGCCCTGAAGCATCTGTGCCTCAAGAAAAAGGAGGCAAAGGACAGACTAGGCAGAGCCCTCAACCAGGGTCTAGTCAGAAGCTCTGCTAGATGCTCTGATCTCCTGGAGTCAAGCAGAAGCGCACCCTTATCCACCCCCAGTGAATAAACCAAATAGGGGCTGAGTCAGTGGCCTTCCTTAGTGAACCATTTTCTTATGATAATTTCTGTTCCTGCCTATCTGGGAGAAGTGACTTGCCCCTGAGAGTCATTGTGAAATGGCCAACTGTATTGAGGGCTCATAGTCCTCTACACTCTGCAGCTCTTCCTTCCGCCTGACCCCCAACCTGCCCTCCCATGCAGACTCATGTAGTGCTGCCCCAGCTCTGTGTGGCTGAGGTGCTCTCCCTATTGGTCAAATAAGGAAGTTGAGATTCAGGAAGTTCATTAACTCTCAAGGGCAAATAGCTAGTGATCAACAGAAGCAGAACTCAACCCAGAGCTAGGCCTATCCATCTCTACTGCTCATTTGTAGCTGAACTTCTGCCTTTAGGAACATCAACCACATCCCTTGGCCATCACTAACAACTCCTCCACCCAGATCTGGAATGTATCCATTAGATTCCCCAAAGTATGACTGGGTTAGTTGTACAAAATGGCCTCTCTCAATAAGTTAAATGGCTGGCAGGTAAGACCACCAACCAGTTACTCCAGAGACATAGTTGAAAGGAAACAGCATCCTGGTGCATAGGAAGAAGGTGAGGATGAAAATGGGGACATAGATGCCCATGGCGTTGACCTTCAGATACCTGCCCTAAACACTGTCTAAGAGTCAGGGTATCCAAGACCAGCTCAGCTCAGTGTTCAGTCAAGAAATGGCCCTCTCGCTTCTGCCCAAACCTCTGCTCTCTCCTCCTCTCACCCCCATGGCATGATCTAGTCCCTGTCAACTTTGGAGTACATAGGGAAAGTCAGCTTGCCCACACTGCCACTGACATCATTTTGCCAGTTCTGAGAACGTAAAAACAGTCTTTAGAGAAAGACAGGCCTGAGTATAGATCTTAGTTCCACCGCTTACTTAGTTCCTGGTCTTATTCAAGTGATGTAATCTCTCCACTTGCATTCCTCACTATAAAAGGAAGATTGCGATAAGCCATATTTCACAGGACTATTATAAGGATTACATATCTAATAAAAATTGGAATTCAAGGAAGGGCACAGGGTAATTCCTGAGTGAACAGAAATTGCCTCCCACACCAACCATGGATCCTATTGTTAATCTCTGGCTGTGAACTTTTGCTTTTGGGAATTTTTTGAAGAAAAAGTAGAATGATGGCTTTGTTCCTAATGGAGCCTCTGTGTAGGGACACAGGGACCCTATACTTGAAGCTAGTATCCACAGAATGCAAACCTAAGACCAGCCAACTGTCCCAGGGGAAGGTGAACTGTTGTGGAGATGAGAACTAGTGGAGTCATTAACGTTGGCCAAGATTGGAAAGTTGATTCAGTGGTTCCCTAATGAACATTTATTTGGTCACTTAGCATGCATTTGTTGTCCCAGGTGCCGTGCTAGGCACTGGGGTTATAGCAGATAACAAAAAACAGGAGTCACATTCACCTCTTGTGAACATCTGTCCAATGGAGTCATCTAAAGGAAACTATTCTCTGAAATTCCATGTGTGTCATGGTCTCTGGGATTAAATCAGGATCTTCCAGGGGTAGTGGGCAAAGGGGCAGTAGGGGTTGTTTGATAGAGAATAGTCATTATGCAGAAGTCATGAAAAAGTCCTCAGCTTCTGGTTCCATCTTTGGCTTATAAAAAGCTTAGAAATTGTCATTTCCAACCCTACAACAAGGGGAAAGCTAAGCAAACTTAAAATCAGTGACTTTTCTTAAACCCATCAGAGAATTGAGGTCACAGGGCAAACTACTGACCCAAATCTAGAGACAAAGAAATTCAGAAAATAACAGCCAGGATTGGCTTACCTGAAGCAGAAGTCATTGGAGCCATAGCCTGGTAACAGTCAAATGGTAAACTGACTACTTGCTGGAGGCTGAGTGTTGATTAGCTTGAGTGGAAGAAACTCCTGGGGCCAAGTATTAGTAGTGAGCCACACACTTTCATAGGTTTTTTCCTCCAAGAATTCCACCAGATTCTCAAGATGAAGAATCAAGAAAAATCCCATGTGTTTTGGCAGGAGGGAGAGAAAAGTAACAATTTTGAAATAGGATCAGAGCCTTCTCTGTAACAAGTCCTGCTCTCCAAGTACAAGTTTCCAGAGGCTTAGCTACCTGGCGGAAAGGCAGTTAGCCAACTCCAGCTCCCTCTAAACTTCTCTATCACCTAAGGCAAGGAGAGAAAAAAAAAGCTATGTGATACTTCCAAAGGTCATAACCTAAGGAGGGACTCAGATGCACAGAAAGACTGATAATTTGTCATAAGACTATAAATGTGTCCCCTCCTCACACCTTACCACCCAGTCAGCAGTGCTCTAGTACAACAGTGATGATAGCTGAAAGAGCTGTAGGACTTAGACTCTGTGGAAAGGGCTGTCAGGGAAACCCAAAGACAACAGAGTAGGAAAACAACTAAGATAGTGAAGAAAACTGAAGCCTCTGGCACCTACAGATAAAATAAACATTCAACACAGAACAGCTACTAGCCAAATTAGATTAAATCTCAAACTGAGATTACTTGCCTCAGTTTCTATGTATGGCTTCCAACAAAAACCACAAAACATTCTAAACGGCAAGAAAAACACAACTTGAAGAGGTAAACTAAGCGTTAGACAGTTCATATATGAGGTCTTTCCAGAAGGTATCCAGCCATGTAATATGAAAAATAAAGACATTTACTGAAGAAGATACAAGAAATATTATACACAAGACAATGATGCCTCAGTCCCCTTTAAAATAGGCACCTTGGGACTTCACATAGTTCTCCCAATAGCTATCAGCTTCCCCATCATATTTTCTTGAATCTCTTCAATGGTCTGAAATGTCTTCCCTTTCAAAGGTGATTTTAGTTTTGAGAAAAGCCAGAAGTCATAGGGTGCCAAATCTGGGCTATAAAGTGGCTGAGTCACCTGGGTGATTTGCTGTTTCACCAGAAAACTCTGCACGAGATGTGATGCATGAGCAGGTGCATTGTTGTGATGAAGCTGCCAATCACTAGTTGCCCATAGCCATGGCCTTCTGAATCATCTGAATAGTTTTTGCAGAGGAATGTTCAAGCTTAATGCAAAATTTAATGTCGATTTATTGCTCTACGCAGTCATTTTGAATGTGATGGCCACACAATACACATGCTCACTCAATGGTGTCTACAGCCCCCACTGACTAGTACAGTGAGGTTGTCATTGTTCACACATGCACATTCCAGTCCACTCTCCTTGGCTGCCAGGTTACAACAGTGTCATACAAACCATTCTCAATGTAGTAAAAATGGCTGGATTTTGTCTGAACAGACGTCATATAAGAAGTTTAGAAGTTACTTCTCTGTCCTAACACCAAGTAAAGAGCTGAAGAGACTGAAACATCAATGACTCTTCCAGAATCCATAATAGAGGGGAGGACACAGGACAAACCATAGCCCCTGCCCACCAAATTGGAGAGACAAGTGAATATAGGGAGTCATGACTTACTGGAGCAGAGAGTCACAAGTGCAAACCACCAGGGGACCCAGTGCCAGGGTAAGAATATCGGAACTATAATTGATGAATTGCTGGATCCTCAGTATGAACAATGTCAAAAGTTAAAAAGTCCAGGGGACCCAGTCATAGGGGGTTCCCCACAATATTGTGAGATTTACCAACAGGAGCTCAGCCAGGTTCCCACAGTAAATATCAGCAAAAAATCTCATGCTTCCAGCAGAAGGAGGGAAAGGGTATCATTTTTAAATGTTAGAGGCTCTGTTCTTCTTAACAAGGCCTAACCTCAGGGAAACTAGTTAACCAGAGCCTAACCTGCTGAGGTTATTAGAGCCTAACTGACCTAGGGAAGGAAAATACCCAACTCCAGCCCACACTAGCCAAGCATCTGGAACCCAATTCAGATATAACAGGGACAGTGGAACTATCACATAGAAAATTTAAAGTAACTGTGATTAGTATGTTAAAGACTCTAATACAAAAAGTAGATAACATGTTGTTGGAGACCGCCCTGCCTGGTCTCAGGAAGCTGTAACCCCCTGTGACTTAGGCTGAGTGAAAGACCTCCAGACCAGGAGCCACTGAGGAGACAAATCTTATTTCCCTGGCATGAACACTGCCTGTTCTAATGCCTGGCTTCCCTTTTGCATGATCGGCAGTCAATGACAGATAACAATTCTCTAAGATGAATCTAAGACAGATGCGATCACGTGGGAATGCCTAAGGGAAGGCACTGTGGATATGAAGGGGTGATTGACATCAACCCCTGCCCCCTTGGCTTTGTCAAAGCCCGAGTCTTTGTTCTTAGATGTGAGAAATCCAAGTCTCCTGGCTGCCTCTGTCTTCTTCCTGCAGGGGTGGCCCAGACCAGAAACGGTGGACTCCCAGAGTGATCAGGCCTGGGACATAGATATGCAAGATCCTGTGAGATCTGTTTGCTGGAGGATGTTATAACTTGGAATTTAAAAGCACAGGCAGGAAACTTTTGGAACCTGTAGCCCTTTCATATATTAAAGACCACAAACCTTTGCCCAGAATCACAACAGGAGTTCTGTCTGCACCTTTGTAAGTTACCTACATCTTTTGATCTTTTCTGCCAGACTATGAATCCACAAACTAAGTCTATTTTCTCAATAAAAATCTGCTTGAGAATGGACACGGGGCACCCTCCAGGAGAGAGGGTGGCCACGTGGTGCCCTCCAGGAGAGAGGGTGGCCAAAGGTGCTCCACACGAGAGAGAGTAGCCCTTCTGTCCCTATTCCCCCAAAGGACCTGGTTGTCTCTGTGTATGTTTTTCCTCGTGATTCAACAAACCATCCACAGCATTCCCTGCTCACTGCAGGCAGGTGGGCACGCATCAACATGTGAGAACAGGTGGCTAATGTAAGCAGCAAGTTGGGAACTCTAAGAAAAATTCAATAGGAAGTGTTAGAAATAAGACACATGCAACAAAAATGAAGAACATCTTTGATGGACTCATCAGTAGACTGTACATAGCTAAGGAAAGAATCAGTGAGCTTGAAAATATGCTATTAGAAAATTCCAAACTGAAATGCAAAGAGAATAAAAGAACAAAAATCAGAACAGAATATCCAAGAACTGTCAGAAATTTCAAAAGTTGTAATAAATGCATGATTGGAATACCAGAAAAGAAGAGAGAACAGAAGAAATATATGAAGTAATATGGCTGAGAATTTTTCCAAAATTAATGACTGTGTGGTACAAAAAAAATTTTTTACACTTTGCAACAAATATTTATTACTAGTTAAGCTATGATTCCGGATCCTAGGGTCAGGATCCAGGTCCCCCTTTACCTCCTTGGGAGAAGGATGGAGGACAGAGGACAGGTAGGATGCAGCCAGTACAGATCTTCTCAGGAAGCATGCCTTCTGGCCAGTGGTCATCCCAGGCTGACTCCCAGGATATGGTGCAAAGAGACTTGTGCACATGCCAGTACCATTCACTCATGGAGACATCACCTTTAGCATCATTTTCCTCTCATGGTGGTGAAAGTTTAGGTAGTTCTGCCAACAGTTGCTGGTCTGGCTCTGGTTGGGGAAGCAGCTGTCAAAACGGGTAATCTGGGTCTAGAAGTTGATTTTGGTCTTTCTTTATGAGTTTTTGTTTTGTTTTTCTCTTTTTTTATTGTTGTTCAAGTACAGTTGCCTCCATTTTCTCACCACCGCTTTCCCCCACCCCACCCACTGCCACCTCCCACTTTCCACCCTCAATCTTATCCCCCTTTGGTTTTGTCCATGGGTCAATACATGTTCCTTGATGTCCCTTCCCCTTACACATATTCCTTGATGTCCCTTCCCTTTATTTCCTCCATTATCCCCCTCCTCCTCCCCTCTGATTACTGTCAGTTTGTTCTTGTCTTCTGTCATGTTGCTGACTCCTGAAGTTACCACAGAAGCCACTTGCAGCTCAATGTGACCTCATCCGAAAATACCTGTAGTAGAGAATTTAACCTTGCCCAAAAAGAGGGGTGGTCTTTGTCTTTGGCTTATGGGAGGTGAACTCTGTCATATATGACCAGAGTGTCTTCATTTAGGGCAAGGACTGGTTATACCAGATCTTAGAGTGTTGCTGACCACACCTGACAGTCTTAGGATAGATACCTCCTAAGCAGAAAGATCAACTATGTGATTTAGGGTGGGAGCTTAAGTCATGGTGTATTAGTCTACCTGGAGGCTGAGATCACCCATGTGGACAGTTTAATCAAGCTCATGTTATAGAGCCCAAATAAAACTTTGAAAACTGAGGCTTAGGAAAGCTTCCTGGTTGGCAATAATCTGTGTGTATTGTCACATATTGATACTTGGTGGGAAATGCATTCTGAATCCATGGGATAGAACAAGGCAAGTTTCATATTTGGAATCTTCCCATACTCTGCTCTATGCATCTCTTCCTTGGATGATTCTAATTTGTATCCTTTCCTTGTAATAACCCATGATTGTAAGTATAATAGACTTCAGTGAGTTCTGTGAGTCTTCTAGCAAATTCTTGAACCTGAGGTTGTTTGGGAATACCCCCCACTTGCAGTTGGTGATAGAAGTGGAGGACTGTATGCCCTCATACTTGATAGCTGACTCTTAATTTTGAAGTTCGTCCAGCTCCAGTCAGTGACCATCAACAAACCACAGATGCAGAAAGCTCAGAGAACACCAACTAGGGTATGGTTTTATCCAACCTTTCTTTGAATTATCATGTAGATGTGAATTGTATGCTCACAGAAAGCATTCAAAACAACATACAAAAGTATAAAGCAGAAAGCAAATAACTCTAAACTTCCATTCCTACTCTGCAGACATAACTACTGTCATGACCAAAACAATTTGACACATACATGACTCTTTCCTTTTGAGAAGGACACAGTGAAATTGGGACATGCATACAGTTTAACAACCAGCGCTTAAGGTGTATAATGTCCACTTAATGACTATATGCTCAGTTATTTCACAATATCCAGCAGATTGGCCTTTATAGGCATTGCAGACCCAGTCCCCTAGAAGGCTGACTCTGAGATGAGGGGTCATTATGAAGGAAGTATATCAGAACTGACATCTGTGGGAGTTGGGAAGCCAGGACTGAGCAAAGGAAGAAGATGGACTGCAATCAGGCAATGACCTAAGTCGACTCTCCACAATCACCTGCAGCTGGTGTGGATGCACAGGCCTGTGCTAAATTGAGGCAAAGAGGCCAGGCCTTTATACCCCACAATGACCAGCACTTGTGGCACTGCTCCAAGAAGGGGTGTACCTTAGGTGAGGAAACCTCCAGTGGAGATGGAGGCTGAGGCTTACCTATCACCTGCTGGGGCCCTAGACCCTTCAGTCCTGGAAACATCTGTGGTGCCACAGCAGAGCCCACTGAGATCATCTCCAGATTTTTACTGTTACCAATAAGGCTGTGATTGCACCTCACTCTGCAAGACACCAACCCCCACCTCACCCCCTGACCTTACAGCTGCCTCAGAGGTATATATTTCATTCTCCCTTTAGTTGGGGTACAGGCCACCCCATTTTTGATCCCCAACTACCTCTCAGGGGGGCATTCCTCTCTCTATCAGCTTCCTGGGCTGATAGGCATAGGAAGCAAGCTTTTTCCCTCCCTTGAAACATGATACAGCTCTGTCCTTCCCTACCATTGCCCCGAACATCCTACCTGCAACCAAAGAACGTAACTCTAAGAGTTCATATGGAAAATGGGAAGGGATTTAGGCCCATTTGTGATGAAATCATTTTGGTCATAAATATGTTTTAGCATATATTACTGAGGACATTACTGACAATGTTGAAAAAGTCTTTATCCTTTGAATTTGCTACCAAGGGTCATAAGCAAGAATCAAATGCCTTGATAGCAGATTTCTGGCCTATCAGTGCTTTGAGGCCTTGGGTGTGGAGGGTGGAGCCAACTAAACAGACAGTCAGCTCTACCATATAGGAACCAGGTAGACCCTGTGCCCACATTCTCACTATGAAAATGGATGTAGCCACCTGGTGTCAGACACCTGGGGTTGGGATGCCAGCTTAGAGCCCCTGCTTGCTGCTGATCTGAAAACATATCACTTACCCCCCTACGAGCCTCACTATTCCTTCTTAAGACAGGGATAATGAAATATCTTTGGGTGCTGATATGTGTAAACCATCATAAGTGCTCAGCAAATCGTAACTGCCAAATAACAATTTGCATCCTGGGCTAGGTAGTTCAGTTGGCTGGAGCATTTTCCCATGACCACAGACACTGGCCCACAGTGTCTGCGGCATTATCGATGAGATGAAGCAAATTCACACAGACTACTGAGTCCTGTGAAAAAAAAGGGACTGCATGACTTCTCTCTCAAGGGGAAGAGTGCCCCAACCCTTGCAGTTGAGACGGCCTTTTACTGGATTTCAATCCGCATATGGAATACAGGGTGTACAGGTAAGCTCGTTAATCATTATCAGTCAGTGAGGATCAAACAATAAACAACATACAAAGAACTCTGAGGTCTATTTTGAGTCCAGGGTCAGATAGCTAAAATGACATAAACTTGGGAGAACAAACTCCCTTCCTGCTCGACCCCTATCATTTAATTGAGAGCATTCTAAACAAAGCAGGTTTCACAGGATTTTACATATTCTTTCCTAGCCTGATTGCCCTATGGAACCCACCCTTTTCAGCACAGGGCCCTGCACCCCACCAACACTGGCATTGTTTCATGCGTAATTCATTATTTCAGGCTTAAGTCAGCAGGGGAAGTAAGGCAGCCAGGATTAGAGGGATTAGAAGACTTCTTGCAGATAGAATGAGGACTCAGGCTATGTCAAACACCAAGGGGCCAGGGTCCATCACCCCTTTTCTGTAGCCCCCAAGTACTTCCCTAAGGCCCCCAGGAATCATGCCTGTCTGAAGTCATCCCTCCCTTGAGGAATCTTACCCATCATTGGCTAACTGATCAAGCACTGGCGGCCAGGCAGGGTGAAGTAAAGAGGCAGAGTCAGCGCCCCTGCCAGGAGATAAGCTTTGTCTCCTTAGTGGCTTATGGTCCGAAGTCACTCACTCAGCCTTAGCCATGGAGGGGTTACAGCTCATGAAACCAGCCCAAGGCAGTTCCCCAACAGTCCCATACACCAAGACATTGTGGGTTTAATCCCCCGATAAGGACAAACACCTAGGTTGCAGGTTTGCATCCCTGATCATGGTATGTATAGGAGGCAAACGATTGATATTTCTCATTCACATTGATGTTTCTTTTTCTCTTTCTTTCTAATCAATAAAGCATACCCTCTAGTGAAGATTTAAATAAATAAATAATAAATAAATAAAACAAAAACAATTGCCAACTTTTGCACTAAGGGGAGTCACTGCTGTAGGGCACAATATGCTCCTTGCCACATCAGGGCTGGTTCTGAGACTGCTGAGTGCAGAACTGGAACGGCAAGTTCATTTTAAACATAGAGGTGGAGGGTCAGGCACCCTGGGGACCCCTGAAACCTGAATCAATTTGCCCACTTGTAGAGAGTTAGGCCTGCTGTCAATTCCAATGCTACCACCTCTGCCACTGCCCCTTACTTCCTTTGAATCCCAGAGTAATGTTTCAAAACTTTTCCTTGGACTGGTTCTCAGGAGACTGGTAGCACAAGGCCAGGGCCCTGAGACTTTTCAGTACCTTTCTACAAATGACAAAGATGTCCCTTCTTTCTGGTTGAGTCAGCCCCAGGCCCAAACCCTGCAACTTGTCAAGTAGAATGCCCCCAGAATGAAGCTCTGTGCAATTCTTCAGCCAGGCACACAGTCAACAGGGCCCAAAATCAAAATGCCCAGGCCTCCCCACAGGACCTCACCATGAGTGTGTGCCCTAAAGTTTAGGGTTGGGATATTTCATAAATGTCTTGTGACAGCAACAAATACTGAAATACAAAACTGAAAATTAGAAAGAGGAGGAAGATGCCATGACCACAAGCCCAAGCTGTTCCTCATTGTCCTGCCCTGGGACAGATCAGGATTCTGTGCAGTCCCTTGTTCTCTGTTCTCTCCCATGGCCCAGGAGGGAATGTGGCAGGCCCTGCCCTTGAGGGCTCAAAGGTAGAGGGAGGACAGACAGCCTTGGCCATCTGTGTTGCCCCTTGTGATTCTCTGAGATAAACTGAGTATCCAACAGTATAATTCAATTCAATTCTGATTCTAATCATCCAGAATTAGGACAGACCACACAAGTGTAAGTACTCAGTCCCACAAGATTGTCCCCGCTTTCAGACTGTTACAAATGGAGTGCCCAGGCCACCTACCTGTCTGTCCAACTTGACTACAAATTCAGAGTCTCTCATGACTCGCTCTTCAGTTTTGATAATTCACTAGAAGAGCTCACAGAACTCAGGAAAACACTTACTTGGTATTACTGGTTATTACAAAGGATACAATTCAGGAAGAGCCAAATGAAGAGATACAGAGGGCCAGGTACAGGCTTGAGGAGGAAGAGAAGGGTGTGGGGCCTCAATGCCTGTTCAGTGGTCCACCCTTCTATTGCTGTTACAGAGCAAACAAGGAGGGGTCTGGGACAATATACTATTACTGAAAGAAAGCCCCCAGTTCCGTTATGTCCACCGCCCAAAGGAAAGATGTCTCTCAATGCCAGAGATTTGTGAAAAGGAAAGGAAATGTTTATTTAATGCTATACAAACTTAAAGTAGTGACCTAATGTCTTTATCAAAAATCCCAAAGTCCCTTAAAACAGCCCACAAACAGACACAGTCCTTCCTTCCTTCCCCCTTTGCCCAGTCCAGAGTACCGTATCTCAGGAAAGGAAATAGAAGTCCATGGCTCAGGCAGTCCTCTGGTTATTCCCAGTTAGTACTCCATCTCGACTGGGAGACCTCCCTGGGTTCCCGGCACCCTCATCTGAGTCCACCGGGATCTCTGCTAAAACAGCTGGTGGTTCCCCCTTCTAAGCTGCGGGGGTCCCCACTCTGTCCAGGCCGCATGGTTCTCCCTTTCTCAGGGTTGCGGAGTCTCCACTCTGTCAAGGCCGTGTGGTTCTCTCCCTCAGGGCCGAGGGAAGGTCTTTACTCTGCTAAGCTGTGTGTTCCTCTCTCCAATGGCTGTGATCCTCTCTGCACTTCCACAGCCGCATGGTTCTCTCCCTCAGGGCTGCGCTGCCTCTGGGTTTAAATCCCCGAGCCAGTCTTCCTCTGCAGCCCTATTTCCAACTCTTCCCACACTCGGGCACACTTGCCCTCAATCTGCTGTCTTCTCCAGCTTTTCTGGTCACCATTGTGAGTCTGGGCAGGTGTGGCCCCATGTTCTGGAGCCAATCATCTCCTAGCTCCCATGCAGGCGCTGTAATTTGGGGGACCTGACTCCCAGTCCTGTCTAGGTGGGGATGTTACTTCCATTCCCTTGGCTCTGAGCATGGCCACAGCTATTTAACATATCTAAGCGACCAGCCAAAGGCTATAGATATGTTAAATGACCACACCAGAGGTTAGCTGCAAGGCTGTTGCTATGAGAAACAGCTTTCAAAGGCCCTGCTCCATTTGTCCCTTCCCCCAACCCACACCTGGGGAGTGGGAGTGAGGACATCCAAAAATCCCCTGGACACCTTGAGTTCTGGACCCCATTTTAAATGCCCATTTGGGGTCCCCCCTCTTGGCTGCACCCTGTAACATTACCTTTACCTGGTCACAAACCCTGGTCACAAATTCAGAAGCTCTCTGAATCCAATCATTTAGGGGTTTTATGGAGGTTTCATTATATAGGCATGATTGATCAAATCGTTGGTTATTGGTAACTGACGGATGGGATGTCAACCTCCAGGCTCTCTCCCCTCTCTGGAGGTTTGAGGTAGAGTTAAAGGATGGAGCTGGACTCTCCAGCCCTCTAATCATCCCTGTCTTTCTGGAGCCTAGTGTCCATCCTGACTCTCTCTAAAGACCTGCCAAGTCACCTCAGTAGTGCCCAACTCAGATTTGGTTGAAAGGGTCCCTTATGAAATAACAAAAGATGCTCCTCTTACTCAGGAAATTCCAAGAGTTTTAGGAGTTCTGTGCCAGGAAGCAGGGACAAAGAACAAATATATATTTCCCATCATATACACCCTTTATGCGATGGCCTTAGAGACTGGGCCCACGTCTCTTCCATATTTGGGTTCTTCTATAGCACTCAGCACTGGGCTTTGTATAGCATTGTTTATTACAAATAGGTATGGAGAGGAAGGGGTCAAATAAATATCTGTCACCTTCCATGAAGACCCAGTGATGTTGCAATGGAACAAAGCTCCAATTCTAAAGGTAAAAACTTAACCAATGTCAATGTAGCACCTCCTAGCAGCCATCATTTACTGAAACCTACTCAATTTCAGGACAATTCAGAAACCCATCTATTTTTCACCAGTCTTCCCAATGGCTTTGAGGGTAAATATCATTAGTCCTGATGAGGCTCTGAGAGGCCAACACTGGGGTAGTCAAGATTCAAACCCAGTCTGTTTCTTGCCTATGCCCATTCATACTGGGCTCCATGAGCTGGATTCAGGACATGAGAAAACATAACCAAAAAGTCCTGGCTGGCTGTGTCTGTTACAACTGGCTCAGATTTGGGGCTGGGGTGGAGCTAGCTATGCGGTGTAACACATCACCATAAATCAACAGCTTCAGATGGTGAGCAATCAGTCTTGCTGATAAGTCTGAGTCAGGCTCTCCTGGGCTCACCTAGTCTTCCACACCCAGCTGGTTCATGAGGATGGCTTTAAAGGTTCACATTCTCACATTTGTGATGTTGCTGGCTATCAGCTAGGCTGATGCAGCAGTCCCCAACATTTTGGCACCAGGGACCAGTTTCATGGGAGACAAGTTTTCCACAGATGGGGTGGAGGGATGGGGAGGCAGGAGGTGGAGCTCAAGCAGTAATGCCACCAGTGTCCACAGACCTGGAAGAGGGAGGCTGGGGACCCTTGAGCTAGGGCAACCACAGGGTTGATGGAGGGCAACCACATGTCTCTCATGTATGCAGAGAAAGGTGAAGAATTTGGGAGATTTTTGCAGTCTATCACAGGAAGGTCATGGCTGCTTTCAAGAATTGGAAGCTTATTTGCTCAGGTCTCCCTTAGGGCTAGATTTTTTGGTGGTGAGCTAAGCACTTGGAAAAACACTTTCTATTGTAGTTGACACACTGTACACATATGAATCCCTCCTTTGCTAGGATCTGGGGGGTGGCTGAGTATGGATAGGTATGGACTAGAGACTATCTTCTACAAGTCTTGAGGCTGGAGCACCATCAAATCTTCCCGGCCCCTAGTTTGTCCTTGGCCAGAAGGAAAGCCCAGCAAAGCAGGTGTGCAAGTGTGAATTCTAGGGGAATCCACTCCTTTATGAAAAGGGGAGAGTGAGCACAATATGGTCTAGTTCCTGCTGGAATTAGCCATTTTTAAGGTGAAAGAAAGTTAAGAAAGTACTTCACAGTGGAAATGTAAAATAACATTGAAAAGCACAGCCTTTCACTTGAGTGTATTACAAATATCAAGTGTGTATTTTTGAAGTCATTTAATATATTGCAGTATATTTTGGTGGCAGTGTCATGTTTTAATATATTGTAAATTCTAGAGACAGATGGATCTGGATTTAAATCCCAGCCCCATCCTGACTCTCTGAGTTGCCTCTTAGGCTATATCCCATCCCCTCAGCTACACAGGAGGTCGTGGTTGCATTTAACTCAAAGTTATTTGAGTTAAAGTACTTATAAGGGTCCCCTGCTCCATAATGCATGTTCAATAAATGTGATTTGATAGCAACATACATCTTTCTTCCTGCTGCTGAGGAATGAGTCATGGGAAAGGAGCTCATTAGCAGGGACTTTCTCTGTGACCTCTAAGTTCCCAATAGCCCTGGAAGATAGGGACCCTGGGAGGTCCCAGTTTTGCATATGAGAGCTCAGGCTCAGAGGAGATGAGTCACTGGCCCAAGTTCTCAATCTACATGTAGGCTGGTAAAGGATTTGAACTCAGGTCTCATCTTGTGGGCCCCAGATTCTAACTACTCTCCATGACCCCCAAGTCCTCCTTGGAAAGCCTTTTTCTAAAAGACTTCTAGACACTAGAGGAACATAATGGTCACAAACCATCACCATGTGCTTTGTGTAGATATTTTATCTACTCTTTACTCAACATGGTGGCTTAGGTGTTATTATCTAGAGAATCAACATTATTTTCAGAGAAAAGACAGCTGTTGTTAGGAACAGAGCCTCCCATTATGGTTAGATCACAGTGGTTTTGCCCTAAACGAACTGTTCAATATGCTTCTTTCTCCATGACATGAGAACTCATATTTCTCAGAGATGCCTCAAAATCACAATCTTCTTGTTACTCAGTCATATTCTCTAAGACATGAACTATACCATGAAAGTTCTATAGTCCTCTTCTTGCATTTTTGAAAAAATAAAGCTATTATAATAGAGAATTGTTTTGGGAACCAGGTATTTAATGGATACATTTCCCTGGTCTACCCAAAGAGATGTGCATATACCCTCTCATTTAATCCTCTCAACAACCCTTGCCAGATGCTATCCATGTCCCCATTTCAAAGAAGAGGAAATAGGGGTATGGAGAGAATAACTGATTTGTCTAGGATCGAGCTTCTCATTGGTGGTGAAGCTGGCTTTGGAAATTCAGAGAGAAGCAAAGCCAAGAAAAGTAACTTAAAAATAAACACATCCACCCCAAGAAATTTTATTTCACATGGAGAATAAAACATTAACCATAAGTCATTTCAGGAAGTGGTGCCTTATGATCAATTTGACTTCCTCTTGAGATATATGAAAGTAAATGAGTCACAGTGACCCTCTGTGCCAGGTTCCTCTTTTCAAGATGTGTCCCCAGAGTATTTTCACTGTGGCAGTTTTTCTGTCAGCCCTAGAACCAGGAATTCGGTGATAGGTTCAGATTTCTTTAATGTCAATACTACCCTTTTGCTCTGAAGGGTTCTTGAAGGATAGAAGTATCCCTGACTAGAAAAGTAAGGAGCCCAGTGGGCTGTCTGTCACTCAGTCCACTTTATTGTGTTTGGAGCAGAAGCAGTGCACCCTGTTTCCACAACCACACTCTGTCTCAACCTTTCTCCAAGGCACCATTGCAGATGTGCCCAAGATGGCTCAATCATTCATCTAATGGAGTGTTGGTAAGCTCCCTGGAGACACAAAGCCATACAATGGATAATGTGTGTTCTAGAAGAACCAGTAGGAAAATTGAGACATACAGAGCTAGAATTGAAATTGCTATCATGCAACCTTCCTTCATATTGCCACACAGAGCCTCCAGGCTGCTCTGTCCAGTGCTCGGTTACCAGCTGGAGGCAGCAGAGGGCAGTGGATACTTCTAAGGTTCTTGAGGACAGAGGTGGCCATGAGAGTCCACTGCAGGCTGCTTGAAGACAAGAGAAGAAGGCAGAGCTCATCATAGGAGGGCTAAACAAGACCTGACAGTCCCCAGAGGTGGCCAGGCTAGATCAGCAGGCTAGTGATCTAACCAGTGGCACATTTTGTAAGTAGCCAACCTAGGACCAGATGTTTTTACTCTTATAGAGGGGATTGATATGTAGATTAAATGTTATTATTGAACAGAGTGAAACTATGAGAATAAATATTCAGTATGGGGAGGGGCAGGAAGCTGTGCCACCAGTACTGATGAGGAGCCCACTGGCAGTTGGCACAGCTCCACCTGTGGGCAGCAGCAGATGTTGGCAGGTGAATGGAGCTACAGACAGCAGAATTACAGTGTTTTTCTGGGCTTCCTGGCCTGCAACTCTGTGGCAGCATGCTTGCAAGGGGAAGCCAGTGGGTATGTCTCAGTCTGCAGGTACACATTCATACGTGGGTGATGAAATCAAGTTTGTGGGGAGTATAGACCCATGTCTGAATGTTAGTGTGATCATATGTCTGCCTCCCTCTCATTAAATTATAATAAGCTCCTGGATCAGGGTCCTTCTCTAGTTATCTGTTTAATAACTGGAATATGGTATTTGTCTTTCACCTCCAGGCCTATTTCACTTAGCATAATGCTCTCCAGTTCCATCCATGCTGTCACAAAGGATAGGAGCTCATTCTTTCTTTATTCTGCATAGTATTCCATCATGTAGATGTACCATAGTACATCTATTTTTGATCCATTCATTTACTGATGGACGTAGGTTGCTTCCAGCACTTGGCTATTGTAAATTGTGCTACTGTGAACATTGGGGTGCATAGGTTCTTTTGGATTGGTGTTTCAGGGTTCTTAGGATATAATCCCAGCAGTGGAATCAACAACTGTACTTGAACAACAATAAAAAAATAATAAATAAATAAATAAATAAATAAAATAATAACTGGCATAAAGGAAGCCATATCCCTACATTTTGTGGACAGTCAAATATGTACCAAGCATATGTTATTTGCTTCACTTTCTGATCTCATCTAACCTCTATAGCAACCCTAGGAGGTGGCTATGACTATCCCCAGGTTTTTAGCTGAAGTAACTGAAGCAGTAAAAGAGGAAGTAGCTTGTACAGTCTATTCAGCTAGTGCATGATGGTGCCAGATTATGATCTCAAAGCCCAGACTCTGTTTATAACACCACACTACCTCCTATACTACAACAAACAGAAACCAAGAAAGCAGAAAGTTCATATGGTGGTAGACACTGATCAGAACAGTTGAGTCTGCAGATGGTTGACATGAACTGTGAGGCCTGGGCACGTGTGTTTGGTGTGCTTCAAAATGTACTGGCTGCACAGTATGAGCAGCAAGTGTGCCCACTGTCTCACTTCCTATGAAGTCACCTCTCCCTGCTGCTCCCTGTTGTATTCACACCAAGCGACTGTCTGGTGAGCTATGCAAAGCTGTAAAGAGAGAAGAGATGTTTGGAAAAGCATGAAATCATTGTCCAAAACACAAACCTGGCATAACAAAGAGATCAAAGTATATGGCAAGCTAATGAAAAAAACTCTTCTAAAGTGTGATGCAATTAAGTGTTGCCTTCATCAGGAAGAACACAGATTGCATTACTGCTGTTCCTAAGGATATGTAATATTGCAGGAATATCTGTTAACCTATAATATGAAAATACAGCTTTCTGGGCCAAAATCTTAGGAAAGAATGAACCACTAGTGGTTCTCCCCAGGGTATATTGGATAGTCAGTGCACTGCTGGTTCTTGCCACAGAGCTGTATGCTTACACACATTTTTGTACATGTCCTTATAGAGTGTTCAGCAGTTTGCAAAGAGCTTTCACATACACAGCCTTCCTACCCATTGGTATAGGTAGGGCAGATGCTGTCATCTCCATTTCATTCATGGAAGAATAGGCTTAGAGATGTTAAGGCTGTTGCTCAAGGTAAGTCAGATCAAGACAATGGAGCCAGGAGTCAGATTCAGGTTTCTTGCTCTTCATTCATTCAGCTTCCCATTGTAAGATGCTGCAGAGGTGTTTCACCTTGCCATGAAAAGCTTTTCTATTTTGCTTTAGTTTGGGCCTTAATCATCTCTTGCCTAGACCATCCCAACCCTCCTGCTCAATTCTTAGCCTCCAATACACCCAACAGAGGGCCACCTTGCACTGCTCAGGAGCCACTCAGGGGTATGAGCTGGGCTCTAAGGTAAGAAAATGAAGGAGCCCACCAAAGGCCATAGGTGGAGAAGGGAGTGCTGTTTCTCTCAGAGGTAGATAACAAAGCGGGTATGGTACAAAGTAGGAAGCACCCCTCCACCCATAGCCAAAGACATTTAGGACCAAGCTTCACATTAAAGTCAACATCTATGGCAATCTCCCTGTACTGTGGCCAAAATCAGCCTTGTACTGGGGCTTGATACCCAGGCTATATATTTGGCTATTCTGGGCCCCATATAAATTTTGGAATCAATTTGTCAATTTCTATAAAGAAGTCATGTGGGATTCTGACAGCGATTGTGTTAAACCTATAGATCAGGGGTGCCAAGCTCATTTTCACCGGGGGCCACATCAGCCTCACAATTGCCTTCAAAGGGCCAAAACAATTTTAGGACTGTATAAAGGTAACTACTCCTTAAGTGTTGAGGAATTGAAATTACATTCGGCCCTTTGAAGGCAATCATGAAGCTGATGTGGCCCCTGGTTAAAATGAGTTTGACACCTCTGCTGTAGAACATTTTGAGGAGTACTGCCATCTTAACAATGTTAAATCTTTCAACCCATAGACATAGAATGTTTTTCTACTTATTTAGATATTTTTTCAATCTCTTTCAATAATGTTTTATAGTTTTCAGAGTATAAATGTGCACTTGTTTTATTGAATTTATTCCTGTATATTTTGTTCTATTTGATGTTATTGTGAATGGAATTTTCATTTTCAGATCTTTCATAGCAAGTATGTAAAAATAAAACTGATTTTTATATATTGATCTTATACCCTATAACCTTGCTTAACTCATTTATGAATTCTAAAAGTTTTTTAGTGGATTCTCAGAATTTTTCTACATACAAGGTCATATCATCTGTGAACAGAGAGAGTTTTACTTCTTCCTTTTCAATCTGGATGACTTTCTTTTTCTTGACAAGTTTCCCTTGTTAGAACCTCCTCCACAATGTGGACTAGAAGTGGTGAAAGCAGATATCCTTTTAAATCTGTAAAGACATTTTTTGTGGTCTAGTGTACAGCATTGTTCAAGTCTCCTACTTCCTTGCTGACGTTCTATCCATTACTGAAAGTGAGATTTTGAAGTTTTAATTACTGTTGTTCACTATTTATCTCAAGTCTGTCTAGTTTTGCATCGTGGACTTTTGCACTCTATTATTAGGTGAATATGTTAATAATTGCTGTATCTCCTTGATGGAATGACTCTTTAATTAATTCATCTTGTTCGTCTTTCTCTCTTGTAATAATGTTTTGCCTTAAAGTCTATTTTGTCTGATTTCAGTACAGCCATTCCAGCTCTCTTTTGATTACTGTTTACATGAAATATCTTTTTCTGTCCTTTCACTTCCAGCCTATTTGTGTCTTTGATTCTTAAGTTTCTATAGACAGTGTATTGTTGGATCATGTTTTTAATCCATTCTGCTCACCTCTGCCTTTCTACTGGAGATTTTAATATATTTAAATTTTAATGTAATTATCGATAAGGAAGGACTTAAGCTATTTTGCTATTTTTTCTATGTGCCATATAATCTTTTTGTTCCTCAAATCTTAAATTAGTGCCTCTTTTCTGGCATACTCTTTTACTTCATTGTCATTTTTATTGTACATTTTTGGGTTATTTTCTCAGTGATTGCTTTGGTGAGTACATCTTAATTTATATCAATTTAGTCTGGATTAATACTAACTTAATATCAATAGTATATAAAATTTTTTCTTGTGTATCTCCATTATCCACTCTCCCACTTACACTAGCATACACATTACATCTTTGTACATTGTGTGCTCATCAACATATGCATTACCTTTTAATCAGTAGAAAAAGAGAAGTTATGAAGAAAATACATTAATAATGTCTTAAATATTTATATATCATTATTTTTGCTAGTATGCTTCATCTCTTTATATGTATTTGGGTTACTATCTAGTGTCCTTTCATTTCAGCCTGAAAGATTCCCTTTAACATTTCTTATAGGGCAGGTCTGCTAGCAATTATTTGTCTCAATTTTTGTTTATATGAAAATGTGTTAATTGTCCCTTCATTTTAAAAGGATAATTTTGCCAGTACTTCGAATGTGTCCTCCCACTACAGTCTAAAGTAAGGCAGTACGTGTGTACCACATACCCATGTAGGGCAAAGGGGACACCTAGGCTCCTGAACTATGAAATAGATGAGCTTGAAAATAAAGGTTAGAGAGAAAGAAGTGTTTGCCAGAGCAGGAGGGCCTCATCCAGCAGTCCCTTCTGAGTAAGCTAAGATTACTGTTGGCTATGATTAACAAGAAACAAGATCCTCACCCAGGAAATACAATGACAGGGTAGAGTCATGGTCTGGAAGAATCACCTGTGATTTCCACTCTGAGACATAGAATGATTAGCTTAATGGCATAATTGGGGAAATATGGAAGGAAATGCCATCTGTGAGAAAATGGACAAGTGTTGAGTTAGAAAGACTAGGAAGTGAGAGAGAAGAGGAATCTGAAAACATGGGCTGAGGGGCGTGACATGGGTGTTAGAATTCTGTTTTGAGGTCACAGAAAGGCAACCCAAATAAGCTAAACCCAGAAAGGGGAAGTTACTGGAAATTTATCAGATATTTACAAAATCCTTTGGGAACTGGAGAACCAAGGTTTGAAAATGGACAAGAATGATAGTAGTTACAGAGGGCCTAAAAAGCAAGAGTCATAAGGATTATCTTCTCAGATATGCATGGTCAGGACATCTCCTCCATACTGGAAGGCACAGTCATCATGTGGGACATTGTTCCTGCCACTAGTTCTGAGTAGTCCATTCAAACCATCTCTCAAACTTTTCATGACATACTCAAGATTAGATCAAAACCAGGCAGAGGCACATGCAGGGACAGAGCAGATCTGTTCCTCATGACTTCCAAAGAGTGAGATGGTGGGGGATTGCTCCAAAACAGGAAGGAGCTGGATGTTGTACTGCCTCAAACAAGTTCTGTTTCACTGCACAAATGAGGTGAAGAAAAGGTGTCATTTTGAGTGTAGGGAAGACATGTATGTGTTAGTCAACTTGGAGAACAGAACTGGTGAGAGAGGGAGGGATTAAAGATGTAGAGGAGGGAAAAGGGTTGGAAAAGAAGATGGAAGCCACATGTCCACAGACAGCTGGTCTGCCCAGAGGAGGGGAGCATAGGAGGAATCTTGACCTTGTTGAGAGATGTGTTTGAAGGAGAAGATGCTTGGGAAATTTCCATTCTTTCCATCTGTTCCAGTCCCTGCTTTTCCACAACAAGCAGGTGTTTTCATAAGGGACAAGATTTGTTTTTTCAATAATGCAAAACTAACCAAAGTAGTGATTCATCATTTTCTAAAATCTGACTCTTAGAGAAGGGAGATCATTTCAGACCTGCTTCTTTGTTGGACCCATGTGAGATTAGGGTTTTCCATTTGAGCCTGGGCTGGTCAATAGCAGCCGTAACTTGGGTTCCCCCACCCCTGCTTCAGGGGAAAGATGACAGCTTGTTGGAACCTAAGTATCTCATGTTCCCAGGACCCAGAAACCCACTAGTGAGGTCGTATTTCCCTCTGTCCTCTCAGCCTCTGAGAAGCAGGAACTCAGCCTCTGTCAGAAGCAGGAACTCAGCAGGGGACCCTGCCTGGCTCAGGGTGTCAGGCATCATGGGCTGGAATTCTTCCTGCCACCTCTCACAGTTTCCTGAGTAAATACCACACCCTCATGGCAGGGCTAGGCCCATTGCTGGTTTCACATACTCCAAACACAGGTGCCAAACACAAGGCCCGCGGGCCAAATCCAGCCCTCCACCTTGTTTTATCCGGCCTGGCACCTTGTTTCTACCCAGAGGCGGTGCCAAACACTCACTTAACTGTTAAGGAGTAATTACATTTATACAGTCCTAAATTACATTTGGCCCTTTGAAGGCAACCACAAGGATGATGTGGCCCCTGGTAAAAATGAGTTTGACACCCCTGCTCTAACAAAAACTTTCCCTTTCTGAGAAAGGGAAACACCCACAGTGAGACTTCGTAGCAGAGTAAAATCTTTATCTGAACACTTCCCAGTTGAATCTAGAGCCCAGACAGTTGTCCACACTGAGCAACATTTATAGATGCTTAAAAACAAGGCCTGCAGACTCCATAGAATCCCTGTGTGGTACACAGCTGAGCGGCTCAGGGTTCCCTTCAAGGAAGAACTCACTGCCCTGCTGCAAGGAATGGGACCAGCCACCAGTTGTTATCCTTTTTATGGTTAGCCTCAACTTTCAAACCTACTTCATGCTCTACTTGGGTGGTTCCCAGCTATGCAAAGCAGTAGTAACCAAGGCCATGCTCCTCTCAAGGGGTCCCAGCCAATCACTGTACCTGGGTCTAACCATCTCTACCAAAACCAGACCCCTCTTCTGGGCCATCTGCTTTGAAGCTTCTAGGCAAGACGGCAGAGACACCACCACATTTGTACAAACTCACACACTCCCCTCCCACCCCACCCCAGCTTCCAGCCCTTTCCTGAACAGGTGTTAATCCCTAATAAAGCTTTCATCTCAGCATCTGCCACCAGAGAACCCAGCTGGTGCACCACTCAGTCATCCATTCAACACACAGTAAGCATGTCCTCTTCAGATGCCTGGATACTAGCTATTGCAAAGTTAAATGTGATGTGTGACAAGTGCTAAGATAGAGTTTGGGACAAAAGGTTATGGTATTGATACCAACTCAGTACCCCAAAGCCACCTTCTCCCAGATGAGGGCTGTAAGAAGAATTCTAGAAAATATGTCTGGGGCTACAGGTCATGATTCAGGGCCTTTCCGAGCAAAGCCTGTGCAATGTGGTCTGAACCCTCTTGCTCTGGCCTGGTGTTTCTTTGTCCTTCTGACACTCTGCTCAAGATCACAGGACACCAAAGACCAAAAAAAGTAGGAGTCTAAGGTTCCAGACTCCTTTTGGAAGCCTGGGCTAAATATGGGAGAGTGGACCACAAATGTAATGCGTGGGCAAAGCTAAAATTAAAAGCTAAGCTAAGCATCTGGAGGAGGCATTGGGACAAAGGACAGAGACAGACTTTAACTCTAAGGCAACATGACTGAGGCCAGGAGAGTGGTCCTGCCCTCTGAAACACAGCAGCTTATAGCTCCCAAGGGCCCAAAGGCGAAGCCAAGGCTATGCTTAGAGCACCAGCAAAGTAAGTCCACAGAAATTAGCAGAAAAGTTCACCTTGAATGAATCCCACACAGTTTTACAATGAAAAATTCTCAAAAAGATATTTTAAATTTAGCATACTATTTTGCTTATAGTTTATACTTAAATTATGGTTTATAATTAATTATGGGTTCATTTTTAAATTATGGATAATAATTATGGGTAGTTTAAATTTTATATATTTAAATTACAGGTAAAGTCTTAATCAGGTCAGGCAAAAGACCATTTAGAAAGCTTTGTGGTCTTGAGTATGGGTGATAGGGAGATATTAAAGATGCCAAACTCAGCCGTGGCTGGTGTGGCTCAGTAGATTGAGTGCCAGCCTACAAACCAAAGGGTCACTGGTTCAATTCCCTGGGTTGCAGGCACATGCCTGGGTTGCAGGCCAGGTCCCCAGTAGGGGACACTCAAGAGGTGACCAGACTTTGATGTTTCTCTCCCTCTCTTTCTCCCTTCTTTCCCCTCTCTAAAAATAAATAAATAAAATCTCTCTTTTTTTTTTAAAGGTACGAAACCTTAACCATGGAGCACTGAGCAAGGAGGTGATGCTGAAATAGGGCCAGAAGGATGCATCAAAGTCTGCTGGGTGAAGAAGGGCAGGCAGAGTGTTTATCAGGTGCTAGGGTCAGTTGTGGTAACAAAGAGGACTAACTATATAATGGTTCTCCCTCTTGAAACCATCTGAGATGTTTCCAAGTTGACAATGGGGACTTGGCTCCACTAGGTCATTCAGGGGCCAGACTATGGGGCTTCTGCCATCTTCTCCATGGGACTTCCAAGATAGTCCCATTCTAGTCCACCAGAAACAGATGATACTCTGAAGTAGTGTTGAGGGGAGGAGACCTGCAGGCCAGGCTGGGAAGTGCCATGTCACATCTGCTCATAAACAATGGCCAGGACACAGTCCCAGCAGACTGCAAGAAGTTAGGAGAATGTCATGCAGCTGTGTATGCCCAGGATGAAGGGGAAGACAGATTTGGGTGGATGGCTAGCACTCTCTGCCCACAGTGGGGAGTCTTCAGTGACCAAGGCACACAGAGTGAATGTGCTCAAATGTCTAACCAGCTCTCTAGAAGAAAAAAAAGTTCTGATTGATAGCATTAGCTGATTTTCTTGCTGTATATACTCCCATCACCATCAAAATTTCAAACCACTAACATGAAGTTGGGAAGAGATGTATAGTAGCAGCTTAGTGTGTACTTGTATTAGGGTTCTTCAGAGAAACAGAACCAATAGGATAGAGATGAAAATAGAGATGGAGGGAGGGAGGGAGAGAGAGAGAGAGAGAGAGAGAGAGAGAGGGATCTGCTGCCAGAAGGATGAGCCTTTCTTTACTTTTTACCAAGGCAGAGGGGGAATATATATATATATATATATATATATATATATATATATATATATATATATATATATATAATTGGTGCATATGATCCTTGAGGCTAAGAAGTCCCAAGATCTGCAGTCAATAAGCTAGAGACCCATGATGATGTAGTTATAGTCCAAAGGCCAGGAGACTCAAAACTCAAGATGAGCCAATATTCAGTTCAAGTCCAAAAGCAATAGAAAAACTATGTCCTAGCTCAAGGCAGCCAGACACTTCTATTCAGGGAAGGCTCAGCCTTTTTGTTTGTTTCAGGCCCCCAACTGACTAGGTGAGGCCCACCCACATCAGGTTGGGCAATTTTCTTTATTCATTTTACTGATTCAAATGTTCATTTCATCCAGATATACCCAGAATGATGCTTGACTTAATGTCTGGGCACCCCATGGCCCAGTCAAGATGACACTCAAAATCAGCTCTTATAAATAGTATTCTCACTATATAGATAGATAGATATGAATAATCTAAGAATGTAGACAATAGAAAAATCAAATAATTAGGAAGTAATATGTGTTGAGTATATATTACCTTTGTTTTTTTTAATATAACGTATCTAATTATAAGTTTATATAATTAAATTTCTAATGATATCTGTATCAAACAACTGACTGCAAAATACCTGAGAATTTAATAATGAGCCCTCACAGCTATCAGTGTCAGCCAGCTGGTCCAGCATACCGCTGGATGGACACACATGACATGCCTGGACATAGAGACAGACAGCACTCCAGGAAGTCAAGGGACACTGGTGCTTGTGACCACTGGGTCAAGGTAGCAGTGTTTCCCCCTGCCTCCCAAGAGAGCTCACTCCATCCTCTCTGCAGCTTCTGGAACAAGAAAGCAGAGCTCTGCTATCTCTATGGCACCTGGGTAAAAATTAAAGAAAAGTTTTCCCTTCTGGCAGCAAATCCCCTTTACCATGCTAGACCAGATGGCAAGCCAGCAGAGTCCAAACCCAGGCCCACTCCCCCCTCTACTGGTCACCTGTGTGCAGTGCATAGACTATACAACAATACCTATAGTTCTACATGGAATGGAGCTGACTCCTATAGTCTTGGGATAACTGCCCTTTGCCCTTTTTTAACTGGGGAAGTGGCCTAATGTGTGCTTCCCTGAGAAGAAACCTCTCTGGAGGTGACAATAAGCAAAGATGGCCTTTGGTGGCCCCAAGGCTCAAGGATATGCAGCTGTCTTCTAAAGTGATGGCTCTCAGCCCTGGCTGCACACTGGACCACCAAAGGAGCTTTAACAACTCCCAGTGACCACCATACAGGCCAGACTGGTTACACTGGAGCTGCTGGGGTGAGAGTTTTCAAAGCTCCCCAGTGTGGGCCAGGGTGGAGAACCACTGTTGATGTAAGAATATTCAAACCTATAGAGAATGTTTATAAAAATTTTATTTGAGACAAACAGAATACATGTGGAAGGAAGATCTCAAAAGACTGAAATAAATGCCTCCAAAAAATGACAGTTGGTAGCTTCTTTTATCTATTTGGAATTAACAAGGGAAGTAAGGAAGTTTACAAGAAGGTGGGAGAAAGCCAAGTGAGGATCAGATTATAGGATAATTAACAAGATTATGGGTTCTATCAAAGATAGTTACAGTTTATTTGCAAGGTGTGTTAACCCAGATGCACACAAACAATGGGCAGGGCTTGCTTAAGGCAAAGAAAAACTTTTTACTAAAGAAGTGATATGCCTGGGTCCTGACTACCTACTTTGACCTGCCCAGTTAGGAACTTATGATCAGATTACCCTATGAGGTTACTTTCCATAGAATCTCTTTTTCATCCATCTACCAGTGTAAAGTCATCCTGGCTCTGGACCAACTCATATAGGTGGGTGACCATCCTACCAAGAGGTGAATTTCAGCAGATGCCTTCTGGAGAGTTCTACCCACTAATTCTCTCCACTCACTCTTCAGTGCCTCATGGTGCCTGGCCCAGAGCAGCCCTTAGAAGTTGAAATCATACAAGGCAAGAAACAGTGAGGAACCCAGAACCACTGCTGGGAGGGGCAGTACTGTGCCACAGGCACAGGACAGTTGGAAAGGGGGCCCTCTCTCTGTAAGTAAGGCCCCTCTTTGATCTCAGCTTCCTGCAAGTAAAGGGAGTGGGACAATTCCTTTAAACAAATGTTTATGCAGTAGGCCATGTGTTTAACAGATCACCTAGCTCTGCTCTTGTCTCACTCCACCCTCCCTCCCTCCCAGCAGCCTCAGAGGACATGAAGGGCTCTCAGAGCCCTGTGGAGTAGGGTTTGTAAATTCGGGAAGGAGGGGGCTCTAATGTCCCTTCCAGGTGGACCCATGGATCCCTTTACACAGAGAAGTACTGGAACCTGATCTGAGGGCAGAGAGAAGGAAAGAGCTTCTTTGTCCAGCTCCATGTCCCCCACCACTCTGGAGTCTAGAGTCTGGACTGGCTCCTGACCTTTTCCCAGCTTTACTTCTGGGTTTAAGCCCAGAGCCTCTGTAGCTTTGTCCAGTTCCAATGCTAATCCTGGGAAAAGCAGACAAAGTGACTTAATGTCATCGGGGTAAACAGCTGCACAGAAAAAGCACTTGGGGAGATTTCTTAACCACAATAAGTGTGAGAGGACCCAAACTAAGTCTTCAGGGCATTTTCCCGCCTTTGGCTTGGAGAAAGTGGTCCAGGCTGCATTATTCACAGCCCACATGATTTCTCAAGACCTTGTCACTGGCCACAGGACCTCACCCTGTGACCCTAATGTCTTTGTGAGATTTTCCAGCTCTAGGAGTCCTTCCCACTCCTAGGTAGTCTCTGTCCCAGCCTGACCTAGCCTCAAACTGTCCTAAAATGAAAAGGAGTGTAATTCTGTCATTCAGTGGAGTGTGTTGGTGTTACCAAACAAAGAGGGGGGCCTAGGACGATATACTATTATTTGAAAGGAACCCCCCAGGTCCGTTATGTCCGCCACCTATAGGAAAGATGTCTCTCAATGCCAGAGATTTGTGAAAAGGAAAGGAAATGTTTATTTAATGCTATACAAACTTAAAGTAGTGACCTAATGTCTTCATCAAAATCCTAAAGTTTCTTAAAACACCCACAAACATACACAGTCCTTCCTTCCCCCTTTGCCCAGTCTGCGGTACTGTATCTCAGGAAAGGAAATAGAAGTCCATGGCTCAGGCAGCCCCCAGTTCTTCTCAGTAATCTGTCTGGGCTGGTAGGCCTCCCTCAGTTCCTGGCACCATCAGCTGTGTTGCTGGGATCTCTGCTAAAGCCGGGTGGTGGTTCCCCCTACTAATGCTGCGGGGGTCCCTACTATGGCAAAGGCATGTGATCCTCTCTCTCTACTGCCCTAGCCACGTGGTTCTCTCTCCCCCAGGGCCACAGGAGTCCCCACTCTGCCAAAGTTGCGTGGTTCTCCCTCTCAATGGCTGCCGTGTCTGGGTTTAAATCCCCGCACCAATCTTCCTCTGCAGCCCCATTTCCAACTCCTCCTACAATCGGCCACACATGCCAGAACTCATATCCTTCCAAGTTTACTGGACTGCCACCATGAGTCTGGGCAGGTGTCATGGAGCCAATCATCTCCAAGCTCCCACGCGGCCACTGTAACTCAGGGGACCTGCCTCCCAGTTATATCTTGGTGGGGTAGTTACTTCCATTCCCCTGGCTCAGAGCTTGGCCACAGCTATTCAACATACCTGTGCAACCAGTTAAAGGTTATAGATATGTTAAAGGACCAGGCCAGAGGTTAGCTGCAAAGCTGTTGCTAATGCAAAACAGCTCTCAATGGCCCTGCTCGATTTGTCCCTTCCCCCAACCCACACCTGGGGGCAGGGTGAGTACATCCTAATATTTCCTGACCACCCTGAGTTCTAGACCCCATTCCAAATCCCTATTTGGGGTCCCCCTCTTAGCTGCACCCTGTTACTTTGGGTCTGCCCAACAAATCAATATTTCTCATGGGGCTCCTGGTCTGCATCCAGCCTGGGCTTAGGGCTGGGAGTGAAGAAGGGGTGTTGGACAGTCTAAGGGGCACAGATAAGAGCCCTGGGGAAGCACTTAGTGGCAGAATCAGCACAGTTTCACAGAGGCATTGCTCAACATGATCTAGCTCACACAGCTGAAACAGTGTGGAAAAGAGCATTCCATAGATAGGAAGTGCATGTGCCAAGGCACAGAGGCACACACGAGCAGGGCTGTGCATACAAAAGCACATAGGACCAGAGGCACTGTTTGAATATAACTGTATATAGCATTAGTACAAGCTAGGTCACAGAGGCAGGAATGGACAGTACCATGAAAGGCCTCAGATGTTATATCAAGAAACTTATTCAAACTTTCTGAGGAGTGGCTGAGGACCAGAATAAGTGATTTGCTGCTGAATAACACAGCTTTGTCTCCATGGACTCTGCCCTCTCCCTTCAACCTGGTCATTTGAACCACCACATCCTGGTGAGTCCTTAACCTGTCCAATCCTCCCCTGCTCTCCATGAACCCTGTCATCTCTATCAAGGACTGTTGCAGTGGCTCCCTGTGGACCCCCCAGCCTGTGGGGCATCCTTCCCCTCCAGCTGCTAGAGTTGATTACATATCAATATCAAATTTGGGATCCGTGGCCAAGGTCAGGAGCCAGTCCAGACTCTGGACTCCAGAGTGGTGCCTACCAGGGCACAGTGGTGATTTTCAGGGGCACAGAGCCTGTTTCTCACCATCCAACATGCTCTCAAGCTGAGAACTGCTTACATGAGGTGGGTTGGAATTTGGGTATTTAGTGAGACTGGTGCATGGAAAAAACATGGGTTAAAGGACACACAGCCCTGGATTCAGACACCCGCTTGGACAGTATTGTGTGACCTTTGGGTAAGTTATTTACTTTTCTGTGCCTTACTTTCTTTGTCTGAAAAGCCATGGTACAGAGCACCTGCCTCTAGAGAATTTAAGAAATTAAGTGAGATGTTGAATATAAAACACTACGCAGGGCACCTAATAGGTACCTAATAAGTGACTAGTGATTACCGTGATTGCATTTCTTTGGCAATTTTTAGGACCTTGAGGTTGAGCCCCTCCCCAAAAGCCCCACTATATACTCTCTTTAATTATACTAGATATTAAACACTGCAATTAGCAGAGATTCACTACTCAGTGAACAGCTTTCAGATCTTGTGTGTGCAGACCCTGAACTAAATGTTTCACACTCATATCTATTACAGTTACCTTATTAAGGCAGCAGAGGAAAGTTACCATCCGCGAACAGGCATCTCCCCGGATGGTCGGGTCTCATGAGGATCTGAACACTGCAAGGCGGTGCTGTCCTTAAGACACACCTTTCTTTCAACAAAACAGTTTGGAACTCTGAAAATCCTGAAGTGCCTCCCTGGCCCTTCTGGCAGGAAACAGGGCATTGCAGGTCCCATTGGACGAACCCAGGAGGGGTCCTTGGCCTGCAGCGGTCTCCGACAACCTCTCGCCAAGAGCACTTTCCCACTCCCACTCCCCTGCCCCGCCCCCCAGCCTTACCCGCGCAGTTGAGATTTCCCTGGGGCCTCTCGGTGTCTCTGGCGTTACCAGACTAGCACTCCCAGAGTAGAGGGCGGGTCGCAGCCCAGAACGCTTGCAGCCCAGACCGATCTTCCCGTTCACCTAGTGGACCCGCCCTTGCACACGCCCCGTTGAGGGCGTGAGAGGAACTCAGGTCCCCCGACCCACAGCACCCTAGCCGGGGTGGGGGGCAGGGGGCGGGCAGCCAAGCTGCCCCGCCCTGGTCCAGTGATTGATTAGCAGATGTTCTGAACCTCTCAATGTTTCTCTTGAATGATAATTAATTCTGGAATGAATAAATAATGCATTGAGATTTATGTAGGCCGAGGGGAGCCAGCGGTCTGGAGCCAGGAGATAGAGCGCAGGGAGCCTCACTGGTGACACCAGTGGCCACTGGGGCAAGAGGGGCAACTGGGTGAGGAAGAGAAAAGGAAAGTGATGACAGCATGATTGGCCCAGTGACTCTGGCTGGGTGGCTGCCGGAACATGCTGACGCCCAAAGATCAGGCAAGCAGGAGTGGGCAAAAAGTCAACTTCATGTGGTGCATCTGGACACACTGTGAGTGAGTCTCTGGCAATGTATGTGGACACTTCCATCTGCCAAACTGCCTGGCAGATGGGGCAGGTCTTCTGGAGACATCCTGGTGACAGGGAGTAAAGAACCCCGGGTTCAATGGGAATCAGACTTGAAACAGCAAGGGCACAATGGCTGCTTAGTTGCCCTAGTGGTACGTAGGCTTCACCTCCATATTCTGTGATGTGCTGCAGTCCCTGGGTTGCTCAAAGTGACCAGGTGACAACTTTGGAGAAGCTTTGTTCCTTTACTAAAAGAGAAATAAATGCTTGATTTTTAAAAATATTTTATTTATTCATTTTTAGAGAGGGAAGGGAGAGAGAAAGAGAGAGAGAGAGAAATATCAATGTGCAGTTGCTGGGGGTCATGGCCTGCAACCCAGGCATATGCCCTGACTGGGAATCGAACCTGCTACACTTTGGTTCGCAGCCTGTGCTCAATCCACTGAGCTATGCCAGCCAGGGCAGAAATAAATGCTTGATTTTTAAGATTTGTCCCAGCCATCAAAATAAAAATGGCTCTCACTAGGAAAGCAATACTCCAGCTTCCGGAGTCAGCCAGGTCCAAGTGAGAGTCTTCATTCGGCAGCCTGGGGATGCTGCTCTGTAGAGCCTGAGAAAAGCAATTCCTCAGGCAGCTGGGGTCAGACACTCCCCTGGAACACTGTGTGGCCTCGAGATGACTTCTGGGACCAATTGGAGCATAGAGGGGAGGACAGATCCAGAGATAGCAAGAGATATGTGAGTCAGAGGGTCTTGCAGGGATGATCCTTCAGAACTAGACTAGCACCCCAGATACCCAGTGTCTCCCCTGAGTGGCCTGGAGACTCAGGACAAGCCTCGGAACTAGAGACAGCATCTTCTGGACAGCAACTTCTTGGCTAGGACTAGTGTTGTTTTAGATGAGAACATCTGTTTCTTAAGAACATAGAATGTGTCTTTTCAGGTGGTCAGTGTTTGCGGAGGGCTGAGCCTCCTTGTGAGCAGTGTGTGAAGGTGGTTTGGAAGTGGGTGGAACATCTGCCTGGGGAGCTTGGAAACAGTGTGAGTCTCACCCAGTGTGGGTGCCAGGGACCCTCCAACTCCTGTGAAGACACAGGCAGCACATCCATCTCATTAGAATGTCACAAGCCCCTAGATACCTAGGGGAGAGGCTTGACCTCCAGGATGTACTCAGAGCCATCAGGACACTCCCACTAATGGGATGCTCAGGATGCAGTATCCCATCCTGAGATGGGGTACCCCCACAGGGCCTCTTTGGGTAAAGAAGGGCAGTACATGGCTCTGCTGAGGGATGGAAATGCAATCTGGTAACAACCCAATGGGTGAGCCAGGCCAGGCCCTCTGAGAGAGCTTGGGTCTACCCTCCCATTCCTGCCTGACACATTAGTCACTGGCTACATATGGTTATTCAATATTTGACACATGGCTACTCCAAACTAAGAAAATACACACTACATTTCGATGACTTGGCAGAAAAACATGCTAACTCTTCTCATTACTAATTCTGTATATTGGATACATGCTAAACATGACAGTGTTTTGGATATATTAGTTCAAATCAAATAGTTTTTTAAGCTTACTTTCACCTGTTTTTCTTTTACTTCTTTTTAAATTTTTAAAGATTGTATTATTTATTTAATATTTAATTTTTTTAGAGACCAGAAAGGGAGAGAGAAAGAAAAGAAAAGAAACATCAATGCTGTAGTTGCCTCTTGCGGTCCCCCTACTGGGGGCCTGGCCCCACCACACCTGGGCATGCTGTCCTATGACTGGGAATCAAACCAGTGACCTTTTGGTTTGCAGGCCACAGATCCTGGGAGCCAAGATTATTTGTCTGAGTTTGACCCCTAGAATCTCCACCCTGCATGGCCTCCTTTAACCCTGCTAGCATAACATGGTGCAGGAAGGAAAAACATTTCCTATCCCCTCTTAAGTTCTGAGTCTGAGTTTATAGTGTTTGGGTTTTCACAGAAAAAAGTTAGAACCCAAAAGGCAGTTAAAGCTGAGTGTCATTAAATTGTGGGAAGGGTGGCTAGGAAATGTCTGGTAGGTAACAGTGGTTTAGCAATGTTTATAATGCGGACTCAGGTCTGACTTGATAGTGAGAATCTACTATCCTCTCTCTGGTGTAGGAGGGAGAGGCACCTTCACAAGGGAAATTGGTTCCCTGTTTTTAGTCAGAAGAGGTGGGACGGAAAGAATGTTGCTCCTGTTGTCTGCTGTTTCTCAGTTGTGCCAACAGTCTTAAACATAATATGCCAAGGGGACTCTTTGGGGTGGCACACCTAATGGCTCTAATGGCTTGTCCATTCTTTCATCCAGCCCTTTCACCTCTCATCCTTGCTGCTCCCATTTCCCCTTACACTAGCCATGATGACAGTCTCTTGTATTTGGGTGCTTCATTCACCTCTTAGCCTCTGCGAGGGAACGCGTGTGCCTTTCATCTCCATACCCCAGTGGCTAGCACAGGGTGAATACAAAGGAGGCCCCATAAACTTCATAATGGGATAAATGACAGCTAGATCCAGTTGAATCTGGGGATGCACACTGCATGGCAGTACAAGTCAAGCAATTTGGGTAATTTCACACCCTTGCAGAAGACCAGCAAGCTGAGCCACAAGGAAGACCCAGGAAGAGCCAATAAAAATAACTTTTAAGAATGTGGTATTTTAGAGGAGTCCCGGCCAAGATGGAGGTGTAGGTAGAAACATTTCACTTCCTCACACAACCAAAAGGAGGATAACAACCCATCTATAAACAACCAAAAGTGCCAGAAAATCAAACTGCAATCAATCAGACAACCAAGGAATTAAAGAAATAGTCAACCAGACCAACCAGACCTATAAGATGGCAGATGGAGAGAATCTGTGGCAAGGCTGTGGACTGTGCAGGTGGGGCTGGCCAAAAGAACTCCCAGCCAAGTGGCAGACTGTATTGATGTGGCTGGCTGGGCAAGGCGGGGGAACCCCATGGGCAGAGCTGACTGAATGGGAAACTGAGACTCAGAGCTGACTGTGGACTATGCCAGGGTTGCCGCAGTGGGAGAACTCCCAGTCTCACACGAGAGTTGGAAAGTGGGGCTAGAGCTGAACAGACAAGCTGCATTGTTCCCTGTCTGGCCCTTCCCCCACAGGCAGCACTGCAGTGCAGCAAGAAGAGTTGCCCTGCCTTGGTGAATACCTAAGGCCCCACCCCTTTACAACTTAACAGATGTGCTGAGACAAAGAAATAGGGCCCAAATGAAAGAACAGAGCAAAACTCCAAAAAGAGAGCTAAGTGATGAGGAGATAGCCAACCTATCTGATGGAGAGTTTAAAACCTGGTAATCAAAATGCTCACAGAACTGATTGAGCTTGGTTGAAAAATGAAAGAACAAATGAAAGATACCCAAAGTGAAATAAAGCAAAATATTAAGGGAACCAACAGTGACAGGAAGGAAACCAGGACTCAAATCAATGATTTGGAACAAAAGGAAGAAATAAACATCCAACTAGAACAGAATGAAGAAACAAAAATTCAAAAAAATGAAGAGAGGCTTAGGAACCTCTGGGACTTTAAACATTCCCATATCTGAATTACAGGAGTGCCAGAATGGGAACAAGAGCAAGAAATTGAAAACTTATTTGAACAAATAATGAAGTAAAACTTCCCCAATCTGGTGAAGAAAATAGACTTCCAGAAAGTCCAGGAAGCCCAGAGAGTCCCAAAGAAGTTGTACCCAAAGAAGAACACACCAAGGCACATCTTAATTAAGTTGCAGATAAAAGATTAAAGATAAAGAGAGAATCTTAAAAACAGCACGAGGAAAGAAGAGAGTTACCTACAAAGGAATTCCCATAAGGCCAGCAGCTGATTTCTCAAAAGAAACCTTACAGGCAAGAAGGAACTGGAAAGAAGTATTTGAAGTCATGAAAGGCAAGGACCTACATCCAAGATTACTCTATCCAGTAAAGTTATCACTTAAAATGGAAGGGCAGATAAAGTGCTTCCCAGGTAAGGTAAAGTTAAAGTAGTTCATCATCACCAAGCCCTTATTAGATGAAATGTCAAAGGGACTTATCTAAGAAATTGAAGAAGATCAAAAACTGTGAACAATAAAATGACAACAAACTCACAACTATCAACAAATGAACCTAAAAAAAAAGAAAAAAAAAGAAAACCAACAAAAACTAAGAAAACAACTAGAACAGGGACAGAATCAGAGAAATGGACATCAGGTGGAGGATTTTCTGTGGGAAGAGGGAGAGGAGGAATAAGAGGAAAAAGTACAGGGAAGAAGAAGCATAATTTGTAGGCATAAAGTAGACAAGGAGAGGTAAAAATGGTATAGGAAACAGAGAATTCAAAGAACTTATATGTACAACCCATGGACATTAACTAAGATGGGGAGGAGTGCTGGAGGGTTAGGGGGTTCAGGGCAGATGGGGGATAAAGGGGGAAAAATTGGGAAAACTATAATAGCATAATCAATAAAATATACTTAAAAATAAAAAAGAAAATGATATTTTGTATCAATGTTTTTATATCATTAAATTAATCATTATGAAAAAAATCCAAAGTTTCTAGACTACCTTAGCACTACTTTAGAATTAGCACTTTTTTACTATGGGGGAGTATGTTTACCTTTATTATCTTTCATCCTCTAGAAGTGAGGACCAATTAGGAGGGCCTGGCTGGTTACCCCTCAGATGGGGGAACCCAGACAAGGAACAGATGACCAAATGGAGACCTGAAAGAAGCTATAGTAAACAAATTTAAAAATATATATATTTATATAATATAAATATATATATGCATGTGTGTGTGTACGTATATAAATATATACGTACACACACACACACACACACACACACATAGTAAGGGATACTCAGGAATAAATCATTCAAGGTTCATGCAGTATTTCCAGGGCAGCATGGGAACCTGACTAGGCTCCCTTGCTCTTGGCTGCAAATTTCATTAACTTGATGAAACCATGTGTCCAGCCCCCTCCAGAGTGTCCCTTCCATTACCTCACCTCTCGCTTCTCAATCAATCTTTCAGCCTCAGTACTTACCCTTTAAATCAATTCAGCTCTGAGAGCCATCTTGCTGTTTCCCAGCCCAGCTTTAAAATCCCATTGACTTCTATAAATCAATTCTTTTTGCCCATATGCAGCCTCTCTGCCCACTCTGGGGCTGCACTTACAGCACTGTGGATGGGAAAGCGCCCCTAGCTGGTTGCAGCGTGCCTAGCCCCAGGGAGCACTGAGCAGGGCAAAATGCCCCAGTGGCTGCCCAAGTGCTGCCACAGCCCAGCCCATTCAAAAGGTCTTGACTATAGACAGGTGTGTGAGGTTAGGTTCTCTGAAGTAGAGCCTGAGATGAGGATTTTCATGCAGCCATCTCTTAAATAGGTGCCTCAGGGGATACAAGTGAGGTGCTGGGGGAATAGGACAGAAGATGAGAGGCATGCTGGGGTGCAAAGCCCAACAAAGGTGGGGGGGGGGGTCGCAGCCTGAGCGCCAAGAGAACTTTGAAATGTGACTTTTACCTCTTCACCCATCTGAGTGGCTTCAACTAGAAAGCAGGCTGCTAGCGCTTTCAGACTCCCAACCAGGAATATTTGGCCAAGGGCTGAGGGGGTAGTAAGGATGTAGATTCCTAGGCACTTCCAGTTCTCCTAGTGCCTGCCCAAAATGGGTTCCAATAGCCCAAGGGCAGTCTCCCAAAACTTGACAGCAGTCCTGAAAAACCACCCTAGGGTAAGCTGTTCCAAGTAAAGGGGTCAGACATTGGTGGGGCATGAAAACAGAAGAAAATAATCTGAGGAAATTAGGGCAGAGCTCCAACAAGATCCACTGGCTAAGGTTTATGGGGTATGTTTCCAGCAATTTCTAGGTTTCAGCAGCTGCCAAGTCCTCCTGTTGCACCTCTGGGCAAATGAATAACTGCACACACGCACTGAGCCCCTCCTTATTCAAAATGGGCTGGAGTGGACCAAGGCCCACTGGAGGGGGCTCACTTACAGAGATAACCTGGTTCCCTAGAAGGGCCACAGTGGCCTGGGCCATGCTTCCACAAAGTGTCTTTGGTTCAGCCTGGAAGTTCTGAGCTGGCAGATGGCCTGGCCTCTCTGGTTTGTGTTGTGGTCCACAGCTCTAGTGTGGTGCTTGTTTGCAGATTATATTCATAAAACACTTATCAAACTTGTGATATTTTAATTGGTCATTTTAGATTTCCTAAGGGATCCAGCTCCATTACACTTCAAAAGATTTTAGTTTGATTTACATAAGCAACACTGCATTGTTTCCCTGTATAAGATGCAGTGTGTTACAACTTCATCCTCCCTTCATAAACACCAGCACTGTGACAGGTGTGACATGTTCTTCTATGTGAATACACGTCCCACTGAAAATGCATGGTTTGGGTATTATGTTTCTTCCCTTTTTATAGTTTTCTATTTTGTGTAATTGTTCTGCAACTTGCTTTCTACTGCTATAGTAGAATTTAAGTAAATGTTAAAGCAGAAAAAGGGAGATGATAGTGTTGGGGATAAATCTTTAAAAGGGTGGTCAAGAAAGGCCTCACTGAGAAAATGGCATTTGAGTAAACCATGAAGGGGCTGAGAGGAAGCCCTGTAGAGATGGGGGGGTGGCAGGTGCAGAGCCAGGTGGCGAGTACATGGCTGGCCTGTTTGAAGGGCTGCAGAGACCAGTGTGGCTAGGACCAGGGAACACAAGGAGATCTGAGAGGTCACATGGCCCAGTCCTGAGGACCTTGTAGGCTGTTGTGATGGCTCCAACTTATCCACAGAGCAAGAAGGGGAGTCCTGCAGGGTTGTCATAGGGAGCAACATAACCTCACACTTATGTTTAAGAATGCTCTCTGGCTGCCCTGTTAAAAGACTGTAAAAGGATGTCAGAATGGACTATAGCATTAATTCAGGGGATAAACGGTGCTGCTGGGAACAGGCCAGGCTGAGGTGGTATTTTCTCTGACAGATGGAGGAGTGAGTAGGTTTCAGGGCATAGAAAGACCAGGAGTTCAGCTTTGGACATGTGACATTGGAAGTGCTCAGTTGCATCACATAGTGGACACGTGGGTCTTGGGTTCAGGGTTGAGCCTTCTGCACATCAATGGAATTTAAATCCATGAGACAGGAGGAGATCACTGAGACAGTAGTGTGGATAGAATTTGGGTCCAAGGACTGTTCCTGGATACTGGACACCAAGAAGTGGGGAAGATGAGGACACTGATAGTGATGACCAGTGAAGGAGGGGAGAGGCAGGAGAGTGGTCTTAGAACCCAAAGGTAGAAATGGTACTGGAGAAGGGAGAGAGTAACTCGGTCAAGTGCTACAAGGGGTCAAGGAATGGGAGGACTGACATGACCCTTGGATTACACAGAACAGGGGTTATCGGTGACCTTGATAAGAGCACTTTATGTAGGACAGGGACAGAAAGCCTGTGTGGTGTCAAAAGAGAGCAGGAAGTAGTCAGAGATGATGAAAAAGTTCTGGAGATGGATGGTGGTGATGGTTATATAGCAATGTGAATGTACTGAATGCCACTGAACTCTACACTTGAAAATTGTTAAAATGGTAAATGTCATGTTAGGTATATTTTACTACCAAAGACAGGGAATAGGAAAGGAATTGAAAGAAAAGGTGTGAAGACACCTCTTCTGAGGTGATTGTTTAAAAAGAGAATTAACCATCTTAGTATATACATTCATCTCATTCTTTTTAACTCCTGCAAAGCATCCTATAATGTGATATTAATAGTTTATTTAGCTATTTTCCTCTTGTTGGAGATTTGGGTTTTTCTAATTTTTAGGGATCACACAGGTGCTCCAAGGGCATTCTTGCATGTGACTACCTATGCACTTGTGGTTCTTTCTGTAGGAAAAAGGCAAGAAGTAGGCATGTTTTTAATTTTAATAAATATAGCTCATTTACTCTCTACATAGTAGTAGCTTATACTAAATCACAACCTCACCAACACATGATATTCCTATCCTTTTAAAAATTATCTGTATCATATTATGGCATTGGCCATCTATATTTCCTCTTCTGTACGTTGTCTATTCACTTATTGAGCTTTTTCAAATCAGAAACAAAAGATTCCCCACTACCTTGATAGGAGACTAACATGAATCGGTGCCCCCTCTGCTGGACTTGCACCTCATGTTGCCTTGGCAACACCTTGATGCCGCACAGCCCTTGTTCTTCTCAATAATGAATGAACCTTTGGATACTACTCCATTTCCTCCATCCTGTGCTCTGACCTCTTGGGTTTGAGTTGCTTGTGTTTTTATCCAAGGCAGCCCTTGGGCAGACAGAAACCAGGCCATGATCTTGCTCACACATGAGAATTCTCCTGTTTAAACTGGCTTTTCTCCTCCCTCCCTGGAAACACTGACGTGAAGCACTTAGAAGTCACTTCAACTCAATTCTTGGGAAAAATTGTAGCATCCTCAGTGATCAGGACTGACTGAGTTGGAATTTTTCCTTTATCACATCACAATAATATTTGTGACCTTAAGTAAGCTGCTTCCCTCCACAGTCTCAATCAAACATATAAAAAATTGTAGTTACTCTGAGGAATAAATGAAATTTCTCACATCAATGGCATGGCCCCAACTTCCAGTTCTGGCCTTCATGGGCACTTGTGCATGTCCATCCTATCCATGGCCCACACGCCCAACCCTTGCCCTGTCCATGCACTGAGTTTCTTCTTTTTCCCATCTCAGCCTACCTCAAGCCAGCTTTTTTAGGAAGGCAGGACCAGTGCTAATGCAATGAGAGCTGTGTCTACCAACACCCATTGGCTGAGAAAGCTCATAGCTCCATGTCCTCTTTTATCAGGCTATGTGGCAAGGCTCAGAATGATCACTATGGTTTGGGCCAGGGCATCCAAAGGGTTTAGAGGACATTAGCACAGATACAGCACAGGAGTGACAGCAACATAGAGTAGGGGGGTGTTGAATTCAGGGCAAAGTGCAAAGAGAACTGGATGAGGTAATAGGGGTGATTGGTACAGGTAGACTCTCTAATGCCCAGCAAGTAGAGCCTCATGGGCCAGGTGGCCAGATCAGGAGGAATGCCTCATTCATGGCCCCTGCCTCCTGCCACAGTCCAGGATGGCATCTTGCTATTCCAGCCTAATTCCCACTACCACCTGAACCCAGGTTCCACCTCTGTCAGCTCCCAGACCCTCAAGGCCCTTCCCTGTCTCATCAATCCACCCATTCCCCACCCACAGCCTCACCTTTCTCACTGCAAAGATCCTCGCTTATCAGCTTTTAAACAGGTTCAGGTCCCCTTGTCTTAATAAGGGACACCCTGCCTTCTAAGCTGTGGTCCCCTCCAGAGACCTTCCTCCTTCTCTCCCCTCCTTTGCCAGGACCAGTCCTGGAAGAGTTCTCCTCACTGGCTGTACTTTCCCCTCCATACTCACTTCAGAGTGCACTCACTGGCTCTGGCTCATGCTCTCTCTCTCCATGTAGTTCCTGCTCCACCCCTCCGCCTGTGACCTTAACCCTTTCTCTACCATGGGCATGCTTTCCCCCTTTTTCACAAACCTCCATGGGTCTTCTAAGTGCTCACTCCCTGGTGGTTCTCCCATCCCTCTGGCAGCTTCTCCCAGAGTTGGTCACAAGCTGCTCTGCCTCTTCCCATCCTCAACACCAAGTTCCTGGGGGTTTTGGCTTTAGTCTTCTTCTTTCCTTACTCTAGAGGCCTCCTGAGAGATCTCATGGATGTGTGGAAGTTTCATGAAAGGGTTCATGCAGAGTTCCAACAGAAAGGTAAATTCAAATTTGAAAACAGGCTGTGCCACTTGCTAGCTGTGTGGTGGCCTTGGACAGCTTAGTTAGCTTTCTAAACCTATTTGTACATCTGTAACAGTGAAGTAATTAACACTTGCAAGAATTAAATGAAATCATTCATATAGAGCATTCAGTCCATTTTATAGTATATGGTGTCCAAGCACTCAGTGAATAGTAACTCCTATTACTATAACACTGTCATTCAGCAAACCCTTATTGAGGGAGGCTTCCTATGTGTCAGTCACTGATCTGTAGCCATCTCTCTCCTGAGCCCAGTGCTCCCTCCTATACTAGAGTCCACATCTGACTTCCTCCTGGACATATCCCCTTATATGCCAAAGAGACTACAAATATCCAACATGGGCAAGTTGAACTCCTCATTGCCCTGTCTTGCTCCTCCTCCTTAACCAATGTCCTGCTCCCTTTGCATTCCCCACCTCCTCTACATACCATCAATCACTAGCCCTCTTTTCTTAAATGTCTCTCAGAGTGGTCCATGCTCTCCACCCTTCCAGAGATGTACTCCTACCCTCTACTCTCTGCCTTCCTTTCCCTTGCTTGGTCCCATCAGCTTCCCCAGTCTTCCATCAGCCTGGCCTCTAAGGCTCCTGGATGAATCTGCAGGCCCTGGGTTTGGGTCTCCCTCTTCAGAACTGATGGCTTAGACCAACATTCCAGATTCCAAACATATGATTGCTCCAAACAGGTGTGCATCATGCACATACACAGACTTACACACTTGCACACTTGCAGACACACTTGTACTCATGTACATACTTACACTCACAAACATACTTTTACACACTCTTACATTTACACTCATGAACACATACTCTTGAGGATTCATGCCAGCATACCACTCTCACACATTTGGAAATATACACATACTCATGCATGCACACATTCATAACCACATACATTCACACCCTTATGTTTGAACACTCACTCATGCACATACACTCACTTATATGTATACTTACACACTTGCAAACATACATACACTCATGCATGCATGCATACACACAATACTCTCTCTCTCTCTCTCACACACACACACACACACACACACACACTCATGTACACAGAATTTCCTGGAAAGAGTGTATCCCCTGGCTCTCTGTGGTCCTCAATCTTGGGAAGAGGTAGGTACACACTGTACAAAATACTTTATTGTGTGCCAGACAACATGTTATTCATGCTGTTTTAAAAAGTGAAATTGAAGTGAAAAGAAAGTGACTTATTTCAGTAGAATGACTCTGGGAGGGCCATGTGCAGGTGGTGAAGCAGGACCCACACCTTCAATGGAAGGTAGGACTTGAACAGCAAGGATGACCAAAAGGGCATTATGATGGGATGTTGTCAGGTGTTACTGGAGCCCGGGGCAGTGATTGTCAGAATCACTTCAGCTGCTTCACAATCCAGATTCCACATCCTTCCCCGAGAAGTTCTGATTCAGCTGATCTGGACAGCAGTATTTCTAAGGCTGCCAAAGAGTGTCATATGCAGATACCTGCAGCAGCCATGAGCTGGGTGGCTGGGATGTGTAATTAAGCTGGGTGTTGCTGTCCCATGACAGGATCATGACTGTGCAGGCTGGAAGTGTAATCACTCTGCCCATAGTTGGTAAATACCATAACTATATTTGAAAAAAGAGGTAAAATTATTAGCTCTATATTTAGAAATATTTCTTTGTCAGCTGAATATCTCTTTTGGAGGCTTCTGTGGAAGGTAGGAGGTAAGAGGAAGCAGTCCAGGCAAGGATAAGAATTTCAATTGAGTCAGTAAAAGAAAAATGAAAATGGAATGAGAGTGCAAAGAGAGTCTTCAGAATTTGAAACTAATTGACTATAGGGCTGGAAGGATAGGAATTTGTCAAAACAACTCCAAGCTGTTAAGGCTGGTGGGTTGTGAGCCTTCAATGAGGGGCTGGGAGCACACTGGACAGAGAGGGGCAGGAGCTGAATTTGGAAATGGGCTTCAGTGATCCTGAAATGTACATAGGGAGATGTCTCACAGTTGGTTTTTTAAAAATTATTTTATTGTTGTTCAAGTACAGTAGTCTGTATTTATCCCACACACCTCCCCACCAACCCCAGCCATCCACACCTCACTCCCCTGCATCCACACCCCCTTGGTTTTGTCCATGTGTCCTTTATAGTTGTTGCTGAAAACCCTCCATGCTTTCCCCTAGATTATCCCTGCCCGCCTCCCCACGGTTACTGTCACATTGTTCTTAATTTCAATGTCGCTGGTTGTATTTTGCTTGCTTGTTTGTTTGTTTTGTTGGTTAGGTTCCACTTATAGTTGAGATCATATAGGATTTGTCCCTCACTGCCTGGCTTATTTCACCTAGCATAAAACTCTCCAATTCCATCCATGCTGTCACAAAGGGCAGGAGCCCCTTCTTTCTTTCTGCTGCATAGTATTTCATCATGTAATAGTACCATAGTTTTTTGATCCATTCATTTACTGGTGGGCACTTAGGTTGCTTCCAGCACCTAGCTATTGTACATTGGTGTGCATAGGTTCTTTTGGATTGGTGTTTCAGGGTTCGTAGGATACAATCCCAGCAGTGGGATTGCTGGGTCAAAAGGCAAATTCATTTTTAGTTTTCTGAGGACGTTCCATACTGTTCTCCACAGTGGTTGTACCAGTCTGCAATCCCACCAACAGTGCACTAGGGTTCTCCACAACCTCTCCACAACTAGGGTTTTCTCCACAACCTCTACAACACTTGTTGTATGTTGCTTTGTTTCTGATGGCCATTCTGACCGGTGTAAGGTAGTATCTCATTGTGGTTTTAATTTGCATCTCTCTGATAGCTAGTGATACTGAGCATCTTTGCATATGGACCCTCTGTATGTCCTCCGTAGAGAAGTGTGTGTTCAAGTCATTCGCCCATTTTGTAATTGGGTTTTTTGTCTTCTTAGAGTATATTTGAGTTCTTTATATATTTTGAGATCAAACCCTTGTCTGAGGTATTATTGCAAATGTTTACCCATATGATTGGTGCAAAAGCTTTTTATTTTAATGAGATTCCATTTGTTTATTCTTTCCTTTATGTCCCTTGCTCTAGGGGACATATCAGTGAAAATATTGCTGCATGGAATGTCTGAAATTTCCTTGCCTATGTTCTTCTATAAGATTTTTATGGCATCAGGACTTATATTTAAGCTCTTTCTCCACCTTGAATTTATTTTTGTGTATGGTGTAAGTTGGTGATTGAGTTTCATTTTTTTTTTGCATGTAGCTGTCCAGCTCTCTGAACACCATTTGTTGAAGAGACTATTTTGCTCCATTTTATGCTTCTTCCCCCTTTGTCAAATGTAATTCCCCATGGAGACTTGGGTTTCTTTCTGCATTCCCTATTCTGCTCCATTGGTCCATGTGTCTGTTCTTATGCCAGTACCAAGCTGTTTTGATGACAGTGGCCTTGTAATACAGTTTAATATCAGGTATTGTGATGCCTTCTACTTTGTTCTTCATTCTCAAAATTGCTGCAGCTATTCGGGGTCAATTATGGTTCCATATAAATTTTTGAAGTGTTTGATATATATTCTATATGTGAAATATGCCATTGGTACTTTAATAGGTATTGCATTGAATCTATAAATTACTTTGGGTAGTATGGACATTCTGATGATGTTAATTCTTCTGATCTGTGAAGATGGTATATGTTTCCATTTGTTTGTGTCTTCCTTAATTTCTTTCTTCAGTGTTGTGTAGTTTTCTGAGTACAGGTCTTCTACCTCCTTGGTTAGGTTTATTCCTAAGTATTTTATTTTTCTAGTTGCTATGTCAAATGGGATTTTTTTCAGGATTTCTGTTTCTGATATTTTATTCTTGGTGTACAAAAATACCTTTGATTCCTGAATATTGACATTGTATCCCACTGTATTGCCAAATACATTTATTAGGTCGAGCAGTTTTTTTGTGGAATCTATGCACACTATCATGTCATCTGCAAACAATGACAGTTTTGTTTCCTCTTTTCCAATTTGGGTGCCTTTTATTTCTTTTTATTGCTTTTATGTTAAGGGGTGCTCCCTCTACTCCCACTTTGCTGAGTGTTTTTATCATAAATGAGTGCTGTACCTTATCAGATGCTTTTCCTGCATCTGTTGATATGATCATGTGATTTTTGTCTTTGCTTTTGTTTATGTGAAGTATTATGTTTATTGATTTGTGAATATTGTACCATCCTTGCATCCATGGGATGAATCCCACCTGGTCATGGTGCATGATCTTCTTAATGTACTGCTGGATGCAGTTTGCCAATATTTTGTTGAGGATGTTAGTGTCTATGTCCATCGGTGATATTGGCCTGAAGTTTTTTCTTTGTTATGTTTTTATGGTTTTGGGATTAGGATGATGTAGGCTTCCTAAAACGGGTTTTGGAGTCTTCCATCTTCTTGGATTTTTTGGGAATGATCTGTGAACAATAGGGGTAAGCTCATCCTTAAATGCTTTGTAGAATTCTCCTGTGAAACTACCTGGCACAGAGCTTTTGTATGTCAAGAGTATGTTGATTATTGCTTCCATTTAGTCATCTGTTATTGGTCTGTTTAGGCTTTCTGCTTCTTTTTCATTCAGTTTTGAAAGATTACATTTTATCTAGAAATGTGTCCATTTCATCTAGGTTTTCAAATTTCTTGGCATATACTTTTTCATAGTAATTTCTTACAATCCTTTGTATTTCTGTGGTATCAGTTGTAATCTCTCCTCTTTCATTTCTGATTGTGTTTATCTGAGTCTTCTCTCTCTCTCTTTTTTTTTTGTTGATGATGCTGTTAAAGGCTTGTCGATTGTGTTTATGTTTTCAAAGAACCAGCTCCTGGATTCATTGATCCTTAGAATTGTGCTTTTAGTATCTATGCCATTTAATTCTTCTCTGATCTTGGTTATTTCCTCCCTTCTAATTGCTCTGGGTTGTCTTTGTGGTTGTTCTTCAAGTTCTTATAGGTGTAGGGTTAAGTTGTTTATTTGAAATGTTTGCATATTTTTTTGGTAGACCTGTATTGCTATGAACTTTCTTCTCAGGACTGCCTTGGCTGTGTCCCATAAGTTTTGGATTGTTGTGAGTTCATTTTCTTTGTTTCCAGAAATATTTTTTATTTCTTCCTAAATCTCATTCTTGACCCATTCATTGTTTAATAGCATGCTATTCAATCTTCATGAATTTGAGTGTTTTTGAGTTTTTTGCCTCAGGTTGGTTTCTAGTTTCAGTCCCTTGTGGTTGGAGAAAATGCTTGATATGATTTCAATAATCTTGAATTTGCTGAGGTTTGTTTTGTGGACCATCATATGGTCTATCTTTGGAAATGTTCCATATGCATTTGAAAAGAATGTGTATTTTCTTTCCTTGGAATAAAAGGCTCTCTATATATCAGTGACTCTCCCTAGATATCTATATTCAGTTAAATCCATTTGATCCAGGACATTGTTCAATGCCACAATGTCTTTGTTGATATATTTTTTGGAAGATCTATCCATTTTTGACAGTGGGGTATTGAAATCCCCTACTATTATTGTGTTTCTATCAATATCTTTCTTGAAGTCCTCCAAGATTTTCTTATGTATTTGTGTGCTCCTATGTTAGGTGCATAGAGATTTACAATGTTTAGGTCTTCTTGATGGATTCTTTGCTTGAGTGTTATGAAGTGACCTTCTAGGTCTCTTTTTATGGACTTTTTTTGAAGTCTGTTTTTTCTGATATGAGTATTGCTACCCCGGCTTTTTTCCCCTGTCTGTTTGCTTGGAATATTTGTTTCCAGCCCTCCATCTTCAGTCTCTGTAGGTCTTTTGTTCTGTGGTGGATCTCTTGTAGGCCACATATGTATGGATCATGCTTTCTTATCCATTCTGCTATTCTATGTCTTTTGACCAGAGTATTTAACCATTTATGTTTAAGGTTATTATTGATAGGTACTTATTCATTGCCATTTTTCATACCTGTGTTCCTCTCTCTTACTTTTTCCTTCCTTTTCTTAAAGTAGACCCTTTAGTATATCTTACAGAGGTGGCTTGGTGGAGGTGTATTCTTTTAGACTATTTTTGTCTAGGAAGGTTCTTATTTGGCCTTCCATTTTAATTGAGAGCCTTGCTGGGTAGAGTGGTCTTGGCTGCAGGCCTCTGATTTTCATTACTTGGAATATTTCTTGCCAATCTCTTCTGGCTTGGGATGTTTCTGTTGAGAAGGCAGCTGCTAGCATTATTGGGGCTCCTTTATATGTTACTTCCTGTTTCTCCCTTGCTGCCTTTAAGATTCTCTCTTTGTCTTGTAATTTTGCCATTTTAATTATGATGTGTCTTGAAGTGGGCCCCTTTGGGTTCCTCTTGTTTGGGGCTCTGTGTTTCCTGTATTTGTGTGACTTTTTCTCTCATCAAATTAGGGAATTTTTCCATAATTACTTTTTTCATACAGGTTTTCTATTCCTTCCTTTTCTTCTCCTTCTGGTATCCTTATTATACTGATATTATTACATTTCATGTTGTCTTGTAGCTCCCTTACCACATGTTCATTCTTTCTGAGCCTCTTTTCCTTTTTTTGCTCTATCTGGGTGTTTTTTTCTACCTTGTCTACCAGCTTGCTGATTCAGCCCTCTGCTTCATCCAGCCTGCTTATAATTTCTTCTAATGTGTTTTTTATATCCAAGATTTTATTGTTAATTTCTTCCTGGTTTTTGTTTAGTTTCTATTTCCTTTTTCATGCTGATGCAGTTTTTTCACTCAGTTCCTTGTAGTTATCTGTGAGTTCCTTGGGCATCTTTATAACCATTAGTTGATTCTATATCTGATAGTTTGTTTACTTCCATTTCACTTAGCTCTTTTAGTGGGGAGTCTTCCATTCCATTTGATTGCCTGTTGTTTTTTTTTTTGTCTCCCCATTTTTGTCTTTTTTTTGTCTGTTTCTGCACTTCCAGATATTTTGGTTTGCTAGCTATCTTTGTAGGGTGAATGTCTATGGTAGGAATTCTGTGGGGTTCAGTGGTGTGGTCTCTTTGATCTCTTTGTCTGGATGCTCTAGGTTTGCCCTTTGTTCTGTTTGTATGGGCTCTCTTGTTATACTTGGGTTTTCACCTTTTTAGTGGTTCCTTTGTTGGAGGTTTTTTCTCCTCCAGCAGGTATACTGATGTTCACAGCTCCCACCTATTCTTGTATGTGGTCAGTGTCAGGGGGTAGGCAAAAATCTATTAAGACAGTGAGAAAGTATTTTATGGGACTTAAAGTACCAGTAAGTAGAGGAGAAATAGGAGATTCTTTGGATAAGCATAACATTAACTGTAATATTTGACCCAACTAGCCACTTTTATAAAAGGTAGAAGAGAGATAAGACTCTTGTTAGGAGGGAGGAAGATTGTGAGCTGAATCCAGAAAACAGAGCACTTATGCAAGGTTAGATGATGAGATATAGTGAGATTAAGGGATAGAAGTAAGTGTAGTGTGAGAAAGAATAGAGTTAACCACAACAATAATAATGCTCAGGATTAAAGTGAACTGGGCTAAAATCATGGAGGGTTGCTGTGTAGTATGTACAATTGTATGGAACAAACAATTATTTACAATCATACTGGAACAACAATAATATGACAAGAAATATATGATTTGGATAATCAGAATAAAAGTATCCAATCAATCACAAGTGGTGTGTTATTGGAACATGAGTGAAGTGAAAGAAGGAAAATTAAAATTAAATAAAAAGAGAATAAGGAAAACCAGTCAAACAATGCAATTAACAGAGAAATAAATGAAGAAAACTAAACATAAGGAAGAGAAATAAAATACTAATAAAAGTGGTGAAAATAATGAAAAATAATGATAATACACATAAACAATAAATGCGAGCTCTATGGGATAGCAAAGTAACTTTTGTCTCAGTTTCTCAGTTTTGGGAGTTAGCCTTGTGCTCCCCCTTTCAATTTGTCTCTGGACCCTTTGTAACTCCACACCTTATTGTCTCACTTTGGGGAAGAAAAAAAAAAGAGAGGAACCAAAAAGAATAAAAATAATAAGCCTCCTGCTGACTTTAAGGCTATTCAGCGAGTTCTCCTGGTCTTCCTGGATGCCACAGGAAGAGGGGAGCTAGGCTTGGCTTTTTCTCCCTTCCTATGGTTTTGAGAGAATGGGGACCAGGTCTGGGCCAGAATATTCACAGTTTCCTGGCCTCCAGCTCAGGTCCTCCCCGAGCTGCTAGGCTCAAATCAGCCACTCAGCTGCTCACAGCATGAGTTGATCTCAGGTGCGTGGTTCCACTCAGCTACTCAGTCTCTGGGCATACACAGCTTAAATCACCCTTGGGGCAAGCCAGCCACTGCCGGAGAGTTCCTTACAAAGCAGTTGCCCACTGTTCTTAAGAAATGCACAGCTTTTCACACAGCCCAACTTTCCAACCATTCCAGAGATGATCCAAATCAGGGTCCCACACAGCCCAACTCCTTCCTTCTTCAGTTGTTGCCTGACACCTCAGTTACTCTGGTGCTGCTGTCCACAGTCCCAGCAGATGTGTACCACCTCTGTGTATCTCCCACTTCATCTCTATTCCCCCAGAGACTTCCAGCATCCAGGTCTCTCCTAGTGCCAGAGTGTCCTTTCTGCTCTGGTAGGGTAGGGAGCTAGTGATCTAACTCTCCTCCCTATATCCCACCGCAGGCACCAGGCCAGGGGCCGCAGCAACTCTGTTCTCCGAGCAGATCCCAGGGACCTTACTGTCCCAGCTCACTCTCCTCACTGTCTGTTTTTCAATGTTGTCTGCAATTTTTGGCTCCAAACTTCATATAAGCTGGGATTCTATTGGCTGCTCATTCTGTTCCTCAGAAGATCAGCTGGGTGTTCCAGCTGGGCACAGAGAGAACTGGACTCTGCTCCCACCTACCTTGCCACTGTCTTTATTTCTTATACATTTCTTATAAATGTTTGTTTTGGGCCTACCATGTCCTTCAGATATATCAAGCTATGTTTATAGCAGTCTTTTCTAGTAGTGGTCACTCAAGTTTGAATAATCATTACAATTTTTACTCAATCCCTCACTTTTACATTTTTGTCATTATTTTTCACTTCTTTTATGTGCATCCCTTAATTACTTGTAATTACACATGATCTTCCTACTTTTGTCTTTCAGCCTTTGTGCTTCTTTGCAGTTAGTTGATCTACTGCTTTTTCTGTTTGCCTTTGTCAGTAAGATTCTTTTCTATATTTTCTTTTTTTAATTTTTTAAATATATTATATTGATTATGCTATTACAATTGTCCCAGTTTTCCTCATTTGCCCCCCTCTACACCATTCCCTCCAGCAATCCTTTCCCCTTAGTTCATGTCCATGGGTCATGCATATAAGTTGTCTTGCATAGAACTTGTCTATTTTGAACTTGTCTATTTTGAACTTGTCAATCTGTACTTCTTATTGCTGCACCTTTCCCCTTATCCTCCCACATCCCCCACCCAGCTCATATCCCTCCAAATGATCTCCATATCCATGATTCTGTTCCTGTTCTGCTTTTTTGCTTAGTTTGTTTTTTTGTTTTTATTCCCTTTAAGATTTTATTTATTTATTTTTATAGAGAAGAGAAAGGAGGAAAAAAGGGAGGGAGAGAAACACCAATGTATGGTTGCCTCTCGCACACCCCCTACTGGGTATCTGGCCTGCAACCCAGCCATGTGCCCTGACTGGGAATTAACCACTGATCCTTTGGTTCACAGGCTAGCACTCCATCCACTGAGCCATGCAGCCAGGCTAGGCTCAGTTTGTTTTTAGATTCAGTTGTTGATCGTTGTGAATTTGTTGTCATCTTAATGTTTCATAGTTTGGATCTTCTTTAATAAGAAGTCGCTTGTTCTAAAGAGTCTTTTTAAGTAATTCCCTTTAACATTTCATGTAATAAGGGCTTGGTAATGATGAGCTCCTATAGCTTTACTTTGTCTGAGAAGCATTTTATCTACCCTTCAATTCTAAATGATAGCTTTGTTAAATAGAGTAATCTAGGTTGTAGGTCCTTGCTTTTCATCACTTTGAATACTTCTTACCAGTCCCTTCTAGCCTGCAAAGTTTCTTTTGAGAAATCAGCTGACAGTCTTATCAGAACTCCTTCATAGGTAACTCTTTTTTCTCTTGCTACTCTTAAGAGTCTCTCTTTATCTGTAACCTTTGGCATTTTAATATTATATATCTTGGCATGGTCCCCTCTGGATCCAATTTGTTTAGAATTTCTTGTTTCCTGAACTTTATGGCTATTTTCTTCACCAAATTAGGGAAGTCTTTTGTTATTATATTTTTTAAATAAGTTTTCCATTTCCTTTTTTAAGATTTTATCCATTTTATTTTTAAAGAGGGAAGGGAGGGAGATAGAGAGAGAGAGAAACATCAATGTGCGGTTGCTGGGGGTCATGGCCTATAACCCAGGCATGTACCCTGACTGGGAATCGAACCTGTGACACTGGTTTGCAGCCCGCGCTCAATCCACTGAGCTACGCCCACCAGGGCTGAAGTTTTCCATTTCTTGCTCTTCCTCTTCTCCTTCTGGCACCCCTATGATTCAAATGTTGGTACATTTAAAGATGTTCCAGAAGCTCTTTAGTCTATCCTCATTTTTTTTAAATTATTTTTTTCTTCTTGCTGTTCTGATTTGAATGCTTTTTCTTTCTTGTGTTGAAAAATCACTGATTTGATTCTTGGCTTCACTCCTCTTCTGTTGGTTCCCTGTAGATTTTTTTAGTATTTCACTTAATGCAACCTTCATTTCTGCCTGGCTCATTTTTTACAGGGCTAAAGGACCTGATGAGCTCTTTGAGCACCCTGATAACCAGTGTTTTGAACTCTGCATCTGATAGGTTGCTTATCTCCATTTTGTTTAGCTCTTTTTCTGTAATTTGTTCCATTCTTTCATTTGGGTATATTTCTTTGTCTCCTCAATTTGGCAACCTTCCTGTGTTGTTTCTGTGTATTAGGTAGATCTGCTTCCACTCCCTGTCCTTGTAGTATGGCCTATTGTAGAAGAGTGCCCCTGTAAATTGTATGAGACAAATCCTTAGGTAATCACCAGAGAAGGGTAACACATTTCATTGCTTTGTGGCTCTGTGTGATGAGGCCTTAGAGAGGTGATAGTGCCACTGTATGGCCTCTAGAGATTTACTAAGCCACTAGAGACACTAATAAGTGTCTCTGAGCACTTATCCTGTTGCTGGTCACTTCGCTTGCTCCCCATATACCACATGTGTCCTTCCAGGTGTTATCTCAGTGCCATAGATGGAGGCGGTAGGTCTGTGTAAGTCCTAAGACCTTTGCAGGCCCTTTCAGAGAAGTCTTCTAAGAAACTGCATTTCCTTCTGCTTGCCCCAACCCCCAATGATTTTGACAGCCAGAACTTATTGGGACTTATCTTTCCAATGCTGGAACTCTGGGCTGAGTTGTCTTGTCTGCTGGGATCACTCACTCCCAAGGTATCTCTCCCCATTTTTACCTACTACATGTGAATGTGGGACCACCCATTCTGCCATTTCCCCACACCACTTTGCATCTCCACACTTCTCCACACATCTCTACTTCTCCATGCCTCTCCTCATGTCTCTGGTTTTCCAACCCTCCTCCCCATTGGATGAATGTGGCTTCTTTAAATATTTGGTTGTCAGACTTCCATAGCACTCAATATTTTGATGAATCTGGGTAATATCTGTTTTGTAGTCTAGTTGTAATTTTTGCTGTAGTTATGAGAGGAGGCAAAGCATGTTCACCTATGCCACCATCTTGACTGGAAGTCTATATTTTCTCATTCATATTTCTGATATTTTCTTTTAAAGAAGTTCCCTTTCAATTTCCCTTAATAGTGGTATAATGGTGATAAACTCCTTTAGAACTACTGTAGCTTTTTCTTGTCTGGGAAGCTCTTTATCTGTCCTTTAGTTCTAAGTGACAGTCTTGCTGGGTAGAGCAATCTTGGTTGTAGGTCTTGTCTTTCATCACTTTGAATATTTTGTTATTCCCTTCTGACCTAAAAAGTTTCTGTTGAGAAATCAGCTGACAGTCTTATGGGGAGTTCCTTTGTAAGTAACTAACTGCTTTTTTTCTTACTGCTCTTAAGATTCTTTCTTTTTCTTTAATCTTTGGCATTTTAATTATGATGTATCTTGGTCTAGACCTTTTTAGGTTCATTTTGTCTGGACTTGTATGTCTATTTCCTTCCCCAGGCTAGGTAAATTTTTGGTCATTATTTTCTCAATAGCTTTTCAATCTCTTGCACTCTCTGTCTTCTCTTTCTGGTACCCTTATTATGCAAATATTGATGTAATATCCTTATTTTTTTCATTCTTTTTTCTCTTTGCCACTCCAAGGAACTGCTATCTTGTCTTCCAGATTGCTGATTCAGTCCTCTGCTCCATCTATTCTGTGTTGATTCCATCCAATGTCGATTCTTTCTAATGTATTCTTCATTTCATTAATTGTATTATTTATTTTTGACTGGCTCATTTTTATGTTTCTATCTCCATTTTTATGTTTTCTATCTTTTTGTTGAAATTCTCACTGAGTTGATCTATTCTTGTCCTATGTTTGTTGAGCATCCTTACAACCAGTGTTTTGAGCTCTTCATCTGGTAGATAGCTTGTCCTTATACTGTTTAGTTCTTTTCCTGGAGTTTTGTCCTATTCCTTCCTTTGGGACATGTTTCTTTATGCCCTCATTTTGGCTGATTCCATGTGTTTGTTTTGTATTAGGTGAATATGCTACACTTCTGGTCTTGGCAGAGTGTCCTTATATAGTAGGTATCCCAATAGCACAGTCTTCCTGGTCACCAGAGACAGGTGCTCTATGAGTGGGTTGTGTGTGCTCTTCTGTTGTAGTTGAGCCTTGATTGCTATTGGCATGCCAATGGGTAGGAGTGCCCCTCTGATTGACTGACTGACTATGAGGACGGCCATGATTATAGCAGATGAGCTGTTGTATGGGAACTGACCCCACCAAGCAAGAGTAGCTTCAGCAGGGTTCTAGTGCCAGCTGAGTCTGCCCCTCCTTGTGAAGCTGGCTGGCTGAAGCCAGCCACCAGGTGTGCTTGTTATGAAGCCTCCTGCAAGGGGCTCCAGTGCAGGTCAAGGTCAGCCACCACTTATGCCCAGCTTAGGGCCATCTGGTAGGAGCTACAAAGTGATCTGCAGTTGGTTGCCACTTATGCTAGTCTCAGAGGCACTTGGAAGAGGCTATTCTGTGAACCAAGGCTAGTTGCCACTAGTGTCAGGCTGGTCCTTTGGACATCATGACGTCAGCTGAGGCCAGCTGCCACTTGTACCAGGTTGTGGCCATCTAATTAAGGCTATATTCCAGCTGTGCCTGTGTGCCACTTATGCCAGACTTGGGACTACCTAATGGGAGTTACAATGAAAATTGAGAGCACTTATCACTTGTGCTTGGCTTGGAATAACTTAGCAAGAGTTATAGAGCACAGTGTGGCCAGCCACTGTTTGTTTGGGTTTTGTGGACCTTTGAGAGATTTTAGGAAAGTCTACAACATAAGCTGAGGCAAGCCATTTCTGAGGAAAAGCAGCTGGAAGAGGCTTGAATAGGATGTGTGACTTGGGTGGAACCAGGTCTTAGGGAATCACCAGGGAAGGGGGGGGGAAACAGTGTTAGCCAGGTTAATGGAGGGCTCAGATTTGGTGCCTGCTTGTGCAACCTGGCTGGGTTGGGGGCTGTCAGGGAGTCAACAGAGGAACAATGGTGCCTGCCAGCATTTCTGTTTCAGAGACAGTTGTCCCAACCCCTGCCTCTCCGGTCCTCAACCTAAAGCTAATCAATTTAGTTCCTCCCTGTATGTTCCTGTTGCTTTTTGAGCTGCTGTCTGCATACTGGAGCTCAGAGTGAGTGGATTTGTGAGTGAGTGGAGTCTACACACAGGCCTTTTAAGACCTGTAGTGTCTAGGTCTCCAGCAGCTCTCCATCTCACTTGGATGCCAATCCCAAGATATTGTAGCCAAATATGGAATCTCCTCTTTCTAGCACTAGAGCCCTGGGCTAAGGACCCCGTGTGAGGCTGGGATACCTCATTCTTCAGGGACAAACACTGCGATGAGATACCCCTCCAATTCTTAATCACCACACTGCAGCATGGGATTTGCCCATTCCATGTCTCCACCCCTCCTGTCATGCTCAGTGTGGCTTCTTTATATTCTTAGTTTGGCTAGTCTTCAGTTGGTTCTTAATGGTAGTTGTTCTATAATTTAGTTTTAAATTTTGATGCGGTCATGGGAGGAGGCAAGCACAGCATTTACCTTCTCAGCCATATTAGCCAGAAGTCTTATGTCTCTTATTTCACTGCTTTATCCCAAGCACCTGGAACAGTGATTGCATATAGAAGGTATTCCATAAATAGTTGTTTCCACGAACAAATGGAAGGATGGATATGTGGATCCATGGGTGGATGTGTGGATGCATGGACAGATGCATGAGTCAGACACATAGAGGGATAAGACACCTTGGGAAATAGAGAACACAATATCCCAGAGGTATATCAGAAATTAACCAGGCAGGCAAGCTGTGCACCTACTCCAGGTGGATAATCTTGGAGATGTTGCTGTGGAGGTGCTCCAGCCAGGACCTTTGAACCCAAGGTGTAATAGTCCAAATGTGATTATATGCTGATGCCCTAAGCTCCCATGTCCTGGTCCCAGGAAGCTGGGATGCCAAGGTGAGATAAGGACTGACAACAGGCATGCTCCTTCCCACTTACTTTGTGTTCTTGGTGTCCAGCTCACTCCAAAAGCCTGGTGATGGGAGAGCAGAGCCAGAGCCCTGGGCAGCCACCTTGCTCCTACAGGCTGGGCCCAGTGCTGAAGGCAGGCTGGCTGAAGAAGCAGAGGAGCATCATGAAGAAACTGGCAGCAATGCTGGTTTGTGCTGCATTGGATCAGCTTTTCTACTACAAGGACAAGATGAGACCAAGCCCCAGGTGAGAAGCACATGTTCTGTGTCTAGTAGACATCATAGAGGGGCTCCAAGGGAGGTATAACAAACCCAGGAGAGGGGAATGCAGAGAGGCCCTCCTCTACCCTTCAAGTACCCAAGACACTGATTTCACTCAGAGTGACACTTCACCAGGGTCTCCAAAGTGATTTTTATTCCTAGATCCCATATTCCCAGTGCCATGTTGTTTTACTGAAATACATTCATAGCTTCAGTAATAAGCATGTTTTCTTATGATGTTATAGAGAGCACCTGTGCACAGTTTGAAAAGCAAATACTTTCTATGTTATTTTCAGCTGCTTGGTGCTTCCAAGAAGAAACAGATGCACACATTTTGTACTTTTATTGTCTGGGAAATGGGTACCCAGACAAATCTAACCTCCAATTGAAATCTAGCTCCCTGTGAAGCCCTCTTGTCGGATGCCCCTGCCTCTCAGTGGCTGCTTGTGTTTTCCACCAGTACTGTAAGACCAACCCAACCCCAGGTTCTTAACTTGTCTGCCCTTCCCACTCACATGACACAAAGTTCACTTACTCAGAGCAACTAGTTGACTCACACCACCATGGTGTGGGCCGGGTGACTTTGGACTGTGCCTAAGTCATAATGAAGTGCTTGCCATTTGAAGCACCTGGGCTCACAGGGTATGGGATCAGAGACAGAAAGGACATCTGAGAGAGACCTTCATTTCTCTTGGGAAAAATGGGGTAGGAAATGTAAAGGACTCTTCCCAAAAGATGTTCCTGGTAACTGCTCCAAGCTGGAAAGATCATATATCTGGACCAGGAGTCAAAGATCCTTGGTGGGCAGGAGTCTATATGCATCTCAGCAGTTCCCACAATGTGATGGTGGGGTCTGGGAGGCAGAGGGGTGCTCAGTGATGGACAAGGTGGGAGGAGGTACCTTGGCACAGCATAGGAACATATTGACATGACAGTGAGAAAATGCCTCCTTCACCCCTCTTTGAATTCTTCTGAGAACATCAATGAAGACATGTCAATTGGTGCTAACATGTCTTTAACACTTCTCCAATACTTGGCAACCTCTCTTGAAAAAATTTTCTGCATGGGGAAGCAGACCTCACCTCAAAACCATCAATGGCAACAATAACTAGCTGTAAGTTAGTAACTGTCTTCATTATGTTATTCTTTTTTAAAAGATTTTATTTATTTATCTTTTTAGAGAGAGGGAAGGGAGAGAAGGAGAGGGAGAGAAACAGCAATGTGTGATTTACCTCTCATGCACCCCCTCCTGGGGACCTGGCCTGCAACCCAGGCATGTGCCCTGACTGGGAGTGGAACCAGAGACCTTTCAGTTTGCAGGCCAGCACTCAACCCACTGAGCCACACCTGCCAGGGCATTCACTATGTTATTCTAATGTCTAACTTCTGTTTATGGGAAGTACTCAATAATACTGGTTTCCATTATGGAGAGTGATAACACATTTTTCTCTCTAAAATATATCTAAATTAAAAATAAAATGTTTTATACATCAATGTGAATGTACTTAATGCCACTGAACTATATACTTAATGGCTAAAATGGTAAATTATATGGTATGTGTATTTTGTTACAATGAAAAATACAAGTAAGACTGCTTAAAGGAAAACTTTTACATAAATAATAGAGATAAGAGGTGGCTCACTTCTGGTGATATATCACTGTGATGACTGGAACCAAAGTTTTCAGGAACACCTGCTTCTGACAGCCTTGCCTGTGACCCCTATTGGCCCAGTGTATGGTACTATCTCCTAGAACTGCATCGTGGTGCTGGGTACACTGAGGTCATCCAGACTACATACAGACCCCTGCCACAGGCTTCCCCACATACTCCTCATGGCAACTGTGAAGTGTCTCTCACCCACCAGCTTCTGCTTCATACAGAATAGAATTTCTTGAACCAGACACTCCTCTCCCTCACCCACCACCTTTTCCAGACTTCAACGGCTTCTGACAGAAACAGCTAATAAATGAAGATATCAACATCCCCCGTCACCAGCCTGGACACAGGAGGAGCCCAGGCCCAGTCCTTCTAAACCAGGGCATCTCCAGGGTGGCATCAGATCCCTGAAAGAGGCAGCATCTCCCAAGGAATGCCAGCATCACATGTAGGGCTCCTCTTTGGCCTCTCTGGGCCTGGGCAACACTCCCAGATCCTCTTAGGACAGTATTTCTTCCCATACTCCCCACTCCCCAACAAAGCCTGACTGCTCTGGCCATCCTTTTGCACAGGTTCCCAACTCAAGGAGACTATTAGTCAGATTTGACTCATTTAGCTTATGCAGTAGGATCTCAAGCTTGCATGACTGCTGGCAAAATAGCACACAAATTTCTATTTAATTGCACAAGCCACATGCTATGTACTAATTCTCAATATCTAGTTCCTGAAAAAATGTGCCCTGCTCACTGTTTACAGTGACAGAAGAGCCCAGGCACTGAGCATCCTCTGACAGACATCCTGTCATCTGTCTAGCAGATGCAATTGTCCAGAAAAGATGTCCAGATACCCTTGATGCTCCCTAGAGTGTATGACACATGATGAGGTCACTCAGTACACACTCGTTTTGTCTTGCCAAAGCCATATGTGTTCCACTTTCCACTCTACTCACTAGCAGGAGGGTCAGCAGAGAACACAGCACAGAGATGGAGGAAGAGAAAACAGCTTACACAAGTTCAGATGGACAGACTAGGGCAAACATACTTTAAAACAGAACCTGAAAACATTGGACGTTTCTGCCAAGATGGAGGCATAAGTAGACACACTGTGTCCTTCTCGCACAACCAAAAAGAGAACAACAATTAAAAAAAAAAACAACCAGAAACTGACAGAAAATCAAACTGTATGGAGGTCCAACAACCAAAGAGTTACAGAACACACACTCATCCAGACCGGTAAGTGGGGCAGAGATGCACCCATGGGAGAGGACTCCAGGCAAGGCGGGGCTGGAGGATCAGGGCAGGCAAGGCAGCAACTGGTGGACCAGCACCAGATTGTGGAGCAGGGTGCACAAGGCTGCAGCTGGCCAGCAAGGCTACAGCGGCGGCTGGTGGAGCAGGTGGTCCCCACATTCACATTCAGATAAACTGGGAGGAACAATTGGAGTAATGACACAGATCACACAACCCACAGCTCCAGCAAGGGGAAATAAAGCCTCAAACCACAGATTGAAAACACCTGTGGGGGTCGAGGTGGCAGTGGGAGCAACTCCAGCCTCACAGGAGAGTTTGTTGGATAGACCCACCCACACAGGAATCAACACCAGAAAGGCCCAATTTGCTTATGGAAGCAGGGGAAGTGGAGCTGAAAGCCAGCAGAGGGCAGAGAAGAGCCATGTTTACTTCTTGGACCCCACCCCACATACAGCATCACAACCCAGCAATGTTGGGTTACCCTGCCCTGGTGAACCACCTAAGGCTCCTCCCACTCACTACATAACAGGCAAATCAAGACAAAAAAGAAATGGCCCAAATGAAAGAACAGATCAAAGCTCCAGAAAAACACAACTAAGCGATGAAGAGATAGCCAACCTGACAGATGCACAGTTCAAAACACTGGTAATCAGAATGCTCACAGGATTGGTTGAATTAGGTCACAAATTAGATGAAAAAATGAAGGCTATGCTAAGTGAAATAAAGGAAAATGTACAGGGAACCAATAAGTGATGGGAAGGAAACTGGGACTCAAATCAATGGTGGGGACCAGAAAGAAGAAAGCAATATTCAACCAGAAAAGACTGAAGAAATAAGAATGCAAAAAATGAGGAGAAGCTTAGGAACCTCCAGAACATTGTTAAATGTTCCAGCATCCGAGTTATAGGGGTACCAGAAGGAGAGAAGGAAGAACAACAAGTGGAAAAGTTATTTCAACAAATAATAAAGGAGAACTTCCCCAATCTGGCAAAGGAAATAGACTTCTGGGAAGTCCAGGAAGCCCAGAGAGTCCCAAAGAAGTTGGACCCAAGGAGGACACATCAAGGCATATCATAATGACATTACCCAACATTAAAATGAAGGAGGGAATTCTAGAAGCAGCAAGAGAAAAGGAGGCAGTTACCTACAAAGGAGTTCCAATCAGACTGTTAGCTAATTTTTCAAAAGAGACCTTACAGGCAAGAAGGGGCTGGAAAGAAGTATTCCAAGTCATGAAAGGCAAGGACCTACATTCCAGATTTCTCTATCCAGCAAAGCTTTCCTTTAGAATGGAAAGGCAGATAAAGTGCTTCTCAGATAAGGTCAAGTTAAAGGAGTTCATCATCACCAAGCCCTTATTACATGAAATGTTAAAGGGACTAATCTAAGAAAAAGAAGATAAAAAACACATATAGTAAAATGACAGCAAACTCACAATTATTAACAACCACACCTATGACAAAAACAAAACAACTAAGCAAACAACTAGAACAGGAACAGAACCACAGAAATGGAGATCACATGGAGGATTATCGACAGGGGAGTGGAAGGGGAGAGAAGGGGAGAAGTTACAGAGAGTAAACAGCATAGATGGTAGTAGAAATAGACAGGGGGAGGTAAGGATAGTATGGGAAATGTAGAAGCCAAAGAACTTATATGTATGACCCATGGACATGAACTAAAGGGGGGGAATGTGGGTGGGAGAGGTTGTGCAAGGTAGAGGGGAGTGAAGGGGGTAAATGGGACAACTGTACTAGCATAATCAATAAAATATACTTTTTAAAAAATTAAATAAACATGGAGTGAGCAACAACAACAACAAAAAACAGAACCTGAAAGTGTGCCCCCTCCCTCCAGCTTTTCCTAATACATGTTCCTGAAAGTTTCCTACAGACAGACTTACAGTTTCAACAATAGAGGATTCCAGATGTTTTCATCCTAGTGGTTTTAACTATTGCTTGAAATGTTTCTTGGGCCATGAAAACTCCTGCCACATTCTTTATTAATTAGCCTGGCTCATTGCCACTGTTTGAGGGCTCACAAAATGAGTATAATTATTCCAGTTGTTTACTTGTGGGTTTCTTGGCTTTGAATAGAAATGAAATAGAATAGAAATGGAAAGTATAACTTCTAAACATAAGATGGAAACAGTGTAACAAATTAAATGTGACCAATTCCACAAATGGGCAGAAAATGGTGGGGAAGAAAAAGAAAAAGAGAGAAAGGTAAATAGAAAATGAAAAAATGAATAAATTTGATAGCAAGGAATAAGTGCAAACATTTCAGTTATCATACTAAATGTGAATAGGTCAGATTCATCTGTCTCTTAAAGATTGTGAAAATTGGCTTTAAAAAGGAGAGCAATAAACAAAAAGGTGAAAAACAAAAACAATAGAAAAAGGTAGCCAGAAATTTGAGAAAAAGAAAGTTGATTTAGCAACATCAAAATCAAATAAAATAGAAGTCAATGTGATAAAAACAAAGGGAACAAATCAAAATATTTCACAATAAAAAGGGAGAGTCAAATCTTTCAAAATAAGATAAATAACAACCTACCAAGAAATAGAACAGCTGTGAACTTTCATGCTCTTAATACATGGCTCTGGAGGATTTGTAAACAAGAAAACAATATCCATTGTAATCCATCTTTTTAAAAAAATTTTCAAAAATAACATGGCAGCAGTGCAATAGAAAAAAACTTAGAACTTAAGAACAAATGATAGTGAGTGAGGGTGTGTATGCATGAGAGAGGGATAAGCTATACAAGTAGAGGCAAAACCACACAGTTCATACTTCCTAATTAATATGAAAACAAAACTTAAATTCAAACTTCTAGTTAAGAATGACAGGTTTAAAAACCACCCAACTCCAGTCAAGTATAGTAAAGGCATGATCACACCTATGTAGGAAGGACAGGAGGAAGCAGCACCAGCACCTGGATGTTAGAAACAGGTGGACAGAGGAAGCTGATTTAGCAGACCCTACAGAGCTGAATTCCAGGCCAGCACTGGGGAGGGCACACAATCTGTCTGGTTTTCAAAGCACCACTCCCACCAAAGACTTGGCAATTGGCCAGACCAGATATCTCTGGAAATAAGGTGGGAAAAGGAACTTAAACAGGAGGACTTGTTAGAAGTCAGTTTAAGAAGCAATTAGATTCCAAATGTCCTGAACGACCTCATGCAAAGCTGTAGCTGCTGTCCCCCAGAGATGTAACACTGGAGTTTGTTCTCTGGGAAGTATGAGAGAGAGGCACTTCAGAGTGAGGACACAGGCCCAGCTATTGGTAGAAAGACCATACTGAAAACAGCAGGTTAGACAGAAATTGATGTGCTGACCACTTATTTCTCCTATCTGCATCCACATTTGACTCCCAGGCCCCAGAAGTCTAGAACTACCCTCAGGAAGGAAATGAAAAGTTTTTGCTGGGGAATCTGACAGGTCAGGAGACAAAAATGAAACATGCTGACAGCAAGGGCCTCCCATGATACATCCCGAGGTTTGCTGTGTTCCAAACTCTGCTCATAAACTTAGTCAGCTACTGGAGAGCCATCCCTCAGAAGAGCTTTAGGTCACTAGACATTTGAGGGAAGAATCATAGGAAGGACAGACACAAACACAGGGAAGGAATCCTTAGAGAAATGCTTCCATTAAGTTAAATTTCCCAGGGTGGGAGTGTAAACACTGAGTAGGAACTGAATAACCAGTTACCTGGAGGTTGAGGAAGTCACAGGGGAGTAGAGGGCAGGGAGAGCTGGGGAGGAGTAAATAAAACAAATTCTCAGCCATTTGTTCTGCAAATTCCATAAATAATGCCTAAAACTTTAAATCCAGACATAATAATATAAGCACATTATTTAAAAATAAACTTAAAAAAGAAAGACACTTCATCTAAGAGAGCTAAAGGTGATGACTTGAGTTTCAAGAAATGGTGAAAGAGAAAGAAGTTGCCTTGTAACAAGACTTATATAACCATTTGATTATTTAACCTATATTTTCAATATAAATTTAACTTACAAAGTGAAATAAAACTTCAGAATATGACCACAACAAATCAAAGCTGCAGGGTAGTGCTGTGGGGAGGTCATGAAGAATGAGGTGGTCATCAAAAAATGTGAGATGTATCTGTACTATTTTAGTTCGTCACACCAAGACTATTCATTAAGTCCATATTTTAAAATGTTTTTAATTTAAACAGGGAAAGAAAAACTAAAGCCAAAAAAAGGAATGCACAGGCCTAAAGAGTTCTTTCTCAAGTAACCAGAAAGAGCATCAGAGGAGGAGATAAAGCATTCCCTTTTCCAGACAGAGCTTCAGAGCCCAGCCAGCCTTTGCAGAGCTGGCCCTGGCACAGTGTAGGTGCTCATAATATGTGTTTAAAATGAACTGGGGTGGGAGTGGGACAGGAGGTTGTGTGTCTTACATCTCAAGTCCAAGGACAGCCCAGTCTCTGAAGTATATATGTGAAGCCCAGTGCATTGACAGGGACACAAATTTTAGATGTGATATCAGAAGCTAGGTGTGCAGGGGCTTGAGTGTCACACCCAAAAGCTGGGTCCTGATTTATTCGGCAGTGATGGGGGGTGCTATGAAGATTTGGGGGCTTAGACTTGGCCTTCAGATGGAAATCATTCCACAATAATACCAGCAGAGGTTGAGAGGGTAGGTTGGAGAAGGAAAGACCACTCAGGTGAGACTGTTGTCCTGACAACCCCTGTGGCCTAGAAAAGCACCCCGTAAGAACCTTGGAAACAACAGGAGAGAAAAGAGTTGGAGGTGATGCGCACAACCTGCAGAAGCAGTCTCAGATCTGTACCTACTCTATGTGGCTGATGCAGCACAGGCGATTTAGAAATCACTTTGAGAGTAGGCTGTTTTTTTTTCCCCCTCAGGAGAATAAGTGATGGTAAGAGCAGCAGTGGGAAAGAAGATTGATTTAAAGTTTGATTTAATTTAGACTAAAAGCTTGGGATTGAGAGGAGGCAAGACAAGATGGATGGGGAAGGAGATGCACTTGTAGGAGGGAACATTAATATTGGACAATCAGAAACCAGAAATCTGTAAGAAAGAAGAAATTGCAGGGGAGGGAGGAGACTGTCTGACCCCAAAGCTTGAAGGTCACACAGAATGTGTGAGCATGCAGCCATTTATTCCATTCTGCAGTCTGTTCTTTACCAAACTTGCCCATCAAAGAAAACACAGTGCTCTCATGAGCTGGTTCCTTGGGTTCTCGCCTCTGAAGAAGGTGCCTGGATTGTCTCCATTTTTCAGATAAGGAAACTGGGGTGCTGGGATCAGGCCTAGGTTATTAATGGGTGTATTGCCATAGCACCTGAAGACTGAAATAAGTGAGTAAGACTGCTAATAAGCAGCTCTTTATTCTGCTGCTTAAAGTCTGCCCGCAGAACCTTACCACTTCAGCTATGTAAGACTCTACACACCATAGCCTTATTTCAGTACTATCTGGGACATAATTAAAATATTGTCAGACTGATCAGAGTCCACCCCTTGCCTCAGATGCTCTTTGACATCTAGACCTCATAAATTCAACTCATCTGGAATTGATTTAGCAAATTCTAACTGAGCGTCCTTCGTAAGTTGTACACTGCTACTCAAACCAACCAAGAAGTCAACGTTATTAATTGTTATTATTATTGCTGCTGTTGATATGCTACTTTTATTTCATAACACATACTTAGTCTAATGTCTGTTCTCCATTCTCAACTTCATTTGGGTGGAGCCCCAATCTATGTTATCATTTCTCTTTTCCCACCTCCTAGCACAGTGCCTGACACATAATTGATGCTCAGTAATATTTGATGATTATATGAATAAGTGAATGAATAAATGAATAAAAAAGTAATTGAGTCAGCTGGTCTGCCCAAGACCCTCTGAGCACCAACCCTAATCCCCGGTGCAGCCCTGTTTTCTCTCCAACAGATGAAAGAAACTATCCTGAACCAAGAGAAACTCACCAAACTGCAGGCACAAGGGCACATTGGTGGGAAAGGCGCTCGTAGAAAGAAAAAGGTGGTTCACAGAACAGCTACAGCAGATGATAAAAAACTTCAGTTCTCCTTAAAGAAGTTAGGGGTAAACAATATCTCTGGTATTGAAGGGGTAAATATGTTCACAAACCAAGGAACAGTGATCCACTTTAACAACCCTAAAGTTCAGGCATTTCTGGCAGTAAACACTTTCACCATTGCAGGCCATGCTAAGACAAAGCAGCTGACAGAAATGCTACCTAGCATCTTAAGTCAGCTTGGTGCAGGCAGTCTGATTAGTTTAAGAAGACTTGCTGAAGCTCTTCCCAAACAATCTGTGGATGGAAAAGCACCACTTGTTACAGGAGAGGATGATATGATGAAGTTCCAGATCTTGTGGAGGATTTTGATGAGGCTTCCAAGAATGAAGCAAAGTGAATTGAGTCAACTTCTGAAGATGAACTTGAAGAAGTTACTGGGAGCTGCTATTTTATATTATGACTGCTTTTTCAAATTTTGTTTATGGATCTGATAAAATCTAGATCTCTAATATTTTTAAGCCCTAGCCTCTTGGACACTGCAGCTCTCTTCAGTTTTTGCTTCTACACAAATCATTTTTGCAGCTAATTAAGCTGAAGAAGCCTGAGAATAAAGTTTGAAACAAAGGTTAAAAAACTGATTGAATGAATGAGCATTCTGGCACAGCCTTGTTTTAGATCAGTGGTGTCAAACTCATTTTCACTGGGGCCACATCAGCCTCCTGGTTGCCTTCAAAGGGCTAAATGTAATTTCAATTCCAAAATACATTCAGCCTTTTGAAGGCAACCTGAAGGCTGATGTGACTACCAGTGAGAATGAGTTTGACACTCCTGTGTTAGATTCTCAGTGGGAAAAGATTTCATTGTTTTTTAAAAGTGTCTGGTGGTTGGGAAAGAGCTTATTGACTGCCTTCCTCTATGAGAATGTAAGTTCATCATGGTCAGGATTTTGTCTGTTTTGTTTACTTCTGTGTCCTCAGTGCCTGACATGTAGGAGAAACTCTATAGAAACTTGTTGAATAAACATACACAGTTTCCTTTGAGCTCACAGCAACCTTACAGGGGCAGATGTAATTAATTTCCATTGTACAGATGGAGAAACTCATACTCAGCAATGTGGAATGGAAGCTTGCATATTATAATGGAAAGAAAATATTTGGAATCAGAGAACCTGGATTCAAATTCCATTTATACCACCTATAGCTGTAGATTTGGGTAGATCACTGAAGTCCACCGGCTCCCACTTGGAGCTCCACTGCACTAAACACTGGGAAAATGGGAGGTGATGGTGTTATCAGTGCTACCCAAATGCTCAGAAACAAGATTCTTATAATTATTAGAATGGGATCTAAATAGAAGACCTCCAAGAAGCATAAGAAGGCTTATAAGATAAAATGAGAAAAACTGATGACAAATTCAGAAAGCAGGGATCACCCAAACCCAAGGGCTCCCTGTGAGCAACCCTGTGTGTGGCCTATGTTAACATTTTTAGTTAGGAGTCCAGGCTTGTAGGTGTCAGGACAGTCATGGACAGCCAGAATCCTGCATAATAGAGAAAAATGGCAGATTGCTGGAATTTGGCTTCACTGCTTACTAGCTAGTAACCAGAGAAGGTAATTCCCTCTGAGCCTCAGTTTCCTATTTGTTTTTTTAATAATTTTATTGATTATGCTAGTACAGTTGTCCCAACTCTCCCCCTACACTCTCCTCCACCCTGCACACCCTCTCCCACCCACAGTCCCCCCTCTTTAGTTCATGTCCATGTGTCATAAGTTCTTTAGCTTCTACATTTCCCATACTATTCTTGCCCTCCCCCTGTCTATTTTCTACCTACCATCTATGCTACTTAGTCTCTGTACCTTTACCCCCTCTCTCCTCCTCCCACTCCCCTATTGTTAACCCTCCATGTGATCTCCATTTCTGTGGTTCTGTTCCTGTTCTAGTTGTTTGCTTTTGTTTTTGTTTTAGGTGTGGTTGTTAATAATTGTGAGTTTGCTGTCATTTTACTATATGTGTTTTTTATCTTCTTTTTCTTAGATAAATCCCTTTAACATTTCATATAAGGGCCTGGTGATGATGAACTCCTTTAAACTGACCTTATCTGAGAAGCACTTTATCTGCCCTTCCATTCTAAAGGAAAGCTTTGCTGGATAGAGAAATCTGGGATGTAGGTCCTTGCCTTTCATGACTTGGAATACTTCTTTCCAGCCCCTTCTTGCCTGTAAGGTCTCTTTTGAGAAATCAGCTGACAGTCTGATGGGAACTCCTTTGTAAGTAACTGTCCCCTTATCTCTTGCTGCTTCTAGAATTCTCTCCTTCATTTTAATGTTGGGTAATGTCATTATGATATGCCTTGATGTGTTCCTCCTTGGGTCCAACTTCTTTGGGACTCTCTGGGCTTCCTGGACTTCCCAGAAGTCTATTTCCTTTGCCAGATTGGGGAAGTTCTCCTTTATTATTTGTTGAAATAACTTTTCCACTTGTTGTTCTTCCTTCTCTCCTTCTGGTACCCCTATAACTCGGATGCTGGAACATTTAACAATGTTCTGGAGGTTCCTAAGCTTCTCCTCATTTTTTTTGCATTCTTATTTCTTCAGTCTTTTCTGGTTGAATATTGCTTTCTTCTTTCTGGTCCCCACCATTGATTTGAGTCCCAGTTTCCTTCCCATCACTTATTGGTTCCCTGTACATTTTCCTTTATTTCACTTAGCATAGCCTTCATTTTTTCATCTAATTTGTGACCTAATTCAACCAATCCTGTGAGCATTCTGATTACCAGTGTTTTGAACTGTGCATCTGTCAGGTTGGCTATCTCTTCATCGCTTAGTGTGTTTTTTTCTGGAGCTTTGATCTGTTCTTTCATTTGGGCCATTTCTTTTTTGTCTTGATTTGCCTGTTATGTAGTGAGGGGAGGAGCCTTAGGTGTTCACCAGGGCAGGGTAACCCACATTGCTGGGTTGTGATGCTGTATGTGGGGGTGGGGTCCAAGAAGTAACAATGGCTCTTTCTCTGCCCTCTGCTGGCTTTCAGTCACTTCCCCTGCTTCCCATAAGCAAATTGGGCCTTTCTGATGCTGATTCCTGTGTGGGTGGTTTGTGTACATTCTAGGACCCTGTGGGTCTCTCCAACAAACTCTCCTGTGAGGCTGAGAGTTTCTCCCACTGCCACCTCAACCCCCACAGGTGTTTTCAATCTGTGGTTTGAGGCTTTATTTCCCCTTGCTGGAGCTGTGGGTTGTGTGGTCTGTCTCTCCATCTGTTTCTCCCAGTTTATCTGCATGCGACTGTTGGACCACCCGCTCCTCCAGCCACTGCCTGGCTGTGAGTCCTCTCTGCCCTAGCTGCCTGATTCTACTCCTCCTACAGGTCTGGATGGATGTGTCTTCTTTAACTCCTTGGTGGTCGGACTTTCATACAGTTTGATTTTCGGTCTGTTCTGGTTGTTTTGTTGTTTTTAAATTATTGTTGCCCTTCTTTTGATTGTGCAAGGAGGCACAGTGTGTCTACCTATGCCTCCATCTTGGCCAGAAGTCTTGTGTCTTTTTAATAATACATTTTACTTAACCCAATATATACAAAAATTATCATTTTAATATGTGAGCAATATAAATTTAGTGAGATACTTTTCTTTTTTATATTAAGTCTTTGGCATACACTTATAGTATATCTCAATTAGGATATTAAATTTTCATCAAATATACTTGGTTTGTATTTGGTTTTCATGAAATTTACATTTGAAGAAGTATATTCACATACCCAAATTGTTCCAGGTATAGTGTGATAGGCAGAATAATGGTCCTCAAAAGATATGCGTGTCCTGGGAACCTGTGAACGTTAGCTTATTCAAGAAAGAATTAAGGTTGTAGATGGGATCAAGGTGGCTAATCAGCTGAATTTATCATGAGTAAATTACCCTGGATTATCCAGGCAGACCAAATGTAATTACAAGGGTCCTTTATAATGGAAAAGGAAGTCAGGAAATGAGGTCAGAGTCAGAGAGCAATTTCAAGATGCAATGTTGCTGGTTTTGAAGATGGAGAAAGGGGCCAGGAGCCCAAGAATGCAGGCAGCCTCTAGATGTTGGAAAAAGCTAGGAGACAGATACTCCCATGAGCTTTCTCAAGGAACACATCCCTGCCAGCTCTTAATTGCAGCCCAGTAAGGTTAATCTCAGATTTCAGATCACAACTGTAAATGTGTGTGTGTGTGTGCATGTGTGTATACTATATATATATTTTAAGTTTTTCAATAACTGAATCAAGTGTCAATTTTTCTTAACAGCTTTATTGATGTATAATTGGCATGCAATAAACTGCACATATTTAACATGTATGATTTGGTAAAAAAATAAGATTTTACATATTTATTTTTAGAGAGAGGTGAAGGAAAGGAGAAAGAGAGTGAGAGAAACATCAATGTGTGGTTGCCTTTTGCACGCCCCCTACTGGGAACCTGGCCTGCAACACAGGCATGTGTCCTGACTGGGAATCCAACCAGCAACCTTCCAGTTCTCAAACCAACACTCAATCCATTGAGCCACACCAGCCAGGGCCAAATTGTTACATTTCAACATATGCATACACCTATTAAACTATCACCACAAATCAGCTAACAAATACATCTTTTTCCCCAAAAGTGTTTTGTGTCCTTTTGTAGTACTTCCCTCCAACCTCATTTCCACCCCTCCTAACTCTAGGCAACCAGTGATGTGCTTAGTGTACATTTTCTAGAATTTTATATAAATGGAATAGGACAGTACATATTCTGGCTTCTTTTGCTCAGTATAATTATTTAGAGATCCATCCACATTTTAGCATGTGTTTTTGTTCATTTTTATTGCTGAGACATATTCCATTAAATGGCAGAACTGTGGTTTGTTTATCCATTCATCTGTTGATAGTCATTTGTGTTGGATCCAGTTATTGGATATTGAAAATAAAGCTGCACCCTGACTGATATGGCTCAGTGAATTGAGTGCTGGCCTGCATACCAAAAGGATGCTGTTTCAATTCCCACTCAGGGCACATGCCTGGGTTGCAGGCCAGGTCCCCAGTAGGGAGCATGCGAAAGGCAACCACACATTGATGTTTCTCTCACTCTCTCCCTCCCTTCCCTTCTCTCTAAAAGTAAATAAATAAAATCTTTAATAATAATTTTAAAAGTGGACACAAGAGACCCCTTTTAAAAAATAAAGCTGCTATAAACATTCATGTAAAAATCTCTGGATGGATATAGGTTTCATTTCTCTTGGGTAAAAACCTGGGAAAGGAATGGCTGTCTCATATCTTAGATATATGTTTACCTTTTTAAGAAACTGCTGAACTTTTTAACAAAGTAGTAGCATTATTTTACACTCCCACCAGCAGGGAATGAAAGTTCCAGGTCCTTTACACTCACAACACTTGGTATGGTCAGTCTTTTAAACTCTGTCTATGTTAATAGATATGTAGTGGTATCATATTTGTGGTTTTAATTTGCATTTCCATAATGAATAATGATGTGGAGGAACTTTTTATGAGGTTATTTGCCATGTCTGTATCTTTTATAGTAAAATATCTGTTCAAATTGTTTGCTTTTTTAAATATATTTTATTGATTATCCTGTTACAGTTGTCCCACTTCCCCCTTTCATTCCCCTCCAACCTGCACACCCTCTCCCACCCACATTCCCCCCTCTTTAGTTCATGTCCATGTGTCATAAGTTCTTTAGCTTCTACATTTCCCATACTATTCTTGCCCTCCCCCTGTCTATTTTCTACCTACCATCTATGCTACTTATTCTCTGTACCTTTTCCCCCTCTCTCCTCCTCCCACTTCCCTATCCCTCCATGTGATCTCCATTTCTGTGGTTCTGTTCCTGTTCTAGTTGTTTGCTTTTCTTTTAGGTGTGGTTGTTAATTGTGAGTTTGCTGTTATTTTACTATATGTGTTTTTTATCTTCTTTTTCTTAGATAAATCCCTTTAACATTTCATGTAATAAGGGCTTGGTGATGATGAACTTCTTTAACTTGACCTTATCTGAGAGGCACTTTATCTACCCTTCCATTCTAAAGGAAAGCTTTGCTGGATAGAGAAATCTGGGATGTAGGTCCTTGCCTTTCATGACTTGGAATACTTCTTTCCAGCCCCTTCTTGCCTGCAAGATCTCTTTTGAGAAATCAGCTGACAGTCTGATGGGAACTCCTTTGTAGGTAACTGTCCCCTTATCTCTTGCTGCTTCTAGAATTCTCTCCTTCATTTTTACCTTGGCTAATGTCATTATGATGTGCCTTGGTGTGTTCCCCTTTGGGTCCAACTTCTTTGGGACTCTCTGAGCTTCCTGGACTTCCCAGAAGTCTATTTCCTTTGCCAGATTGGGCAAGTTCTCCTTTATTATTTGTTCAAATAACTTTTGACTTATTGCTCTTCCTCTTCTCCTTCTGGTACCACTATAATTCATATGTTGGAATGTTTAAAGATGTCCTGGAGGTTCCTAAGCCTTTCCTCATTTTTTTGAATTCTTACTTCTTCATTCTTTTCTGATTGTATGTTTTTTTCTTCCTTCTGGTCCACTCCATTGATGTGAGACCCAGCTTTCATTCCATCACTGTTGGTTCCCTGTGCATTTTTCTTCATTTCACTAAGTGTAGCCTTCATTTTTTCATCTAAGTGCAACCAAAATCAACCAATTCTGTGAGCATCCTGATCACCAGTGCTTTGAACTGTGCATCAATAGGTTGGCTATCTCTAAGTCGCTTAAAAGAACTGGTTGAATAGCTTTCAATTCTGTTTGAGCCATCTTTTTTTTTCCTTTGGTCTGGTCATGGAGTCTTAGGTGTTCACCAGGGCAGGGCACCCCAGTCGCTTGGTTGTGACGTATGTGGGGAGCAGGGTCCGAGAGGGAACAATGGCACTTGCTCTGCTCTCCATCAGATCTCAGTCCCTTCCACTGCTTCCCCCGAGCCAACTGGGCCCCTCTGGTGCTAATTCCCATGTGGGTGGGCTTGTGCACCCTGTGGGACTTTCCAAGGACCTCTCCTGTGAGGCTGGGAGTCTCTCCCTGTGCCTCAATCCCCACAGGTGTTTTCAATCAATGTCCCAAGGCTCTATTTCCCAATGCTGGGATCCTGGGTTGCATGCAGTACCTTGCTTCACAATTCCCACCTCACTGGGTCTGCAATTTGCCACCCCTTGGCTGGGGTCTGCCAGCTGCCCCTTGTGCATTCAGGGTCCACCCACTGAGGTTTTTCATGCCCCAGATGCTTTATGCATCCGGTCCCAAAGCTCTCTGCTCTCCACACTGTGACCCGCACCCAGCTCCCTGACTTCGCCCCTTCTACTGGTCTGGATGAACGGGTCTATTTTACCTCCTTGGTTGTCGGACTTCCATACAGTTCAATTTGCTGTCAGTTCTAGTTGTTATTCTGTTTCTAAATTGTTGTTCTACCTATCTTGGTTGTGCGAGGAGGCATAGTGTGTCTACCTATGCCTCCATCTTGGCCGGAAGCCCAAAGTTTGTTTGTGTTTTTTTTTGCATGCGAATATAGAATGATTCCCCCACCATTTGGTGAAAATACTATTCTTCTTCCCTTGGATTGCCTTTGCACTTTCTGTCAAAAATCACATACATGTATTTCTTAGCTTTATATCCTTTTTCATTAATGTTTATCTCTCTTGATGCCAATATCACAATGTTTTGATTACTCTAGCTTTATGAAAAGTCTGAAATCTGACAGTATTAGATCTCCAACTTTGTTATTTTGTTTCAAAATTATCTGGCTAGTGTAGGTCTTTAACATTTCTACATGAATTTTAGAATAGCTAGCTGGCCAATTTTTTCAAAACACCTACTGGGATTTTGATTGGGAGTACATTAAATCTATAGACCAATTTGGGGAGAATTGGCTTTTTAAAAATATTAAGTCTTCTCAACAAAAAACACAGTATATCTCTCCATATCTTCTTTCTCCCAGCAATCGTTCATACTTCTCAAGATGTTCAAGTTCTGAACATCTTTCATCATATCTCTTCCCAAGTATTTCATATTTTGCTACAATTAAAAATGGCTTTGATTTTCAATTTCCATTTGTTCATTGATAGTATACAGAGATAGGTATAGTTTTGAGCATTTATTTTGTACCTTGAAACCCTACAAACTCATTATTATTTCTAGTAGCTTTCTTTTTTTGATAGGGTTTCACCAGGTTTTCTACATAGACAACATAGACAATTGTACTGTCTGTAAAAAACCCTTTTACTTCTTCCTTTTCAATCTGGACAACTTTTAATTTTTTTTAATCCTTATTATTGCAGCTGTGACCCCAGGACAATGTTTAATAGAAGTAGGGGGAATAAACATCATTGTATTGATCCTAGTCTTAGGGACAAAGCTTTTGGCATGATGTTATCTTTTTTTCCATGTATATACACACACCCACATAACCCTTTTTTAGGCTGAAGAAGTTCTGTCCTTAGTTTGTTGAAAATTTTTATCAAGAACAGTTGTTGCAATTTTGTCAAATGCTTTTTCTACATCTTTTGAGATAATCATATATTTTCTCTTTTTTAGTTTAATTTTTAAAAGATTTTATTTTATTTATTTTAGAGAGAGAAGAAAGGAGGGAAAAAGAGAGGGGGAGAAAAAGAGGGGAAGGAACATCAAAGTGTGAGAGAGACATTGATCGTTGCTACTGGCAAGCCCCACTGGAGACCCAGCCTGCAACCCAGGCACATGCCCTGACCAGGAATCAACTGGCAACTTCTCAGTCCATAGGCCAGCACTCAATCCACTGAGCCACACCAACCAGGGACACTCCTTTTTTTTTAGTTTATTATAAGATGAATTACATAGATTAACTTTGAAATGTTAAACTAACATTGCATATTTGGGATAAAGCCCAATTGGTCATTATTTTTTTATATACTGTTGAATTTGACTTGCTAAAATTTCACTGAGAATTTTGCCTCTATGATCCTGAAGGATATCGGTCTGTAAGTGTTCTTTTCTTGTAAGAGCTTTCACTGTTTTTATATCAGGGTGATATTGGCCTCATAACATGCAGTGGAAAGTATGCCTTCTTTTTCAATTTCAAAGAAAAGTTTATGTACTATTGGTATTATTCATTCCTTAAATATTTGATAGAATTTACCAGTGGAGCCACACGAGCCTGGAGTTTTCTTTGTGAAAAGGTTTTTAGCTACAAATTCCATTTCTTTACCAGATATAGGGTTATTTAGCTATTTCTCCTTAAGAGAACTTCAGTAGTTTGTGTCTCTTTTTGTCCATTTCATCTAAGATGCCAAATTTACTAGCATATTGTTGTTCTTAACACTATCTTATTATCCTTTTACTGTCTGAACAATTGGTAGTAATATCACCTCTCTCATTCCTGATATTGATAATTTATCTTCTCTCTTGTTTTCTAATTAGTCTGGCTAAAGCCTTATCAATTTTATTGATCTCAGAAAACTAACTTTTGGTTTCATTGGTCTTTCTCTATTTTTTATTTTTCATTTTACTTATAGCTACTCTAATCTTTTTTTTTCCTTCTTTCACTTTGGGTTTCATTTGCCTTTTCTTCTTTGTATAGTTTCTTAAAATGAAAACTGAGGTCATTGATTGACACCTCTCTTCTTTTCTAACAGCAGTATTTCATACTATAATTTATTCCCTATGTGCTCCTCTAAAGGCATTTCATGCATTTTTGTATAATATGTTTTCCTTTTTATCCAGTTCAAATTACTTTTAAATTTTTGCTTTGACCTATGAATTATTTGGAAGTTCATTAATTGATTTTCAAATATTGGAAGATTTCCCAGAAATCTTCCTGTTATTGGTTTTCAACTTAATTCCATTGTGGTCCAAGAACAGATGTTATATTTGAATTTTTTTTATTGAGACTTGTTTATGCCCATCTTAGAAAAATTTTTATGTCCATTTGAAAAGGATATCTATTCTGACATTGAGGGAGGCAGTTATTAGATCAATTGGTTGTTAATATTTTTCAGGTCATCTGTATCCTTCATTCTATCAGTTATTGATTCAGACATATCGAAATTTTTTTTACTGTAATTGTTTTAACAAGCCTTGGGATGAATCTGATGCCTACTCCAGGTGGAGACTTACTCCAGGTGTTTCAACTGGAGGCTTCATACTGACTCCTTACATGTCTTTTCATCACAGTCTTAACGTGTGTCATACCCGACAAGAAAGCAGAACCCTCTACTCTTGCCCCTCCCCAACACACTCCCCCTGTGCCTGAGCAAAGGGCTGGGGTCAAAGCTGTGCTCTTGAGCCATTGGCGGGCAAGAGGGTCTGGGTGGCTCCGAAAACCAGTTCTGAAGGGCCCTTGCAGTAGTGGCAGCCACAATGGGATTCACCTGAAAGAGAGGTGAGTGGTGGATCCCAAAGTCATATAGCCTGGCTCTCCATGGGGGCTTCTTGCACACAAAGTTGCCACAAATGTGAGGAGTAAAGTGTTCTGGCATCAGACACAGTTGGGTACACTCCCAGCTCTTCCACCCTACTTGCAGGGGGCACATGGGCTGGTTGCTTCACCTCTCCCACATTCATCTGCTCATCCAAAAGATGGGATAATAGTGCCCCCACCCCATAGGGTCTCTAGAAAGATTAAATCCAATTGATTTAACAAAGAACCAGGAATATAGTATAGGCTCTGTAAACAATAGCAATTATTGCTTTTTTATTTAGCTGTAGTAGAAAGTAATGTCAATGCCAATATTGTTACTCCCATTTTATGGATGATAGATATTGAGGCACAGAGGAAAAAACAAAGTATCCAGGATTACACAGAAACATTTACTGAAACAGCAAACACCCAAGACCCAACCCATTAGCCAGTGATGGATCTTGCCCATACCCTCTAATGAGCATGTTTCCCAATCCTGACATTATGGTCCTAATTTATTCCCAGTAGCTCCAGGTTCCCTAGAAAGAAAGTAAGTGTTAATTCAGTTACAGTGGTTACCAGCTGGTTCTCTGGCTTATTGCTGTAATTTTTCTAAAGCAAGCATCTATGGATAAAGATGTCATTCTGCCTTTATGTTGCTTAAATGAGAATAGGAATTCCCTTGTGTCCTTGAGGTACAAGACCCAGCAACCATGAGGAGGCTCCAGTCACCCTGTTAAAGCCAGGAATTGCCTGGAAAAGTTATGGGTGGGGAGAGGAGTGCTCTGTAAGCTTGCATAGTGTAGGGGCTGGAGACCAAGTAGATAAAGCATGGGACCATGCCCCTCACCTGGGCAAGTGCAGACACAGAGAGGATGTTCCCCCACCCATCAAGGAGCCCTGACACAATTAATAGCTGGGCTTTGTTTAGCAAACACACAGCTTTCACAGTGTGCCAGGCACTGCTCTAAGGACTTCCCAAGCACTAATTCATTTAATGCTCATAAGAGCCCCACAAAGTACTATTGTTATTCCTATTTCACATGTAAGGAAATTGGAAGATTGCACAGAGAAGTTAAGCAATTTGTCTGGGATCACACAACCAGTAAATGGCTGAGCCAGGATTTGAATTCAAGCAGTTAAGTTGTAGGGATGGATTTTAAAAGGGTTCCCCACCCTGCCTGGTATGACTCGGTGGATTGAGTGCCAGCCTGCAAACCAAAGGATTGCCAGTTCGATTCCCAGTTAGGGCATATGCCTGCATTGCAGGCCGAGTCCCTAGTAGGGGGCGTGTGACAGGCAACCACATATTGATGTTTCCTTCCCTCTTTTTCTCCCTCCCTTCTCCTCTCTCTAAAAATAAATAAATAAAATATTTAAATGGGGTCTCCCAGGAGACAACCAAAAATATGTAGTCAAAGCCACATGTGGGATAGTGAACACACAATATAATATAGAGATGCTGTATTATAGAATTATAAATCTGAAACCTATATAATTTTATTAACCAATGTCACCTCAATAAATTCAATAAATAATTTTTTCAATAAAATCTTTAAAAACCCACACAAAGTCTAAGTTGGGCAAATCTGAGCATGAACAAAATGAAGAAAGGTTTCAACAGAGATTAGTCACTAACATAAAGAAGGGGGCAAAGGAGGCCTAGCCTAGTGGACAGCAAAAGGGTAAGTCAAGGTGTTTGTGACAGATAGCACCTCATCTAGAGTGGGACTTCTGAACAGAAATATGGGGTCTCACCATCCCTGAGGAGTGGGAGTTACAGTTCCATTGTAGTTTCTTGGATATGGAAACTAAGGTTCAGAGAAATTAAGTGATCTGCTTAAGTTTACATAGCCAGGAAGTGCACACCTGGGACTCAGACACAGCCTACTCATTTCTACATCCAAGCTCTTTCCCTACATCTCTCAGACTTGCTACTAGATTTCAGAATTAGAGGGTGGAATGGGCCTTTTTTATCCCCCTTCTCCATGTTAGTTAATGATCTCTGTTGAGGTCTTTATTTTGTTCATGCTCAGATTTGCCCAGCTCAGATTATATGTGGCTGTGACTACACATTTTTGGTACTCTCCATGGGAAAGCCATCTTAAACTCCATCCCTATAGCCTAACTGCCTGGGTTCAAATCCTGGCTCAGCTACTTACTGGCTGCGTGACCCCAGTAATGTATATACCACACCTACCATGCACATAGATCGATGTGTGCGAATACCTCCTGTGGTGACAGCTGACTTCCACTAAACAGTTAAAAGAAATCACACACTGGCCAGGAGAAAGCAGAACTGAAGTTACACAGATCTGCTGATCTTTCTCTGCCATGTCACCTCAGGAACAGTTACATAGGAAAAGCCAGTTCCAGTGTACCAGGCTTTCTCTCCCTTACCTGCTACAGCAGTGGTGTCAAACTCATTTTCACCAGGGGCTACATCAGCCTCATGGCTGCCTTCAAAGGGCTGAAATAATTTTAGGACTGTATAAATGTAACTACTCCTTAACTGTTAAGGAGTTGAAATTACATTCGGCCCTTTGAAGGCAACCCCAGTGAAAATTAGTTTAACACTGCTGCTCTACAGCCTAAAATTCCTGTCCCAGAAAGAGGACATTGGAACTAGGAGCCCTCCACTTGACAGGAGCCTTCCCCCTGCTCCAGGCTTGTGTTTCCATTCCTCACCAGTAAGGAAGAACTCTGGGCAGAGCTCCTAAGGTAGTATAACCCCATTCCATTGGGACCCCACCAGGGCCTCAGTTGAGCCTGATATCTACCTTGAAGAAGAGACCTGCACCCCTCCTTGGAAACCAATCTTACCACCAGTGCCTGGAGAGCTGGGCACCTAACCCCATGGCCCCACCCTTCCTCTCCAGGAGACCTGACCACAGAAGTCCCTTCCCAGTCATCTCATGCCACCTTTGTTTGTTGTGTTTGTCTCTCTGCTTTAGGGATTTATTTCTCTACAAGGGATGCAGGTGAACCAACTTCTTCTTGGCCCTGAGGATGTGGGGAAGCACCTCTTTGAGATCAGCCCAAGTAGGTCTGAGCACCTTGCATCTCTGTGCTGGGGCTGGCCCTGGCAGCCCCAGTGAGGATGTTGCCACACCTTTAGCCTGGAAAGGGCAGAGCCCCTTCATGAAATTCCAGTGCTGTCTCTAAATGTGACTCAGAAAGTTGTGCCAAATCTAGAGGATTTTACAAATTTAGAGGGAAATTAGAAAATCCAGTTAATTGTGTGGGTAATTAGCTTTTAATGAATTTTTAGATTTACTATAAACACAAGGGAAGAAGCCAATCAACCGGGACACCTTAGAGTGAAGGTTCAAACAACAAATCTGGGTCATACACAAATAAGTCACTAGCACCAATTCAAAGCATTAAAATAGGCTTTACTATGGATTCTAAAACAGAATTGCAATGTGGGAAGAAGGGAAGAGTTTAATCCAAAGAACTGCTATCATGTTAGGAGTCACAAAACAATTTTTTGAAGTTTCCTGTTTTAAAATGTGATTATTATTGAGCTAAGTTAACATGTCTTGCAGATGAGCCAGTCTGTTCACAGAGGGGCCTGGGTCCACAGCCAGGTCACATTGTATTCAGCCGGACCGCCCCCAACACCCCCTCACCCCTGCCCTGGGAAGCAGAGCCTGAAAGGATATCTGAGCAGTTTATTCAGAAGCAATGCCCAAAAAGCAAGAGGAAATGAGTAGGAGGAGAGGAGAGCTAGGCAGGCTGTGCTGTGATCTGGCTGCTGCTGTGGCACCCAGACTCAGTTTCAATGGGACTGTGGGGACTGTGGAGAACAGACCTCAGAGATGTTTTGCCCAGGGGTATACACCAGCGATTAATTGCAAGCTACTTCCTGGGGAGTTCACATTGCCATATTTGGCCTGTCCCTCACATGGACCAAGCTCCCTACCAACACAGAAAGCCTTCGGAGAGAGTTGCAGGTACTTGCGGAGGCCACCCACATGGATGGGAACAGTTGCCTAAAGGTCTAGGCAGGGCAGCTAGTCATTGTGTCCTATGGGTGTACATCAGTTTTAGATGTTCTTCTGTGAAGTGGTGGCTTTGAATTGGCTAGGGCCTCACTGGGGTCTGTGAGACAGGAAGTTTACAGTCAGAGCAGCATGGTCACCCAACCACTCTGAAAAGGTGATCTGGTGTTTTAGAACCCCAGCCTATGCTGCTCTGGAACAGCTGTGGGGTCTGATGGCCTACCACCAAGAAGCATGACTCCAAATGCTAGAGTTTGGTAAAAAGGAAAAGAATTGTTTATTTAAAAGTTGTACAGGATTAAAAAACACAATGAGATACCACTTCATGCCAGTCAGAAGGGCCATCATTAACAAATCAACAAACAATAAGTGCTGGAGAGGCTGTAGAGAAAAGGGAACCCTAGTAAGTACACTGTTGGTGGGAATGCAGACTGGTGCAGCCACTGTGGAAAACAGTATGGAATTTCCTCAGAAAACTAAAAATGGAACTGCCTTTCAATTCAGCTATCCGCTGCTGGGATTATACCCTAAGTATCCTGAGCCACCAATTCAAAAGAACCTATGTACCACAATGTTCATAGCAGTGTTACTTATGATAGACAAGTGCTGGAAACAGCCTAAGTACCCATCAGTAAATGAGTGGATCATAAAAACTGTGTTGCATTTACACAATGGAATACTATGAAGCAGAGAGAAAGAAGGAACTCCTACCCTTCATGACAGCACAGATGGAACTGGAGAATATTATGCTGAGTGAAATAAGCCAGATAGTGAAAGGCAAATACCATATGATCTTACCTATAAGTGGAACCTAGTGAACAAAACAAACAAACAAGCAACATAGATCCAAAGGCATGGAAACAAGGAACAGACTGACAGTGACCAGAGGGGAGAGGGGAGAGTGATAACAAGGGAAAGAAGGAGAAGGGACAATCCAAGGAACATGAATAGAGGACTCACACACATGGACAATGGAGGGGGGGATTGACTGTGGGAATAGGGGGAAATGGGGCAAGGGAGAGCAACACAGAAAAAGGTGGGACAACTGTAACTGAACAGCAATTAAAAAATGTTATACAGAATTAGAATAACGGCAGAATTCTACTGTTAAGTCCCACTCCCTTTAAAACACCCACAAACACACAGTCTTACCTCCCTTTGCTAAACCAGGCTAGTTTCAGAATACACCAGTCAGAGGCACCATGTTTCAGATAAAACAGAAGTCCGAGGCTCAGCCTTCCCCATCACAGTTCAGCATTCCAGGCACCTCCCATTAATCTGTGGTTGGCTAGGCAGGTCCCTGTAGTTCCATCAACCGTGCTGCTATGTTCTCCCAGACAGGTTTCCCAATGAGTCTCCTCTTTCTTCCTCCAGCTCTTAATCCAAAACCGCATGACACCTCCTTCCTCCAAATCACATGGCACTTCCTTACATCAAACCTCATGGCAGGCCGGTGGGGGCCCTTCTACACCCTTTCAAACCACCTAGCCACTCTCATGGCTGGCCACCCTAATTTTAAATGCTGAACCGGGGCTTCCTATATGATTTCATACTCAGCACTATACATTCTGAAGGTCATATAGGGTGGCAGCACACACTTGCCATTGTAATGCAAAGTGTCTTAAATGCCATATCACCTGCTTCCTCCAACCCCCAAACTCTGGACTGTGGGGACTTTGGAAGCCTCTCACCCTGTACCCTGTTTCACTGGCTATAGGCTGCCCAATGAGACATGGATCATCCCAGACTGAGGCCAGCCAGCAGCATGCTCCCACTGAGATCTCGAGCGAGTGAATACAAGCCTTCAGTAGGTCATGTTCACCTTTGCTCTGTCCATCCTGGGAATTCCAGGGAGCACTGACTGAAGTTGAAGTGCAGGGGAGCCTTCAACTACATGCCCTGCATGTGGACTTCAAACAGCATGGTTTCATTTAGGCACTCCCTACTTGGGCATTCATCTACTCCAAGTACCATGGAAGGTGGCCACAGAGTGATCCCAGGGTAGGGACTGGAAGATTGAGGCCTGGTTGATTATAGAACAGGAGTTAAGGCTTCTGTAAAGAAGACAGAGAAGAATAAACAAGGGCAGTGAGGTAGACAGGGCCCTGCCTTGTAGGAGATGGGGAGCTGGGGACCTGGAAGGAAGGGCTGGAGGAGGGGCCCTGAACTTGGAAAATGAAAAGGTGGAAATCAATACACCCCAGCCACAAATTCAGAAAGGCAATCAGCATATGCCCCAAGGACCAAAAAGAGAAGAATTGTGGTCTTTATCTGGGTCAGAGCTATTTACAAGGATTTCTTGGCTCTGGAGGGATGAAGACCCACTTGCCATGTAAGGTAACATTCATAGGTTCCAGGAATTAGGATGTGGACATCTCCAAGGTGTCCATAGTCTAAGATTGCCTATTTTATTAAAAAGGACAATGGAGGTTAGAAAGGATAGGAGGCTTGCCCTAGGACACACAGCCAGGTAGTAATAGGTTTAGGGCTTGTACCCAGGCATTCTGACTTCCAAAGCCATACAGTTAAGCTGCCCTCCAATACAGGCACAGAATCTAGTGTCTTAACCACCTGTGCCTGGGAGATCTAGGGATGCAGTTATAGGAAGACAAGCTCCCTGCACCCCTTTATATTCAGCACAGCAGCACTCTAAGCACCAGATTCTTACAGGTCTCAAGGACTGTCATCTCTGCCTTCTTGCCCTGTGCACATGGCTGAAGGCCTTGGGCTGGGGTGTCTGGGCACACGCCGGCAGCTGGAGGCCACCCAGGGAAAGCGTGCCATGTGTGGGCAGTGAGGGGTTCAGTCATCCTTTAGGAAGCACTAAGGAAGAAAGACTTGCCCTGGCTGGTGTGGTTCAGTGGACTGGGTGCCAGCCAACAAATCAAAAGTTCACCAGTTCAATTTCTAGTCAGGGCACATGTCTGGGTTGTAAACCAGGTCCCTGGCAGGGGTGTGAGAAAGGCAAATGATGGATCAGTTCTCTTGCACATCGATGTTTCTCTCCCTCTCCTTCTCCTTCCCTTCCCCTCTCTCTAGAAATGAATAAATAAAATCTTAAAACAAAAAAAAAAGAAGAAGAAAAGACTCAATAACCTCCTCTGGACTCATCATTCTGGCTGGTGAAGGAAGGTCAGGTGTGGGCACATGTCTGCCAAAAGCAATGGCCAGAGTAGGGAAAACTTGATAATAGATAAATAAACTACATGAATTTTAAGTCTTTGCTCTGTGACTTAAAATCTGTGACTTTATGCTCTTCAACAGTATTAAAATATCAGATAGAATTAAAAATGAAGAAAATTTAAATTGTCAGTGCCATCTAGTGGAGAGAAGTACCAATCCCACAACAGGCCCTGCATGCCTCCTGCCCACCACCAGACATTTCACCCAGGCCAAACCTCTGACTCTTGCTGGGTCCCTACAGTCATTAAGGAGGGAGGGGAGAGGGCTGCAGCTTAAGCCCACTCTGACACTGGCTCTGGGTCATGCCTGAAGGAGCCAGGACCCAGGAAGCATCAGGGATTCAAGGACCCTGAGTCACTTTTCTACCTGGGTTGCTTCTCCTGCCTATGCAGTTAGTTGCCTGTTGTGATATTGTGATTTGTAAGAAGAAATATTTATTTGATCTTTGTCCTGGTTCCTGGCACAGAGCTCCTAAAATACTCCGAATTTCCTACCTGAGAAGAGATAAAGCTGTCTATTGTTATGTTAGTGAGTGACATGGAATGCACCTAAGGATGGGTGCTGATTGTCAGAGGAAGCAACCTTGTGACTAGAGGGTTGGAAATTTCAGTCCCAGGCCTCACCTCTTAGGAGGGGAGAGGAGATGGAGGTTGATTCAGTAGCCAATGGCCAATGGCCAATGATTGAATCAACTGTGCCTCTTTAACAAAGTCTCCATAAAAACCCAAAATACCAGTATTTGGAGAGTTCCTGGAATGGTGAACATGTAGAGATGCAGGCAGCAGAAGCCAGCTCTGGCAGCCTCAGGTGAAGGGGAAATTGGCCAGAGGCTGCCAGGCCATACAGAATCTTGGGGAAGCTGAAGAGCTATGTGTGGAAGGGCAGGTGGCAGGGCTGCTTAGGGGTCCTGGAGCCAGGAACAGAGGACAGATGGGTGCTCTGTGCTGGAAGATTGAATCCTGCCTGATGCTTCTTCAGTTCTCATGTCACTGCTCAGTGTCCGAACTCTCAATGGCCATGTTTAGGCCACTTGCTCACCCTTGACAACACTGGGGTGGGGAGGAAAGGCCTATTCACTCCAGTGGCTGGACAGACCCATCCACCAGAGCATCTGACAGTGGAAGCAATGAGGCCCCAAAGGTACTCGGTGCTTTCAGGAAGGGAGGGGAGTTGACAGGTGGCAGTCTCCATCAATGTGCACTGCACCAGTCACAGTCTATGGTTCTGTTTCTGCCAGGCCAAGTGTCACATGCTGGCCTTTCCACAGAGTCACACCAGGGCCCGAGGATGGGGTGCCTACCCAGGCCCATTTCCTCCAGGGAGTGCCAGGAGCTCAGTTTTAGGGCCTTCAGCCCCAAGTGAGACAAAGGCCACTCAGAATCTCAGGAAAAAGAAGAGTAGGGAAGTACTGTCTTCTTGAGTGGGAGAACAGGAGGGTGTAACAGCTGCTCTAAAGTCTGGGCCCAGTTCCCATCGCAGAACACACCTGCTTTGAGCCATACAGGCCATATTACTCAAGTTAAAGTGCCAAAGCTCCAGTAGAAGCCGCCCAGTTCAGAGGTCTGGCAGACCCTGCTCTCCCACCAAGCTCCTGGGTTGCCTCCCTCCTTCCAGGCTGGGTGAGGATGGCTTTGAGGTTTTGATGTAGTTGGGGGTCCAGGGAAACCAAGGAGATATGGCCAGTTGTACCCATGTGAACAGAATGCAGATGTCCCCCAAGGCAGTACAGATAGGAAGGTTCCTGGGAGAGAGTCAGGAGGCAAGGCCCAGCACCATCTCCCTGTTTGCACCTGTTTTCTGTAAGAGTCAGGGAAAGCCAACAGAAGCCCAGCCCTGCCACCAAGGACCAGTCACTGAATGTCCTATGCCTCTGTTTCATCATTTGTAAACTGCAGATAATAATAGAGCCAAGTGCCGTCCATGGGTTTGATGAGGATGGAGTGAGATCCAGCACCTGGCCCATGTTTTTATATTCCTGACTCTTCAGTCTCTCTGTTTATCAATATTCTGAATAACACATTTGCCACTTAGCTATTACCTGTAAGTAAACAATCCCAATGCTGTGTGATAGGTGCTCATACAGAGGTGTCCTTAGGGCCAGGGCCTATGAGCTGTGTGTGGGGGGAACTTGCCTGGATGGTTAGAGAAAGTTTCACTGAGCCTTGACAGAAAAAATAGGAGTTATCCAGATGGGCAAATGGGAGAAGGACCTTTTCAGGGTGGCCCAGAACCGCAGATAGAGGTCACAAAGGCACAGAGCCCTAGAAAGCATGGTGTGCAGGAGACCAGAGAGCAGAGGACCAAGGTCAGAAGGTTGGCAGGGACCAGATCTTGCAGGGCCTGGGATGCTGGACAAAGAGCCTTGGACTTTAGCTGTTGAAAATCTTCAGCTGGCAGGAGGGATGATTAAAACCAAAATCATATGTTAGAAAGATCACTAGGGCACTGGCCAGGTGGCTCAGTTAGTTAAAGCATCATCCCATACACCAAAGTTTTGGGTTCAGTCCCTGGTCAGGGCACATACAAGAATCAACCAACGAGTGCATGAATGGGTGGAACAATAAACTGATGTCTATCTGTCTATCTGTCTCTCTCATTCTCTCATTAATTAAAAAAAAAAAAACAGCACTGGGGTAGTGATGGGGGATTGCAAGGACTAGGCATGAGGGTCTGTTTATCTTTGCCCTCTCAAAGCTATGCCTCACTCAATCCAGCAAGTTGCACAGAGAAGACTTCTCTGTCATGAGAGGAACAGGATCAGAGTCCTGGCCACATTACTCACAGGGTCCCACGAGCAACACAACTCAGAAGCCTAGCCATTCAAAGCTGAGGCTTGATTCTTTCTGCATAGTTACCAACTTAGCCCCTAACTTGCTGGGGGAACCAATTCAAATTTCTTCCATTCTCTGAGTCTCTGTGTCCCCATCAGTAAGATAAGAAGGTTGGCCTTGGTGACCTCCAAGGTGTCACCCAGGGAGAATGGGTGCCAATAGTTTCTTATGGCTGCACTGGGTCTTTGAAGCCACTCTTGAGCTTTGAGCTTGCAGCTGCCTGCCCTTATCTGGCCTACAGCTTAGAGCAACTATGAGAAATGCTGCGTGCTCTTTGAGGCCTGACCTTGATCTAGAGCCAGCACACACAGATTACTGTATGGAGGTAGACTGCTATGGTGCTCCTGACACCTACAGAGCATCGATCATCACAGTAGCCACCTCCTGAGTGGGATGCCAATCTCAGCTGATCTCAGCACCTGGTACCAGTCAGCCTGCATATCAGCCTGATCTCATGCAGCCCCGCTGAGTTTGCCCACAGAGCACCGGTCAATGGGTAATGACTAGACATTAAATTAAATAAGAAGCTCACAGAAGCTCCTTGTCCTGGATAGTGGGAGAGTCAGCAAACACAAGAGTGGTTGCTTGTATTGCCCTTCTTTGCATCTGACTTTCCCTCCTGTCTTAACCTCATTTTTCTGAACTAAACACAGAACCAGGTATGAGAAACTTCCACTGGTATCCCTGGAATAAATGCCCTTGTAGAGGAGAGTGCAGTTCATTCCTTTGCCAAAATCATGTTCTAGAGCACATCTGCTTAGTAGAAATCTAATATGTCAGAGTTGTGATGAAATTGACAATTCTGATGCTCAGTTACACTAGCTCCTTTTCAAGTGCTCAGCAGGCATCTGTCTGGCAGAGTGTATTGTGCAGCAGAGGCCCCGATGAGGAGGCTCCACAGTGCACTGCCCAACATAGATATAGAGACATAGAACTGGTGCTCCATAGGTCCCCAGAGAATGAAAGGGGGGAGGAAGAACACCTAGCTGGGAAAGTCAGATACCTAGATTCCTATTTTAACTCTGCCAGTCACTGTTTCAAGAACTTAGACCTGTTGCCCTGACTCATACCTCAGTGGGTTAGGCGTCATCCTGTAAACTGAAAGGTCCCCAGTTCAATTCCCAGTCAGGAAATATGCCTGGGTTGCAGGCCAGTCGCCTGTCTGGGGCCATGTGGGCAACCGGTAGATATTTCTCTCACACACCGATGTTTCTCTCCCTTTCTTTCTCCCTCCCTTCCCCTCTCTGTACAGATAAATAAATAAAAATCTTAAAAAAACAAACAAACTTGGACCTATTACTTAAATTCTCTGAGTCTCATTTTCATCATCTGATACTAGAAATAAAACAACCTACATGGCAAGATGGCTGTGACCATCAAGTGAACTAAAATATGCGGGAGTACAGAGGACACTCGCCATTCTCCACTCCCTGTTCCTTCCCAGCCTCCCTCCCTCTCATGCTCTCTCTTTTGTTTTTTCTTTCTCTCTGTCTCTCTCTCTTCAACTCCTCTTTTATCTGCAATACTAAAGAAAGATTCAAGTAAGATTTCACATTTTTTCAGTACTGTTGCTTTTCAAAAAGGGGAGAGGGGAACCTAACTCTACAGCACTCATTTTTAAACTTTCCTGTGTATCAGAAACTGCTGGAGGGCTTTTTAAAACCCAGACTCTGGACTCATGTGCAAAGTTTCTGATTCCCAAGGTCTGCGGAGGAACCTGAGAATCTCCATCGGTAACAAGCTCCCATGTGATGCCAGTCCAGGGACCAAACTTTGACAGGTCAAAATACAGCTCACTGAAGAAAGGAAAAAACTTTATACATAATGGTACTTTTTTCCTGCTTCCTGAAGATGGAGACCTGCATCTTTATTTTGCACTGGGTTCCACACATTATGCAGCAGGCCCTGAGGCCAGGGCGGGGGGGGGGGGGGGCACTACAGAAGTAGCTGGGAGGCTGTGTTCACAGAGACAGGAGTCTGCAACAAAGAAGGTTCTAGCCCTTGGCCATGCTCCATTCGGGCACTGTGCTAAGAAGAGCCTGTGCAAACAAGACTGTCTCCAAACTAGTGAGGAGGCTGAAAGCCACCATACTGCCTGCAGCTTTGAGCTGCTTCTCTGGAGGAAAGAGGACACCCAGGGGCTGGATGGCCACATAAATGGGCGTGAAGTGCTGTGATACAGAAACAAGTGCATCCATACTTTGTGCAGGCCTAAAGGCTGACCAAGCCTGGTGTTACTTATTTGCTATTTAAAAGGTGCATTCCCAGGGGCAAAGGGATACATGTGGGTTGAGAGGAGACCCTTATAAACATCTAGAGTCCCCCAAGTTACCAAACACACAGCCACAAGATGCCAGGTCTGCCCCCTGTCAGCCACCAGACACCATGCCCCATTCTGGTGAAGAAGTCAAGCCAAGCATCACCCCTTCTGCAGCCTGCTGCCCCTGCAATGTGCCTGGGTCCTGCCAGCTGGGGCAGGGATCACCATGTGCTATGCCTAGGACTGAGTGCAGGCCTAGGAACCAAAGGGTCACCAATTTGATTCCCGGTCAGGTTGTCACAGGTGTGCACAGGTAACCAGGTTCTTAGTGATCAAGGACAAAGAATTGAACCGAACACACAAAGTTTATAGCATAAAGTAAGAGGGAAGATTTATTAAGTGATAGTATACTCCACAGGACATGGGAGTGGGCCAACTCTGAGCAGAGAAGGAACACGTGGACTGGGGGGATTCTATTCTTATAGGGCAGAAGCTCCCTGGCTAGCCTTTGGTGGGCTTTTCTTGTGCAGGTACAAGGAGTTGGATTTCAAAGCTACTGTGCATGTGTGGTTTCCCGTGATTTTCTTGATTGGCTACTGGAGAAGGGAGTCCCACATTGTTATTTCATTATAATGATATTATAATTAATCAGAGGTAGTGTGCAGGTGCATTCCATGATTCAGAGTTATCCCAGGAAACAGGAACAACCCGTCTTAGGGGGTCTTTGTCATGTATAGATGTTTTCTACCTCAGCCCTGTGGGGCCTCTGGAGTTTCCTTCCTGACTATCTCCTGCCTCAACTTCCCCCTGAGAGACATGGTCCTCAAAAATCTGTTTGGATTTGTTGAAGGGTGAAGGTCCATCTTCCATGGCTGCTTCAGGCTTAGATTGGACAGTAGACCCTGCCTATTGAGAACCACGGAACTCTCGCCCTATTCTATCTAGAGGTTGAAGAGGAATTCCTGAGGCCACCGCAGATGCTGTATGTTGGTCAGCTTCAACATTGCTCTCAGGGATTGGTTGGAAACCTTGGAGCATCATCAATTTGATGTGGAACTGCTTAAGTCTAGAAGAAATAAATTTAACAAGTAAATTAAATAAGCAAGGTCCTAAAAGTAGTAAAAGCAGCAGTGTTATTCAGGGCCCTAAGAGGGGTAATAACCATGTTAAGCCAGGGAACCAGGAGGTCAGGGCTTCCTTAATCCCTTGGCCCTGTTGATTATATTTATGTAGCCATTCTGCTTGTTCATAAATTTTCCTTATGTTAGTTTCAATCATTCCAGAGTTATTTACATAGGTGCAGCAGGTTTTATTGATAACAGCACATACCCTACCTTGTTCTGCTAGAGGATAGTCAAGGGCAAGATGGTTATCCATGACTACATTTGCCAATGAGTCTACTGAGCTTGAGAGTGTAGCTAGAGTATCGGCAGTATCTTTGGAGATTTATTCTATAATCTTAGTGAGTTCCCTTAAAGTGGCCTCATGATAGGTGAAGCCTCTCCAGGGGGCTGCAGTGGCTATAGTGGCAGCAGCTCCAGCCACTACTAGACCAAAAGCTTGTTTTTTTCTGCTAAGAGATGGACTCCCAGGACCCACAGTTATATTTATAATGGTAAGGTCTTGGGGTGCCAAGGTCCCTAAGGTACAGTCACCCCCATGTTCAGAGTTGCTGAGATGTATATAAGCAATAGCTTCTTGAAGTTCTGAATGATCCGTTAGCCAGTTATTGGGAGTCCCACATAGCCAGATGAGGCCTGGAGGTGCTGCAATAACTGTGGCATTGGTAGAGTTATATTTGTTAAGGAGGGCATATGGCAAGGGGGAAAGGCAGTTTTTAAAAGGGTCTCAGTTATTTCCCTGATCTTCCCCTCCTGCAGGAGGTGGTAGAAATTTTGCTAATACTCCTCGAAGAGATCGGTTCAATTTCTAAGTAACCCATTTAAAAATATCATTTGTATCTGCATTGTGAGTTTTGTCAAAGCAGCAATGGGTACTATTAGGAGTACAGTTAGAGTCATAATTCGGGTAGCATACTATATGTGACCAATTTAAAGGTTTGAAAATTTCTCCCTCAGAAAGATTCTCCAGAAAGCTGGAACTTGAAAGAGAAGCCAGGGCTTCAAATGAGTCAATGGCCCTTGTATGACTATTATTATAACATGGGGTGCATCCTATCATACTGTCGCATTTAAGAGAGGTGCTGGAGTAATTAAATGGCTTTAATTCTAGTGGGGTCATACGGAAACACAAAGGAGGATTTTGCTCCCATCTGACTCTTAAAGAAAGAGAGGAACTCATGTAATTGGTGGAGGAATTCAAAGTATTGATTAAGGATTCATTAGCTAGTGGATAGACTTTTATATGAGTATTAAATCTGGAAGGAGTTTCTGGGTTAGGATGACATATCCAACATTGGGCCAGGTTTTCTCCTGCTGCTAAGGTTCAAGAAGAATTTACTAGAAAATTTCCATCCTATTCCATTATACAGGTGCAGGCGAGTAGAGAATGGTTAATAGAAACAACAAAGACATTTTCATTTTAGGCAATCATAGATATGATTCTACCCAGAAGGAAGTAAGCAAGCCTTTATATGAAGCAAAGGACCAGTATGAATAGGAAGTTTTCAAGAAATGCAACTATCCAGAACAATGGTGATTTTAGTGCACTGTTATTGGTTATTACTTATCTTTTTAGGGCTTCCTCCTTTTGAACAGGAACCTGAGGTCCTCCAGTGGCTCGCAGGTATAGTCTGGGCTTTGGGTTTCCAGCTGGTCCTGAGTCAGATTGGGATCTGTGGGGGCTAGTTTTACCCTGGAAATATGAACCCAACTATCGATCCCTAAGAGTTTCACAGCCATAGGGGTACTCAGGGCTACCTGGTAAGGCCCTTTCCATTTAGGGTTGAGTCGGTCTGCTGGTGAACCCTCCTTCCAGGTTTTAAGGAGTACCCAGTCTCCCGGAGACATGGAAGTTTGAAAATTCCCTTTTGGGGCTGGTAAAACTTTTTTTCCATATTCCTGTAAAGCTTTCTGCACTTGTCCTAAGTTTATTATATACTTAATTGCTTGATGGGTTTCTGTATCAAATATTAGATTTAGGGTCAAAAAGGGCCGGGCATACAACATTTCAAATGGACTGAGTTCAGTATTGGCCTTAGGGGAGCCCCTAATTCTCATGAGGGCTATAGGTAGCAACTTAGCCCAGTTTTCAGAAGTCTCTTGACAAAGTTTTTCTAATGTCCTTTTTAAAGTTTGATTTGCTCGTTCTACCTTTCCAGAGGACTGTGGTCTCTAAGCAGAGTGAAGATAATATTTTATGCCTAGAGCTTCAGAAACTGCTTGAGTGATCTTAGAAGTGAAGGATGGCCCATTATCACTTTGTAGGAATCGTAGAAGACCAAACCTGGGTATTATTTCCTTTAGGAAAGCCTTTACTACTTCTGTGGCCTTCTCTGTCCTTGTCGGAAAGACCTCAATCCATCCAGTAAATGTAGCTACCAGGACTAGTAAGTATTTGTATCCTTTACAAGGAGGCATTTTGGTAAAATCAATCTGCCAGTCCTCTCCAGGATAGGTCCCTCTTCGCTGAATAGGTTCTATCAGTGGGGGCAGGGATGGTTTTTGCCCAGAGTTATTATAGGCACAAAGAGCACAAGCCTGGCAAATATTCTTTATGGTAGTAGCTATTCCCCTACCTATGAATAATTTATTAACCATTGTCATTGTAGCATCCCTTCCAATGTGGAAGGAGTCATGCAAAGCCTTTAAGAACTTCCACTGGGAGGCTTGAGAAAGGAAGAGCCTCTGGCCAATATATATCCAGGGTCCTTCATGGACACCTCCTTGCTCCAAATCCCAAGATATTTCCTCAGATGTATAGTTGGGCTTGATATCTGAGACATTTACAGAGGGGAATAAAGCCATTTGTCTATCAGTCCTTAGTGCTGCTTTCTTTGCTTCTCAGTCTGCTCTCCTATTTCCCTGAGAGATATGGGACATATCCTTTTGGTGGCCTTTGCAATGCATAATTGCCACTTGCTTAGGGAACCTAACTGCTTCCAGTAAATTTAAGATTTCTGGTCCATGTTTAATAGGGGAATTCTTAGCGGTGAGGAGCCCTCTTTCTTTCCATATGGCAGCATGAGCATGCAGAACAAGGAAGGCATATTTGGAGTCTACATAGATATTGACCCTTCTTCCTTGTCCTAGGATGAGAGCTTGGGTAAGGGCTATAATTTCAGCCTTTTGGGCCGAGGTTGAGAATAGAAGGGGTTGTGCCTCAATGGTGTTATCTAAACTAACTACTGCATATCCTGCTTTTCGCTGCCCATTCTGTACAAAGCTGCTCCCATCAGTGAACCACTCATCATCAGGGTTTTCTAAGGGCTGGTCTAGCAAGTCAGTCCTGCTCTGATTGAGTAAGACTAATAACATCTGAGCAGGAATGGATCAAATCTGGGCATGATTCTGTAGGCATTAAGGAGGCTGGGTTTAGGGTGTTACAGGTCTTTATAGTTACTTCAGGATTGTCTAGAAGAAGGGCCTGATATTTGGTCAGTCTATTTCTCGTTAGCCAGAGGTGCCCTTTCATTTCTAACACCCCTTATATCTGATGTGGAGTTAAGACTTCTAACTTCTGCCTGAGAGTTAGTTTACTAGCTTCCTAGGTTATCATGGTTGTGGCTGCAACTGCTCTTAGACCCGGAGGCCACCCAGCTGCTACAGCGTCCAGTTTTTTTGAGAAATATGCAGCTGGTTGAGGTTCATTCCCTAGTCATTGGACTAAGACCCCTAAAGCTATTCCTTGTGTCTCTGCTGTGTATAGAGAGAAAGGCTTGTTTAAGTTGGGGATGCCTAAGGCTGGGGCTTCGACTAGAGCCTGCTTGATTTTATTAAAAGCCTGATCACATTCCTTTTCCCATATAATGGGTTCAGTGTCTGACCCCTTAGTAGCTTCATACAGAGGTTTGGCAATTAGCCCAAAGCTGGGGATCCAAATCCTACAGAATCCTGCCATTCCTAAAAAGGAGCGAAGCTGCTGTTTAGTAGCAGGTGGAGTTAATTCAGTAATCACTTTAATTCTTTCCTGTGATAATTGCCTACACCCAGGAGTCAAAATATACCCTAAATAATTTACTTTTTGTTTGGTAATCTGAGCCTTTTTCTTTGATACCTGATACCCTCTTTCAGCTAGGAAATTCAGAGTCTGGATGGTATTTTGATCAGAAGCCTCCTTGGAGGGGCTGCAGATTGGTATGTCATCTACGTATTGTAAAACGGCCCCTCCTTCTAGCTGTAAATCTCTGAGATCCTTTTCTAATACCCTAGCAAAGAGATGGGGACTGTCCCTAAACCCTTGTGGCAATACAGTCCAAGTATATTGCTGATGTATCATCGTCTTTGGATCAGTCCACTCAAAAGCAAACAAATACTGAGTGAGAGTCAGGATGCAAAGGGATGCAGAAGAAGGCATCTTGCAGATCTAATACTGAATACCACTGAGCATCATCTGGTATCTGCGAGAGCAAGGTGTAAGGGTTAGCTACTATTGGATATAAAGGGACTACTGCTTCATTGACTAACCTTAGATCCTGGACTAGCCTGTATTCTCCTGTTGGTTTCATCACTGGTAAGATGGGAGTGTTGCAAGGAGACTGACAAGCAACTATGAGCCCATGTTGTATAAATTTAGTTACTATGGGCTGTAACCCCTACAAAGCTTCTTGTTTAATAGGATACTGCTTCCTGTGACGGTAATCTGACCTGGGTTTTAACTGGATTTTAACTGGTAATGCAGTCTTTACTCTTCCAGGAATCCCTGACTCCCAAACTAGTGGATTTACTGCATCTAGAACTGAACTTGGGATTTCTTCCTGATTTTGAACACTACTGATTATCATCACCTTACTTAACTCAAGTGGCACTTCAGGGAACAATAAGATGGTTCCCATTCAAGCTAAAAGGTCCCGGCCTAACAGAAGAATAGGGCACTGAGGAACAATTAAAAAGGAGTTTTTGAATATTTGACTCTCAAATTGGCAAGTGATAGGGAATGTATAGAAGTATGCCTTAAGAGTTCCTTCGACCCCCATTACCTTAGCTGATTTGGAGGAAAGAGGTCCAAAGTAAGAGCTAAGGACAGAATAAGTGGCCCCAGTATCAACAAGAAAGTTGATTTTCTTACTTGCCACATCTAGAGTTACCGGGGGCTCCTCAGTAGAGATGGGAATATGAGTATTCCCTGGGGCTGACCTGTTCCCCGGGCACCTTCAGTCCTCAAGAGTAGCCATGGCCTCAGGAGATGACCCCTATCCACTATGGGAATGGGGGCAGTCTACCTTCCAGTGCCAGGGATCAGAACTGAAGTTCTTGCATAGAGGACAGGGCCTCGGAGGTGGCTGAGTACAGTTCTTTGACCAGTGTCCAGGGCGCTTGCACTTATAACAGGTCTGATCCTTTTGCCCCTGATTCTTTTGAGGCCTCCCTGAGCTCCCCTGATGGGGCTGGTTTCCGCCAATGGCACTACTAAAGGCTAGTGCAAGGAGCTCTGCTTGCTTCTCCCTTTCCTTCTTCCCCTGTTTTCTTTCCTCCAAATCCCTATTGTTAAAGACTGAAAAGGCTGTATCCATGAGCTGATCTAGGGGGGTCTGTGGGCCCATTTGTAATTTCTGAAGCTTCCTGCGAATATCAGGGGCAGATTGGCTTATAAAATGCTGTCCTATCAAGATTCAACCCTCCGGGGATGAAGGATCCAAGTTAGTTTATTTTTGGAAGGCTTCTACTAATCTGTTTCTGAAGAGAGCTGGGTTCTCTTCCTTGCCCTGAGAGATTTCCCTAACCTTTTCATAATTTACAGGTTTCTTGATGCAGTTTCTCATTCCTGCCAGTAAGCAATCTATCATTGCATCCCTACTCCGGATCCCTGCCTGAGTATTGTATCCCCCAGTCAGGTTCCTGGTCTGGGACAGCTTGGGCAGCTGACTAGTTAGTGCCGAGGTTCTGGACCAGTATGCAGCTGGTCTGCATACTTATGGGCCTCCTCCCAGATCCGCTGTTTCGCATCTAGGGAACAGCAGGTGGTCAGGATTATGTACAAATCCCTCCATGACATACTAAATGCTAGAGTAAGAGTCTGGAAATTACTAGTGAAACATGAAGGGTCCTCTGAAAAACTCCCTAGCCTGTCTTTACATTGTTGTAAATCAGTTATAGAGAATGGCACTTGTACCCTTATAGCACCTTCAGGGCCTGCTGCCTCCCTCAAGGGTAGGAGTGCAGGAGTGGTAGGGAGATAAGAAGCGCCACTTCTAGTATGTCCTGCCGGGCTGGGTTTTTCCTCAGCTGGTGGCTTTAGGTTGCCCATAGCATAAGGTGGTGGAGAGGTCGCTCCCTCTAAGGTAGGGGCAGAGACTCCAGAACTCTGGGGTTCCCTTAATCTCCCTTGAGAGACAAGTGGGGAGCTAAGGAGGGTATCTTCTAATTAATCAACACTTGGGCCTGTAGGTTTTGTCAGGGTGGGGCTGGAGCAAAACGAGGGATCTCGGTACAGAGCCATAAACGCCTGCACATAAAGAACTTCAGACCATTTGCCTTCCCTCCGGCAGAATAGATCTAGCTGTAGGATAGTATTATAATTTCTGCTCCCATTTTCAGGCCATATTTCTCCATCCCCTAATTTATATCGGGGCCAAACAGTGTTACAAAAGAAAACTAATCTCTCTTTTTAAAGTTTTTGGGTAAAATTTATCCCAGTTGCTAAGAATGCAACCCAATGGTGATTTGGAAGGAATGGAGGATGTAGTTCCCATCTCAACTGCAGTGATCCTAAGAGAGAAGGAAAAGAAACATAAAGATACTTTTTTGCAGACTAGAGGCGTCCCTCTTTGCTGCCCTTAGGAGATTCCTAGTGGGCCATGGGCGTCCCCTGGGATCCCACCGAACTACCAGATGTCTCTGTCGAAAGAAATCCTAGTGAGTGTCGGCCAACAGAAATCTAAAAGACTTGAGAGAATCACCACAGTCTACTTTTCTTTCTAACTATTGGGAAGGAACCAGTCCTGCATTCTTGAGCAATTGCCTATAATCCTGACAATCCCAGACTCTACCCTTGTGGCCCGAGTACATTTCCATTTCTGTATTCTTCATCTATGGGGACCCTCATTTTCCTGTAAGCTTTAAGATTTGGGGCAAAGGAAGTGTCTTACTAGAAAAATAATCTCTGGCCCTGTAAACCATTAAGAGGAGCACCAAGATGATCTTCTTATAAAAATGGCTCTTTTCCAGATCACAAAGAAGACCCTTAAATATTCTATGTAATTTTCCAGAGCTTTAAGAAATTGCTCCTGCATCTGAAATCTCCCAGAAGGGACCTCAAGAGATGTCTAAACCACCACCCTTCATACTGGAAGTGGATCTCATAGAGGGACAATGGACTGAGAGGGGAAATTAAAATACCCTTATAGGAACAAGTAAACCACCTTAGAATTCCAAATTCAATTAATTACGTAAGAGTGGCTCCACATGGCCATTCTAGTAACCAGTGACCAGCAGGCACCTGTTGTGTGGTTCTGAGTGATGTTGCTGCTTACAATGATAGTATACACATGGCAAAGATGGGAGTGGCTCATTCCTGCAACTGTACTTAACGCTAACCTATCAATGACCCCAAAGTAGATGTCTTAGTACAAAGACAGCAGGAACCCTTCATACATAAAAGGCAAGTGAGGTATGAGTAAAGGTATAAGAACAGAAGTCAGTTGGGGGAGGAAAAGCATAAAAGACTATCCATGGGCCTGATGAGGAGACTGCGAAAGGAAGTCATAGCGCAGGTGAACTGGTGACTGATATCCCGCATGGAAGGTCTGACTATGCCTACTGGGGGAGTGGCCGCAGGGTGGGGCAGTGTTTTGTGCTTTCCACAGTGTGCCTGACCGTTGTGCAGACATTTTCTTGTACCTGGCGGGGACTAAGGCTAACCCCGTTCCGCATCCAAGTTATCCTATCACAGGAGCCTTCAAGCAGCGAGCGCCCTTGTGACTTTTAACTGCCCAACCTGTGCCCTCAAATTAGCGGCTGACCTTCCATCACGGAACATCAGAGTCACCGAAACAGAATAGGTAATAACAGACAAGGGCATCACGGGTGTCAGAGCAGCAAAGGGGGCTTACCACTCCGGTGTCTTCTCCTGGCTGGCTCGCCAAAAACTGTCACAGGTGTGCACAGGTAACCAGGTTCTTAGTGATCAAGGACAAAGAATTGAACCGAACACACAAAGTTTATAGCATAAAGTAAGAGGGGAGATTTATTAAGTGATAGTATACTCCACAGGACATGGGAGTGGGCCAACTCTGAGCAGAGAAGGAACACGTGGACTGGGGGGATTCTATTCTTATAGGGCAGAAGCCTCCTGGCTAGTCTTTGGTGGGCTTTTCCTGCTCAGGTACAAGGAGTTGGATTTCAAAGCTACTGCACATGTGTGGTTTCCCATGATTTTCTTGATTGGCTACTGGAGAAGGGAGTCCCACATTGTTATTTCATTATAATGATATTATAATTAATCAGAGGTAGTGTGCAGGTGCATTCCATGATTCAGAGTTATCCCAGGAAACAGGAACAACCCATCTTAGGGGGTCTTTGTCATGTATAGATGTTTTCTACCTCAGCCCTGTGGGGCCTCTGGAGTTTCCTTCCTGACTATCTCCTGCCTCAAGGTCACATGCTTGGTTTTCAGGCCATGTCCCCAGTGCGGGGCATGCAAGAGGCAACCACACATTGATGTTTCTTAGTTACAGAAGATTTAAAACTGGGGGAGGCTGGGTGAAAGATGCATGGGACCTTCCTGTATATTTCTTTGCAACTTCCTGTGAATCTAGAATCATTTCAAAATAAAGCATTTTTTAAGTACATACCACATAGTGTGACATTATGCATCTATATACTAGAATAATACCTAGCCTGTGTAAAGAACTCAGTAGAGTTTAGCAGGTATTTCAGCAGGGTGTCTGCAAAATCAAGGAAAAGGATAAACTTATTTTTAAAGAACATGTTAGTAACATTTTCAGATAAAATGCTCAGTGTGCTTTTCTTCAACCACCAGACATCTTTTCAGTTAAGATGCCCCTAAATGTAAAGCAATGGGTCCAATTGTTTATCTTTTAAAAAGTACAACAAATAAAGTACTTTCTCTAAGTTTTGTGGCTTTTGGTATTTATTGACTGACAGTTGGGCCCATTGTTTCTTCAAGGTGTCTCACCTGAAAACACCTTGAGAACATTATTTGAAAATTTAGCCAAGTACTACTTAACTCTTTATTTTACATTTCTTGAGGTTTCACTCACCAACCTACAGTGACTGTTCACATGTCTGCCCACCTTCTGTGTGGCTTGCCCCCTGCATATTTTGACCCAGACCAGGTATGATACATGTTTGCCAACTGAAAGAATGAAAGGCCACTAGACAAAGGAAACCTGCTAATTCTCTCAAGCATAATTGGTTGTGTTCCTGGGACAGCAATTAGAAATGAGTCCCCTATATTAACATTTGCTGCACAAGCAATGTGAGATTCTTAAAGTGACTTGCTGAGTTTCTTTTTAGAAAGGGAAGTGGTAAGGGTGCCCTACAATATATTGGCTCAATGTTCCTGACACCTCAGTGAGTAGACATTATGCCTCTGTTTCACAGTTGAAGAAATCGACACATAGAATGGTAACTTGTCCAAAGTCACATGAATAGTACAAGGTGCAATCCAGCATTCATCCAGGGTCTCATTCTTAGGCTGCCAGCAGAAGCCCACATGGGTGCTAGGCACCACAGCTCTGAGACTCAGAGGGACGAGGACAGAAATTCCTCAGGTAGAGATAGTGTGCTGGTCAGGAAAGGGGTGGTCTACAGGGGGAGGCATGCTCAGGGCCCACGCAGAACAACAATGTAGATAATATTCTTTATGAATGATCTCAGCTAGACTAAATCTCTAGATAAATTAGGATGTGGAGAGCAATGTGGCAGGGGATTAGTGGGTGGTGGGGTGGATGACCCAGGTCACCTCTGGGACTCCAAGCCCAGGTACAGAGGCTCCTTCAACCAGATGCCTCAAGCTTAAGAACTTTCTTAGATACAAGGCTATCTTACTACTCCAGGTGTGATCCATGGACCAGCTGCATCAGCTTCACCTGGGAGCTTCTTAGAGACACAGACTCGAGGGCCTACCCTGGAATTACCGAAATAGAATCTGTTATAGCAATATTTCCTGGATGATTTGTGTGCATATCAAATGTGAGGAGCACTGCTCTTGAATGAAACATGAGTACTACCTACCCTGGACTATGAGCTCCTGAGGAGAGGAGTGCATCTGTGCACTTGGAGCCTGGTTCTTGACTCTTAGAGGTGCTTGGTAAATTAAACCAATTAAGCAATAATAATTCTAAAGAAGTCAGAGCCCTGGCTGGTGTGGCTCAGTGGATTGAGTGCCAGCCTACAAACCAGAGGGTTGCTAGTTCAACTCCCAGCCTAAGATACATGTCTGGGTTGCTAGACCAGGTCCCAGGTATGGTATGCACGAGAGGCAACCACACATTGATCTTTCCTCCCTCTCCTTCTTCCTCTCCTCCTCTCCTTAAAAATAAATAAATAAAATTTAAAAAGCAGGAGGAGAGCTAAAAGTAATGGTGAAGAGAGGAAAATAATAACAAGGAAATTGAATCTAGTTCTCAAGCTGCAAACTAAGCTGATGACCCCTAGGCTGATTCTGGCCCCCCAACATGACACTGTGTTTGGCTCATGAACTATGTTTCAAAGCAAAACATTTTACCGATAGAAAAATAGGGCTCCATAGGGTAAATTTGGACCTGCTTCCTCCATATAAATAATGAGCTACCCCTTTTAGACAGTTCATTCTCCATTTGACCAGAATCCCTACTTATCCCTATTACCCCACTCCACCCCAACTCTATTTCTCAGTTCATCTAACTCACCTGATCCCCCTATATGTGTTTGAGTCTGTGAGCCCTAATGTTGTAAATAATAAAAACTCAAAATCAAAGATAGCTAGAAAATGAGAATTATTGTGTATTTACTGAATCATCTGATACCTCAGAATGTGACCTTATTTGGAAATAATGTCTTTGCCTATGCAAAATTAAGATGAGGTCATACTGGAGTAGGGTGGACCCTAAATTCAATGAATGGTGTCATTATGGGAATAGGGAAATTTGGACACAAAGGAGAGACCGTGTGAAGGTGGAGACAGAGAATGGAGTGATGTAGCTACTAAAGAATGCTGAGGATTTCCATGAACACCAGCAGCTAGCAGAGAGACCTGAAACAGATCCTTCCCTAGAAACTTTAGAGGGAGCATGACTGCGAATGCCTTGATTTTTGCCTCCAGAACTATGAGAGAACAAACTTCTGTTATTTCAAGCTATCAAGTTTGTGGTGATTTATTATGGAAGCCTAGGAAACAAATGCATTTTTGAACTTGGAAGTAAAGCATCCAGGGCCACTGGCCTTTTACAGCAAGACATCACTTTCACTGACCTTAGGAATCAAGCCCACACTCTTAGGGGCTGAAACCCAGAAGACCTGGCTCATCTGCCTCCCCTCCTCCCCTGTGGGTCCCCCATCTTCATGCATCCCTTCTTTGCCCAGCCCCTCGAAGGCAGGCAGCATGCTACTCCTGTGAGGAGGGCACATCATTCACTCTGCCCATGGCACAGCCTGGACTTCAGGTGTTGCCTGTGGTTGAGTGGGAAAAACAGAACCGCAGGGGTCTGAGAGATGCAAGAAGGGAATGGCTTTTTCCTAGTTATGTGTGCTGACTTGGAAAGTTACCTCATCATATAGGTGGATACACCGTACCTCCACGCACAACCAAGATTAGAACAACAACAATTTAGAGGTAGAATAACACCTAGAACTGATAGAGAATTTATCTGAATGGAAGTCAGACAGCCAAGAAGTTGAAGTAGACCCATTCATCCAGACCAGTAGGAGGGGTGGAGACTAAGCAGCCGGCCCGGGTCGTGGTGCCAAGAACAGAGAGCAGTGGGCACACGGGGCAACTGGGAGCACATGGGGCATCCGGGGTGAGCAGGATCGCAGTGAGAGGCAGCTGTCAGACCCAGTGAGGTGGCAATTGTGGACCGGGACAGAGTGCGGGACAGAGCGTGGGACAGAGTGCACAGCCTAGGATCCCAGGGAAGGGACAGAGGTCCCAGGAGAGCAGAGCTACCACCATTGTTCCCTCCCACCCCCGCCCCCACCAGCACATACAACATCACACACAATCTAGCAACTGGGGTCCCAGCCCCGGTGAACACCTAAGGTTCCGTCCCTCACCTTAACAGGAGTGACCAGACCAAAAAAAAAAAAAAAAAAAAAAAAAAACAGAGAGAGAGAGAGATATGTCTCAAACAGAAGAACAGATCAATGCCCTAGGACTCATCCTTTTGAGCGACCAAGAGATAGCCAATCTATCAGACACACAGTTCAAAACACTGGTGATCAGGAAGCTCACAGAATTGGTTGATTGTGGGTGCAAGTTACATGAAAAAATGCAGGTTACCAGAAAAGAGATGAAGGAAAATGCACAGAGAACCAATAGTGATGGGAAGGAAACTGGGACTAAAAACAATAGAGTGGACCAGAAGGAAGAAAGAAACAACCAAACAGGAAAGAATGAAGAAATAAGAATTCAAAAAAATGAGGAGAAGCTTAGGAACCTCCAGAACATTGTTAAATGTTCCAACATCTGAATTATAGGGGTACCAGAAGGGGAAGAGGAAAAGCAACAGATTGAACACATATTTGAACAAATAATAAAGGAGAACTTCCCCAATCTGGCAAAGGAAATAGACTTCCAGGAAATCCAGGAAGCTCAGAGAGCCCCAAAGAAGTTGGACCCAAGAAGAAACATACCAAGGCACATCATAATTACATTAGCCAATGTAAAAATGAAGGAGAGAATCCTAGAAGCAGCAAGAGATAAGGGGATAGTAACCTACAAAGGAGTTCCCATCAGACTGTCAGCTGATTTCTCAAAAGAGACTTTACAGGCAAGAAGGGGCTGGAAAGAAATATTCCAAGTCATGAAAGACAAGGACCTATATCCCAGATTGCTCTATCCAGCAAAGCTTTCATTTAGAATGGAAGGGCAGATAAAGTGCTTCTCAGATAAGGTCAAGTTAAAGGAGTTCATCATCACCAAGCCCTTATTATATAAAATGTTAAAGGGACTTATCTAAGAAAAGAAAATAAAGAAAAAATATGTATAGTAAAAGGACAGCAAACTCACAACTATTAACTATCACACCTAAAGCAAAACCAAAAGAAACTAAGCAAACAACTGGAACAGGAACAGAATCACAAAAATGGAGATCACATGGAGGGTTAGCAACAGGGGAGTGGGAGGAGGAGAGAGGGGAAAAGGTACAGAGAAAAAGTAGCATAGATTGTAAGTTGAAAATAGATAGGGGGAGGGTAAGAACAGTATGGGAAATGTAGAAGCTAAAGAACTTATAAGTATGACACATGGACATGACTAAAGGGAGGGATATGGGTGGGAGAGGGTGTACAGGGTGGAGGGGAGTGAAGGGGAGAAAATGGGACAACTGTAATAGCCTAATCAATAAAATATATTTTAAAAAAAGAAAGTCACCTCATCTTCCTGAGCCTCATTAGATGGTGATAATAATGACCTCAATGGGCCTTGGCGGGGATGGTGGGATAGAGCAGTGCCTGGTACTTAGCAGGTACTCAATACATGTGAGAACTTCCTCTCACTCCAATATAGGAAGGAAGGAGAATAAAGGCATTCTGAAGAGCCCCACTTTTCTTGACAGGCCTGGGGCAGAGGTGAAGTTGGTGGGGCTGGGCTGGAACACACCCACAATGGGCAGCACCATTGTCTGAGAGGAAGAGGCCTGGAACCAAACGTGGGATCCTCCAGTCAGCATCACACATCACAGGCCCCAGGCTGAGAAGGGGCATCCAGCAGGGTGCTACAGTCTATGGATTCCTGTGTCTGGCACAGAGTGGTGCCCCACAAATAACTACTGAAGGAACAATGTTTGAGAAGGAAAGAACAATCCAGAAGATATGTCAAAATGCTGGCAGACCAGCCCTGCCCTGTGAGAGCTTGCACTAAAGGAATGTGCAGAGCAGAGGACTCTTTCCTTTCCTTTTCTCTTCTCTTCTCTTCTTTCCCTCCCTTCCCTTCCCTTTCTTTTCCTTTCCTTTTCTTTTTTTCTTGAGAGAAGCTGACCTTCTTTCTTTTGTGAAGGGTCACTTAGGTGGCCCTCTTGGACATACAAATGCCAGACCAGTAAGCAGACAGTGTCCTGGGATCAGTTTGTAACAGGACCTTTTGTAGCTGTCAGTGGTGGGTTCTATTTTTTTTTAATCTGAGTGGCTGGCAAAGGCTGCGCCCTTGGTTGGCTTGCAGCAGATGGGATTTGTCACAATTGGGAAAGGCGGAGAAATTGGTGGACTAATTTTCACAAGGATCCCAAGTTTTCTCGAAGATACGAGATGGACACACTGCCACAGCGTTTTCACACTTTTTAAAAAGAGATGAACATTATATCACAATCTAGGACCCAAACATACACTGAATGAAGCAAAGGTTTTGTGAAATTGTCCTATTCCCATGAGGTAACCACTAGCATTTTCTAGTCTATGTCATTCTATCTCATTTTTAAGAACACTGGTCAAGACTCCCTGAGTTCACTTCATGACCCCTTGCTGGGTTGGATCCAAAGTCTGAAAATGCATCCTAGAATTTGGTGTTAGGATATATGTTGGGTGGCCCAAGGCCTGACTGCAGGAAGGGTGCTGAGTCAGGTGGTAGAAGTTGAAGTAGAAGTAAACATTAATGAGCCCTACCTGGCACTGAGAAATGAGGGAAGGGAGGAACAATGGTCCAGGGGAGTTATTAGGCACTAGAATGGGGTCTCACCAGGCCATCTGAAGCCAACTCGCCCCTATAAATTGTGTATATCTATGTGTGTGCACACACGTGTGTCTCTGTGTATGTGTTCTGACAGAGTCGGGGGGTGTCTCTGTGTACACACATGTGTTTGTGTGTGTGATCTGACAGATCAGGACACTGTAAATCTATGGACCTTCTCCCCAGGCAGAAAATCATGTGCTGGATGTGCTGTGTGTCCCTGGAGAGACTTGGTGGCCATCTTCCTTCCCCTAGGGATATTTCCATGGTACTTAGCAGCCCATTCCCACACAGCTGTAATCTCACTGCCATTACCAAAGCTAGCTTGGGAGGGGCCAGCCCCAAGCCCACCATCCTGGGACAGCCAGAACCCTGCAGGAGTGACTGGGTAAAGGAATCCACAGCCATAGCCCAGAGGGCAGGTTGCCCTCCCGAGTCAGCAGAATGCTGAGGCCTGGACAGAATGTCCTGGAGGAGTTGCTGCTTCCACAGCAAAACCCTGGAAAACAAAACTTCACCCATCCCAGCATCTGCACTTTAGTCATGGCCAAGGTCACCTTCTGTTCAGCGGGCTGCTGGGCATTAAGGTAGAGAGAAGCCTTCTAAACACTTGCCTAGGAGAACTAGAAGTGGGAAGCCAGTTGCCCTGCCTTTTCTCCTTTGACTACTAGGTGGCAGCAGCAAGCATACATGCTCCATGTGTAGACCCAGCCCTGGCACCTCTGCTAAGGGCTGAAATCCTCCCAGGCCTGCCCTCCACCTGCCAAGCACCCCCGCCGCACAACACCACTAAGAAAGGGAAGGGTGTTGGAAACTTGCTATGTGTCAAGCCCTTTTCTTAGCTTTTCTTAGTGTCCAGTTTAACCTCACAGTGCTTCAAGAACTTCAGCCCCAGTTATTGCCCCATTGAAGGACTGGGGATCTTTCAGGATGGCAGAAATTGGAATTCCATTCAAATAGCTTTGGCACTGGTTTCAGTCAAGGTAGTATGGCACCAAAACACATGCTTGGGCATCTCATGGCCCGGTAGCCCCTCATAGCACCACACCCCTCTGAACCCCAGGGTGGCAGCCAAATGGTTCTTGTTCCTATGGCTGTACAGACAGACTCCATTTCCCAGCCTCTCCACAGTAAGATGGGTCATGTGACTGAACTAGGGACAATGGAATGTGGGTGGCAGTGCTAATGTAGCCTTAATCATAGCCCCTAAAACTCCCTGAGATCAGCCTGATCCTTCTTCCCTCATTGACAAAGCAGATGGAAAGGGTTCAGAGGAAGATGCTGTGGCCCTAGAGGGAGCCTGAGTCCTTCAGCGACAGCGTGGAGCAGAGGCCCCTCCCTCCTCCTCTTTCAGGCTGACTTCCACAAGATGGCAACATGAATAAGGAAGAATCATTACAAGGTTAAGCCCCTGAAAGTTTGTTTACAGCTTGTTACAGCAGCAAGCATTAATTACCTGATTAATGTGTGCATGTCCTTATCTGCACACATTATGATATGGGATTATCAGCAATCAGTCTTAGGGTTGTAGTGTCTGTGACATACAATGTATGTAAGTGTATGTATGTACACCACCAAACCTGGGGGCTGGCACATTGCAACCACTCAAAGACTCACTGTGTAACTGAGGTCCCTGTTCTGCCAGCAGCTGAGGCAACAATGGTAACAAAAGTAAGGAGAACTGGTTAACCTCAAATTCACAGTGCTGAGCCCTCAGCCAAGTGGACCAGACATCAGGTGGGCCTCGCTCATAGTAGAGGGTCTTATCTTCTGTGGTACATGGGGATGCTGGGAGCCTTCAAAGGTGTAGGTCCTAGCTATGCAAATGCTGAATTTTTGCAAAAACTGCTGAGACATGCCATTGGGGCAATATGTGTAAGTGGACAGCTGACTTGTAGAGATCCACATACTGATAGTGAGAGGTAAGAGTCACACTACAGACAGACACCTCAGTTCAAACCCTGTATCTTCTACTTCCCAGTTGTGAGACCCCAGGTAAGTCACTTAGCAGCTCTGCGCTGCATTTTCCCAATCGAGGATTGTAATAGGGCTCTTTTAGAAATTAATGAGTCACTACATGTAGAAAGCTCAGAATAGTGCTTGGTAAGCAGTAGGTGCTCAATATGTGTTTCTCTTATTACAGAAGCAAGTTTCCTGCTTGGTGACTCCTGGTCAAGCAGCTGAGATTGCTCCCTGCCCCAATAGTTCATGGAAAGGCCTTATGCCACCACAGCCACTGAGAAGTGCCCACCTCCCTCCAGGAGCTGCTGCCTCAGCTGCCTCAGGCCTTGTTGGGCAGGGAGCAAAAGTCCTCAAGACCATAGCTGTGTCCTCCTGCTCTTTCCCAGGCTGCATTTCTCCTGGGACTGAGAGAGGAAAGAAAAGCAGGCAGAAAAAGCAGGTGGGGGCAGGGGGGGGGACTTTGGGAAAGGACAATGGGCTTTGTAAAATCCTCTGGGCAGCCTGGCCAAGTTCAACAGCCTCAGGCCATATGAACAGCAAGAAAAATGTGACCCAGGAATTTCTCCCCAGCGATTTCTCTTGTCTTTCTCTATGGGAATTTGGAGCTACAGACACATTCCTTCCATGAATAACATCCACAGCAGCTGGAGGCCCATTGGCCAGAGCTGGGGAACCTGGCTGGCCTTGCATCTCTGGGGCACTGCCCCCAGTACCCCTTCCCTGAGGGGTATCATGGTTAGTGTGGGGAGAATGGGTTCTTACTGACAGACCTCAGATCCTGCTATGTCCAGGACTGTTCCCTCCCGGCACTGCATGCTCCTCTCTAGAGCCAACTATCCAGACTGTTTGTATAGCTGTCTTTCTCATTCTATCACCCAAAAGTGGAAACTAAGAATCTTAGAGACGGGAATTCATTTTTTTTCTAAGCCAAGACCTTCCAAATGCTCTATAATTCTTCTAAAACAGAGGGCCGGAAACTATGAAAAGCCCGCAGGCCAGGTCTGGCTTACTACCTGCTTTGGTAAATAAAGATTTTTTTCTTTAAGATTTTATTTAATTTTTAGAGAAAGGGGAAGGGAGGGAGAAAAAGAAGGAGAGAAACATCGGTGTATGAGAGATACATCAATTGGTTGCCTCTCTCATGCCCCCAACAGGGGACCTGGTCTGCAACTCAGGTATGTGCCTGACTGATAATTGAACTAGTGACCTTTCGCTTTGCAGGATGACGCCCAACCCACTGAGCCATGCTGGTCAGGGCTAAATAAAATGTTATTGAAATACAACCAGTCCCCTTGATTTATTTACTGTCTGAGGCTCATTTCACAGTAAAAGGGCCAAGTTAGGTAGTTAACTGTATGGCACACAAAGCTTAAATCTGTTTACTACCTGCCCCTTAGTAAAAGTTTAGTAATCCCTGATTTAAAGTAGAATGTATTACATTCATTTATTTATTTAAATTCCTATGTTACTCACAAAGTATTTGAAATGGCTTCTAATGAGGACATTTAGAATGAAATAGAGATAACACATACATTTCTATTGTGTTATTAAGGACCTGAGACAATGCAAATAAAGGTAGAAAAGCAAAATTAGGAAGCAAAGCACATGAAGGCCTACTTTAGGGCCTTCACACTTGCCAAAGTCAAACTTTAAATTTTTTCTTGAGCTTCCTGGTAGCCAATGGAAAAAGGGAAATGAGATTTAAGCCTCATTAAGAGAAAAGAAAAAGTTCTTATGAGATCCATAACCTTTTTCAGCATAAGCAGTATGGGTTTGTTTCAGATTACACCTTCCCCAGAGTCATATACTTCATTAAAAAAAAATCAAACCATGAGTGTGTAAAGTAGCAACTACAAGGCTTTTGATAAGGGATATTATGGTGCTATTAACCTGTTTAATCAGATATCTAAATCCAGATCAGTTGGCTTTCAATGTGGTGAAAGTGCACAAAATATTTTGAGGGATGGCTGAGAGGCCCCTTTTTCATTGAACATTTCTATAGGTCTATTTGTTTCAGAGTGAAAACTGAAGTTGACTGGACATTCACTAACTCACCTTTCAGTGCCTGATACATACTAGGGCCTTGAGAAATACTTGATGTGGAGTGGATCTAGGCCCTTTGGACCTCAGATTTCCCGTAAAAAATGAAGATGTTGCTTTAAAATGTAGAGTCTTCCATTCCCAGAATGTCTGTGTGTCTATGATGTTGTTTGTGTGGTGTGTACACACACTGGATTTTGGCCCCAGTCCTGACACAGATCAGATCTATGATGGTAGGAGTGGATGAGGGGGAGGGAGGCAGGCCCTGATGGAGACCCTCACTTCCAGGAGGCAGAGGACAGGGGCTGGCCATTAGGAAAGCACTATCGTGGGTCAGACTGCCCAGATTCAAGTACAGACTCTTTTACCTACCCGCTATGTGACTTTGAGAGCTCTCATAGCCTGGGTGAGTATCCATATTCTTAACTGTAAAGTAAGCATGATGACATCACCAGCACAGGGCTGTTGTGAACTAGTACCTGTGAGATACTAGTGCCAACATGAGGTAGGCTTATAATAAGGGGCCTATAAACTTCTTCTATAACTCCCATCTTCAAGAACCTCCCTTCACCAGATGCCAGGGCTGACATGAAACAGACATTACTACAAAAAGCTAACACAGCAATGAACCTCACAAAGCCTATCTGCCAGATGCCATCCAGCATACCACAGGGGTTGTCTTTTTACCACAAATCTCACCTACAGATATGCCTCAGACCTATGAGGCATTGATTCATCACCAAGTGCTAACCCTTTTGCCTCCAAAATATCTACCACAGAGTCATGAAGCACACAGGCTTAAAGCAAGGTGGCCTGTTTCCACTCTGAGTTCAGCCATTAATTAGCCATGTCACCTTGTGCAAATTACTTTACCTCTCTGTGCCTCAGTATCCCTCTTTAAAGTGGAAATAATAATGTTACTGAATACATAGGGTTGCTTTCAATTCTAATGGGATGTCAATCTCTTAGCCTAGCACACCATCAGCACCAGGCAGAGTTAGCTATTAGTATTGTGTATCACTCCCCACATTTCAGTCGTGTTACTGCATAACAAACCACCCCAAAGCTTTGTGATTTAAACATTTCATTTTCTCACTGTTCTGTTACATGGGCAGGGCTTGTCAGGGACAGCTTGGTTCTGCTTTACATGTGTCAGCTGGAGGATTGATTCCCTGGATGGCTTCAGTCACGTGACTGGAAGAAGCACTTGCTAGCCTGGACCTCAGTTTTCCACATGGCCTCTCCACATTGCTAGGTTGGGCTTCTCAGGGCACACAGTCACAGAATAGTTCCCCTGTTCACAAGGCAATGGCTTTACATGGAAGATAACAGCAGAAGCTGTCAAGCCTTCTTGGCACATGGGCCCAGACTGTCCAGCACCACTTCTATCACCTTCTATTGGTTACAGCAAGTCACAGGGCAGCCAGATTCAAGGAGACAGAACCACATGGGATATGAGAACTGGGATATGTGAGTACCTGCTAGCACACAGCTCCACCTGAGTGCTACCTCCTCTGATCTACAGTGATTAGGGACATCTCTCACCTGGATTATCTGTTGTTTCTTAGCTTTCTCTCTGCTCCTGGTGGCCCCTTTCCAGTTCCCACTTCACTCTCGTGCCAGGCTGACCAGTCAGAATCATAGGCAGCATCATGCCCCCTACCCTAAATGCCTGGTGTTCTTCCCTATCCCTAAATCAAGGTCCTAAACAGAATAATGCCCACTGAAGGATCATTTCTAGGTCATCCACACGTGTTCATGCCACAGGGGTTGTCTTTTGGTGCTGGACTCTCATATCTCCATCTTAACTCTCACCTCCAAGATCTCTCCTCTGCCAGTGGGTCACTGTCTCTGGAAATCCCAGGATGCCCTCCAGACCTCCTCAGAGCTCAGGCTCTAGGCTTTCTCAGGTGTTCAGTTGTGTTCAGTCATTGTGTGGTGTACAGATGAATAAAAAAAGAACGAATGAATGATCATCATATCCTTCAAAGCTACAGCTGTGACTAAGATACTATGTCCCTATTTCTACCCTCCCCTTGAGTTTCCCAGGGTTGAACTCATACCTTGAAATGATGCCATGAAGGTACTGTAGGTATGTCTAAAGAGGAGCAACCAGACTCCTGCAGAGGGGTATCAAGGCCACATCCTAAATCTCCTAAGCAAACCCCTCAAATGCCTTGGGCATATGTGGAAGGGCCAGGATCCCAGCAACAATGGTGGCCTCCCTAGAAACAACCCCATATCCTTACCACCAAATTTGGGATCTCCCAGAGAAATGAAATCAAGCAGCAGGGGGTAGTAGCCACACAGCCTTCATCTTCCACAGCTGACATTTGCCCTCCTCCTGTAGTCCATTCCACTCACAGGATATCCACCCTCACTGGTTTGGGCTCTGTTTCCCTGTGGCCTACAGGATGTCAGCCTTCCAGCTCAGGAAGATGTCTCATAGGCCCCCACCTCCCTGGTCACTCTTCTGGAATTGGGCGGCTTTAGCTCACCCAGAGCCTTGTAGCACTGACTGATCCTGACATTTGGTTCAATTCAAGATGGTTTTGAGTTATGATCAATTCAGGGGGCATGGCTATGTTCAGAGAGTTTGATTTTTCAGGTAAATTCCATGCTCAGTAGGTGCTTTTCCAATTGCAGCTTATTACTACACCTAACTGGGGAAATGCTATCCATCCATTCATCCATTATCTATCTTGGCTCTGCCATTTACCACTTCATTCATCTTGGGAAAGTCTTTGCACCTCCCTGAACTTCAATTTCTTCCTCTATAAATCAAATCTAATGCCATCTGCCTTATGGGTTTGTCCTGTGGCTAACTGAGATAAACAGCATTTATGAGTTGCCCAATGGGAAGCATATAGTGAATGTTATTTTCCCTCTTTCTTGAGGAACAGACTCACAACTAGAAAACTATGAGAAGACAGTGTATAATCAGGAATTAAATTGTATGAAACCAAAAGCAATAATAAAGAAGCTCTTGCTTTGCTTTCTAACTCCCAAACTGCCCTGGGAGTTGATATTTAAAGCCACTTCAAAAAGTTGAGTATCCCAAAATATATTTGAACAGTTCAGTGAAGGTACTAACCCTCTATAACAGGCTCATTTGAAATGATCCCCCTTTGCTACTTCCTTTTAGGAAGATAAACAACAGCCAACAGTGGCCGCTGTGATGTTTTCTTTTAAATCTTCCTTTCCAAATGTAGGACTTGGCCGTTGGACAATCACCCTGGGGCTTGCTCCCCTCACATGCTCTCCCTGAATGCAGGCTCTAGCTTGGAATTCTTGGGGCCTCATTAAGCCCACTGTGACTAAGACATCTTGCCTGGTGCTAAAACTGTTTAAAATTACTTGGCAGCAACCAGAAGTCAGGTCTCTCTGTTTTTAGTCAGTTACTCCCTCTTTGTAACCCCCGCCTACAAGTCATGAATTGAAAACATCTTTCTTTCCAGATACAGTGTAGGACAGCCCTCCTCTCTCTCTAAAGAAGCTTCACCCTGGTCTTTCTGGAGAGTTAAAGGACAGGGAGGCAGAAATCAGCCCCACCGTTGTTAATCTCCTTTGAATACGACTAACTCCTAGGAAAACCTCTTCCCTGATAAAATCATTCTTTCCTCCCTTCCTCTCCACAGGCCATTTAACTCTTCTGCTCCATGCCCCAGGCAGCCTTTGCCTCTGGCCTGGCCTCTGCACCCTCCTCCCCACTTTCTCCCCCTCTACCGCCACCCAATATGAGACTGGGGTGAAGTAGAAGGGAGAAAATCCCAGTTAAGCCAAAAAGGCATCAAAGGTTGATCACAGCCCTGAAGGGGCAGGAGGAGATCTCAGGAACTCGAGGAGTGAGAAAGAACCTGGTATTAAGAACTCTACTCTGTGCTACACACTTCTACTTTCTCTCACTTGATTGTTTAACTGATACAATACTATCTAAATATACCTCCCTTTTTAAGAAATTAGACCACTATAAGAACATAAAGTCTCGTTATACTCACCTCCAATCCATTCTTGTCACTCACCCTCTACCCACAGGGAACCACTCTTGGTCTCCTGTTTTCCTCCCATGTATCTTCTAGGCCCTAGTGCCTAGGGCAGTGTCCAGCACAGGTGAAGACCAGAGGAAAATTTTGTGGGTCTATGCTTTGCATAAATGCTGCGAATCCACAGATCTCAAACATTCAATTCCAGCTCCCTCCAGTGAGATAGTAGTTTTCTGAAAACACCAGTATATCTGATAATTCTTCTACTTATGAATAGCTTTGTACATGTTTTCCTGGGCATGTGGGCAAACATTTCTGTGGGGTACATAATGATAAACAGAATTGCTTGGTCCCAGGATATTAGTATTTTTAGTTTCAATAAGCAGCTCGTGTGTCACCTTCCAACATAATTGCACCAAAAACATCGTCGTGGCAAAAGTACCCGTTTGTCCAAGTCCTCAGAAACAACTGATCAAGATGATAATTTACATTTACTGAGCAACATGCCAGTTGTGTTCTAAGTTTTATATATGTATGTGTGTGTGTGTGTGTGTGTATATATATATGTTTTATATATGTAAAACTTGAACAATATGAGGGTTAGAGGCACCCACCCCTTCCAGTTTAAAATCAATCTATAACTTTTTACTCACCCAAAACTTAAGTACTAAGTCTACTGTTGATAGGAAGCCTTACTGATAACATTAAACTGTGGGTCAATACATATTTTGTATTTATCTCGTATTACATACTTATGTATTGAATAATACAATCACGAGAAAGAGAAAATACGTTCACAATACTATACGTATTTATTGGGAAAAAATCCAGCTATAAGTGGACCCATGCATCTCAAGGGTCAGCTGTATACACCTCAGTCTCAGGTAATCCTCAGAAGGATCCAAATGAAGCAGTTCTACGATCCTCTCCTTCTTATAGCTGGGGGAACTAAGCACAAAGTGTTTAAATCACTTGATATCATCAAACCTTTAATTTGTGGTAAACGACATCTGAAACGGTGTTGTTCCCCTCACTTCCCAGGAGAAGAAACAGCCTCAGAAGGGAAGTGACTTGCCTGAAGTCACACAACCAAGATGGGGGTTGCCTGGGCATCCAGTCTCTTTTTCCGTAGTGTGATGGAGAGCTGAGAAAACAAGAGCAAGGTGGCCTTGGTACACACCCAGTAAACCACCCTTGAGGTCAGAGAATGGGGGCAGGGAGGCGCCCAAGACGTGAGAGGACACCTTTCTTTCCTGTCTGAGCGCATAGGTCAGGTCAGTGTTGCCCCCACCCCCTCGCTGGCTCTCCTAGGGCGGAGGAGGAAAACGAGGCGGCGCCTGCTCTCACAGCGCCCCCTGGCCTTCCCTCCAGAGCGCGCAGCTTGGCAGCCCTGGAGAGTAACGGGTCGTAGGGAGAGCTCCTGCAAGCGTAAGGAGCCAGCCGGGCAGCTCCTGTGCACGGAGATAGAAGCAGGCAGGTGGCCCGGCCAGCGCGATTAGCGATTAGCACGTTCTCCCGTCGATTAGCAGGGTCTGCCCGGAGCTGGGTTGCCGGCTGCTCGGGGCCAGACAGAGCGTGAGGTCGCGGGAAGCTAGGGTGGGGGTTCTGCGAGAAGCCCTGCTTGCGGCTGGGTACTTCCCGCAGGCGGATTTCGGACGCGCAGCCCGGGGGTGCGGGCAGCTGGTGGAGCAGCTGCCATGGGGCTGTGCTGCTGCAAGGACTGGAGAGGACACCTGGGAGCACCCAAAGGTAACTCTCCGGCGCGCAAGTGCGCCGCGGGCTGGGAACCTCTGCACTCTGCTACCGTGCGTGTGTCACCGACTTTCTCCAGCTGTGGCTGGGGGCTGTCAGCCCTGCCTCCGGGCCTTGTCCGTCCAACACCTGCCTCAGCCCTGTAAACAGCTCAGGTGTGGCAGCAAGTCCCCGAGTCCCCGAACTTTGGAGCGTGTGTCCAGCGCCTCCTCTTGCTCTGCAGTGCCAGCTGGGGCCTGAGGTCTGGCGTCTGGCCCAGGACCGAAGGGGAGTGTACTGTGGGCTCCTGCTGCGGGTCCAGCCAAGTTTGCTGCTGTGGCAGAGGAGTCCCGGGAGGCCCGCACCGTGCACAAGCCCTTTGCAGAGAGTGCCCGGCCAGCGCCTGGCACCGCCTCTGCGGCTTAACCACCCCGAAGGGACGCATTCATTTTCCTTGCCACCTGTTACAAATTTGGATCCAGGGGCCCAGTTTTCCAAAAGTCACGGTGGTAGCTGCTTGCAGACTGCAGCGGCTGGGAGAGGGCTCCAAGCAAAGGAAACCCTGAGGACTTTGGCAGCCGCCTGAGGTCCGGCCTCCTGGTGCTGGGGACCTTCCAACTTAACCTTTGACTGACTGAAATGATCCCTGTGATTTTCAGAAACATCGTTGGGCTATCCGTATAGTGTAGTGCTTCCCAGACTCACCCGACCCTGACACTCACCTGTCCCCGCCCCCACCTTGTTAAACATTTAGATCTCTAGGCCCACCCGTACCTGGAGTACATGGAGGGTCTCTGGAGAAGGACCTTGTAGCTGTGTATTAAGGACTTGCCCAAGTGACTGCCGTGACCAGGTGAGTTAGGAAGCCTTGCAGGTAAACTATAAGGTCAGCTCAGCTTTATCAGAGTGGGCACCAGGCCTCTGTTCCTTGAAAAGTATATTTTGGAACTGGATAAAGAAAAGGAATGTAAATGTATCAGTCAATCAGCTTGAGGGACTCTTGTCCAGGTGCTAATGATACCATAAATGTGCAGGCTTGTTTCACAAGGGGTTTGAGGTAGCTTATAGCATGTATAATAAATAAATATAAAAAGCTAAACAGACCTTACATTTAAACTGGACATATGGAGCAAAGAGAGAGAAGTTAATCCTGCCATGAGAAAGACACTGCCTGTGGCTGGGCCACTTTGCAGCCAAAAACAAATAGGAAACGTGAATAGTCTCATGGTTCTCATTGTCCCAGAGCAACAGTTATTTTAACATTGCTTTAAAAAAGAAAAAAATTGCATGTGGAATTTCATGTTTGGGGATTGAAAGCAGTAGGTCTGAGAGGGCAAAGTCTTATTCCATGCTGGCTGAGGGCAGGTCAGGGCCCAAAGCAGAACAGGAAAGATTTCACTGGGAGGGCTGACGGGGCTGGAGCAGCTTTTGTCTTTCCTGACTCTGTAAGCAAGGCTGGGGGTGGGGGTGGTGAAGCAGGAGTCCCAGAAGCAAGGGTGGATTTGCAAGGCTTTGGTTAGGAAGGGTACATACTCTATCTACTTGCAGCCTCAGAAAGGAGCCAGGGACAACTCCTGCTAGGTTTATATGCTGGGGCTGTGTCCTGGGCCACACCCATCCTGGTGAAGAACAGACCTGGTGTTGGAGTGTTTCTCAGTTTGTCCCCACCCTCCATCGACCTGGAGACACTGCTGGCTCCAGCATGGGAGCAAGGATCCAGTCTGAAGGGCTCACAAGGTACTGCAGCCTGTGTAAATTTGCAAGGCTGTCCCAGTCTGGGACCTGGAACAAGAGGGGTCTGGGAGCACTGTGGTGTCAGAGTATACTTGCCCTCCAAAGCAGGCAGCCAGCCAGCCATTGCCAATCAGAAAAGATCATCTATGGTTCGAGGAAGGCAGCCATTTAGTTTTTTAATATAAAATCTCCAAAGGTCCCAGGGGTGTCCAACCTGTGGCCCAAGGGCTGCATGCAATCCAGAATGGCTATGAATGGGGCCCAACACAAAATATAAATATATTTAAACACAAAACGTAAATATATTTAAAACACTATGAGATTTTTTAAAAAATTGTTTACTTTTAGAGAGAGGGGAAGGGAAGGAGACAGAGTGGGAGGGAAACATCACTGTGTGAGAGAGAAACAGTTGCTTCTCACATGCCCCCAACTGGGGGGGGAACCCAGCCCCCAACCCAGGCATGTGCCCTGACCTCAAATGGAACTGGCGAACTTTGGGTTTGCGAGTCGGCACTCAATCCACAGAGCCACACCAGCCAGGGCCATTATGAGATTTTTTTGTGATCATGTGTCACAATGTATTTAATGTGTGGCCCAAGGCAACTCCTCTTCTTCCAGTGTGGCACAGAGATGCCAAAAGATTGGACACCCCTGCAGATGTTGCCTCATTTAACAAATTTGAACTCACGGCTAGGTAGTGTACAGTTTGGACCACTGTTCAAAATGAGTTCTGCTATCAACAGGGTAAAAGGTTCCTAGGTCAAATAATCTTAGAAATCATGAGTAATCAATGTTGGGAAGGTTTTTCAATGCAAGACTTCTCAGAGCTTTTAACACATTGATGTCATTGTGTATCCCCAAGTCAGGTAGATTGTAGGTACAATCTCCAAACCTGTGCCAAGGGAACTGGCTTTTATATAGCAGCTCATGGCACTGCATCTTGGGGCACAGTTTGAGAAATGCTGCTTTAGACATTAACTGATTCAGTTGTCATAGCAGTATTGTAGTACGACTGTTCCCAAGGGGTGTGTGTGTGTGTGTGTATTCTATGTTTAGCTTTCTGACTTTACACACTAGAAATGTATGTATGTATTTTATTTAAGAAAAGATCAGAAGAGAGTGCATTAGTCATTGATATAATTTAAATTATATCAAATTATTTTCCCAAGGGAATAGCTGTTGTTATTTTATTCTTGGATATTTCTGAATCAGAACTTATACAACAATATTTGACAATGGTGTCACTGTGTGAAAATGTAGTTGTTAAAGTAGAAAAACTCAAATAGTAAATCACAAATTCAATGAAAAGAACAGCAAAAATACATCACATGCCAGAATCACCATAGTGGATCTAGTCATCATGCTTTTACAGTCCAAAACCTGGCACTCTCTCTAGGAGTTGCAGAACTGCAGCTGGGCAGCTGGGACACCAGAGGGAGTGCTACAGGTGCTTTTTGGGGTGTGAGATGCTATGATGTTAATCACACCATCATATGCAATACAGATAGTTGCCAATGGAGCACTCCTGGGTCCCTATATTTCTGAAGAAGCTGAAAGGTCAGCGAGTAGGAACTGATGTGTGGAGAAGCATTACACCCTCTTTAAAGCAGAGCACAAATGGCCCTGGGTAGTGTAGCTCATTAGATTGAGTACGGGACTTGGAACCAAAGGGTTGCTGTTTCCATTCCCAGTCAGGGCACATATCTGGGTTGTGAGCCAGGTCCCCAGTAGGGGGTGTGCGAGAGGCAACCACAGATTGATGTTTCTCTCCCTCTCTTTTGCTCTCCCTCCCCCCCTCAAAGTAAATAAAATCCTTTTTTTTAAAAAAAAAAGCAGGGGGAGAGTGTACTTGTTCTGAACTCTGAGGATACTGTCTGATTTCATTGTTTCTACAGTGTTTCCAGATGTGTCTGTTATGTAGAGCTCTGTGGTGGGTATGTTCAGTGGCAAATTTCAGTTTCTTCAACTTTGCACTGTGGGCCAAGGCTGAGACAGAGGAGGTAGTATAAGAATGTAGCACGGAGTCAGCTTCTGTTCAAGGCCAGGGAGGGTGTAAGGGCAGATTGATGGGCCCCTAAGGCCTTTGAGGAGCACTGGCCTCCTGCTTCATCCCCAAGTTCACCCATAACACCTCCTGGTTTCAGCATCAGGAACCTTTTCTGCCTTCTGGGACCTTGCTCCCTGTCATGTTCTCTTTCTTCCCAATACCCCCACCCTTCCCTGTACTGGCTCCTCATTAGCCCACAAACCTGCCTGAGTCATTCATCAGAACATTTTTTTAAAAGCCAGTCTCTTCACTGTGTTCTCACAAGCCTTCCTCTCTCACCTTCTCTGTATCACTAGCTCCCCAGGAATAGTCAGTCTTCCTGGCCCTGCTTTCCCCTTATCCTCCTCCTGCACTTATTCCTGTCAGCGTGCTGCATCTGATAACCAGTCCTGGCTCTCTGAGCCCCCCACCTTCTACTCCTTCTTGGCCTGCCCCTCTGACACCCTGCCCCCTTTAATACACCATATTCCATTGTGAATTCTTTTTGTTTCACATTCTGAGCTCAGTCTTCCCAGGTCCCTGATGACTGTGATTGCCTCTAAGCACACAGCGCCCTCTGCAGTGCCCTCTGCAGTGCCCATCTCCAGCTTGCCAATGCAGAAGTCAGGCTGAAGTCCTGCATTCCTGCCAGGTTTCCTGGCTCTCAGCCCTGTATTCTGCTTCATTTCCCACAAGCAAAGGCTGGCGTCTCCTGTGCTCCTGCCCAGGGCAGTGTCCCCATCCCTGTCCCCAAAGTTACTGTGACACCTGCACAGACCCTCACCATCAACAGTGCTGGCTTCCTGACTGGTCATCCACAGTTCATCCTGCCTCTTCTAGTTCACTGCCCAGGCTAGCATCCTATGCACGGCTCCTGTCACATTCCGTCCCTCCTCGGATTCTGTCTCAGACCACAGTGGCTCTAGAAAAAGCCCAGCTTCTTAGCCCTGCTGGTGTTGGATGTCCGTCTCCCATCCTCCTGTCACCCTCCCCTACCACAGCCTGGACCTCTCTTGGACCCTGTCCACACCACACCTCTCACTACCTTCAATTTGGCCTGAGGTGGTCAAGTCCTCGGAAAGGTGGCCTGCACCTGGAACCTTCTGACACCTGGGCCCACGAGTCCAGTTCATTTCATTCTCCAGTACCTGGTTGGTCTGGGACTGGTACCCTAGCTGACAGTTGTCTTGTCGCTGTTGTGATATGGCACCAGGCTCAGCAGAGAATTGGTGCTCAGTGAACATTGGCAGGAGAGCAATGGGTACAGCAGAGATGGGAGATGGTCATACTCACCTTCATCTGTTCATGTCACCTGATGCCTAGAGATCCCAGTGACACCCCAACTAGGAGAGTCCAAGCATACTTGGTGTAATTCTCTGCTGTGATACGGTGAGGTACTGGGCATGGTCTCCATGCTCCTTTCCTGATGGACAGAGGGCTTGTCGAGGTGACTGGTGGCTCGCATGCAGAGGCCAGTGGGCCAGGCAGGAACACTGCTGCTGCTGCTGCTACTGCTGTGCTCACTGTCCCTTGCTGTCCCAGAGAAAGTCAGAGAGAGGTGTGGCCATCACTGGGTGGGAATGATAGAACTGCTTCTACTATGGAAACTCCTGTACAGCTTCCTTCTTGAGAAGCTTCCATTTTTCATGAATCCTTCCAAGATTGCTAATTGGAAGCTGCCATCCAAGCTTCTATCCATTCATTTACCAATCTTTGTTAGGCACCTGCTCCACAGCAGTCCTCATCCCTTGAGAAGGCACAGTGTCTCCCCCTAGAATGCTTAAAGCCTAGCCAAATGGAGACCAAGAAACTGAGACTGCAGGCAAAGAAATTCAGCAAGACAAGCAAGCCTCGGTATTCAGAGTGGTTCAGAAAATGCCCAGGCCAGCTGATCCCTGAGCTGGGTTCTTCACAGAGGAACAGCTAGTCTAGCAGAGAAAATAGGGAGGGGCTTTCCAGGTGAGGTGAGCTGCAGTGGCTGGGCCAGCACAGGGTTTCCTCCCTCCCTGGTGCTCCTTTCCTGTGACTGGTCTGCGCAAGCAGTTGCCCCTCTGGCTCTCCTCTGCCCCCCTGCCCCCCGACCCCACACTCTTGCCAGCAAACTTCAGAGTCACTGATCACATCTCAGGCCAGGCCTTGTTCTGAGCACCAGACCCATTGGACTCCTCCTTTGAGTGTCCCCTGGACTAGAGATGGGCCAAAGCTAATCAGTCTAAGTCTGAACTCTTTTTTTTTAATATTTTATTTATTTTATTTTTAGAGAGGGAAGTGGGGAGATAGAGAGAGAGAGAGAAACATCAATGTGTGGTTGCTGGGGGTCACGGCCTGCAACCCAGGCATGTACCCTGACTGGGAATCGAACCTGCAACACTTTGGTTCACAGCCCGAGCTCAATCCACTGAGCAACACCAGCCAGGGCTAAGTCTGAACTCTTGATTTTGTCCTTCTGCTCCAACTTGCCATCACCAAGTCCTGCCACTTCTATTTCCAAAATGCATCTGAAGCCCCTTTGCTTGTCTGTATTCCATGCCAGGCAGCCCTGTTCAGCCACCAGCATGGTGCTCAACTGCACCAACAGCCTCCCAATGGGTCTTCAGCTTGGGCTGTGCTCCAGCGCATTCTCTAGCAGAAGCCAGGGACTGTTCAAATTGCCTGTAGGATTTCATTGCTTTCTGCTCACTAATGCTCAGACTGGAATGGCATTCACAGGGAGCTCTTAGAGCCTCGGGTTACAGGGATTGTTCCCATGAGCCAGAGCTCTAAGGCCTCCCCGCAGTAGCTCAGGGTGTGCATGGGTCAAACTCCATTTTTGAGAAGTGCCCCTCTTTATCTCTTTTCCATTCAAGTGCCCTGGGTAGCAAGTAGCCCTGTGGGTCTTTCAAAAAGGAAACCATATAACTCAATTGGTTAGTGCATCATCCAGATACACAAAGGTTTCAGGTCCCATCCCTGGTCAGGACACATATAAGAGTCAACCAATGAATGTCTAAATAAGTGAAACAACAAATCAATGTTTCTCTCTCTCCCTTTCTTCCCTGCCCCCCAAAATCAATTTTTAAAAATTTTTATAAAGAAGTAGAAGAGAGAAACCAGCCTCAGGCAGAGGATTTGGCTCCATTTCCTAGCCAGGAAACCTCAGACTACCTGTTAACCTCTGTGAGTCTCTGTGTCCCCACCTATAAATGGGGATAGGAATGCCAAACTCAAGAGTTGTCAGAAGGTCCAATGATAGTCCTGGCTTTGCTCCTTTCTAGCTGGGATACCACTCAGAATCTTAGCTTCCTCATCTGTAAAGAGGGAACCGGGTAAGATAGATGATCTGTGGGGTTCCTGTCAGCTTGAAGCTCAGGGGAGCCTCTAAGGAAACTCAGAGCTGCTCTGTGCTCCTAGTAGGGCATTAGAAGGCCAACGCCCTTTCCCAGCTCCTCCAAAAAGGGGCTCAGCCAGCGGTCATTTGGCTGTATGTGTAGGGGATGTAAGGCAGGAAGGTCAGTGGCTACCCTTAGACAAAGTTTATAAGCAGATCGGTTTAACCAGCATGTAGCCATAATCAACACTGCTGGCCCCTGGGGCTTTGGGGGGGGGGTTTGTGGTAGTAGACTTAGGGTCTCAAAGAGGAGCTAGTCCTGGGGAAGGCTGAAATCTCTGACCTTCCTTGACCATTAGGGCAGCAAGCCTCTCAGAGAGTTCAAGAATCCTGAACTCCTCAAGGGAAGAAGAAAATGCCTCATGGGGTATTTTCTCATTCTATTAGTCTGTGGTCCTTGGTCCCGTATTAAGAGTCTCTCCTTCAAGAATCCTGGCCCAAAATGGGGAACACACAAATGAAGTGAGCCCCTAAAATAATTTTCCTTATCCTTCCCAACCCAGCTATATAGTTCATGCATATTCTGGCCAAATTACATCTTTTGCATGAGGTCTTCTCACAAATACTCCATCACTTGACTCTTTAAAATAGTTTTATTGAGATCTATTTCACATATCATAGAATTTATTCACTTAGACTGTACCAATCCCTAACTTTAGTATATTCACAGAGTTTTGCAACCATCACCAAAATCTGATTTTAGAACATTTTCATTACATCCCAAACAAACCCCATGCCCATTATTAACCATCACTTCCCATCCCTAAGACAACCTACCCCCTTTGTCCCACCCCCCAACCCCATAACCACTGAACTACTTTTATACAATATATGGTCATTTGTGTTAATTAACTTAGCATACTGTTTTCAAGTTTCATCCATGTTGTAGCATGTATCACTAGTTTATTCCATTTTATGGCTGAATATAATGTTAGTATGAGTAGATCACATTTTGTTTATCCTTCATCAGTTGATGAGCATTGGACTGCAGTTTGCTAGTATGTTATTAAGGATTTTTGTATGTGTTCAAAAGGGATGTTGGTCTGTACTTTTCCTGCAATGTCTTTTGCTTCTTATCAGAGGACTACTGGCTACACAAGAATTGGGAACTGTTCCCTCCTCTTCTATTTTTTGGAAGAGTTTGGGAACAGTTGATATTAATTCTTCATGTGATTGGTACATTCACCAATGAAACTGTGTGGTGTTAATTCTTCTTAAATGATTGGTAGAATTCTTCAGTGAAACATTTTGGGGCATGTTGAAGTTATTCAGTCTTTTGTTAAAGGTTTATTTGATTTTCTATTTATTGAGTTGATTTTGGTAATTTATGTCTTTCTAGGAATCTGTTTTATCTAATTCACCTAATTTGTTGGCATAGTTTTTACAATGGAAAATCCTTTTTATTTCTGCAAGGTTGGCAGTGATATACACTCTTGCGTTCCTGACTTCTGTTATTTTTTTCTTGGTTAGTCTAGCAAGTTTGTCAAATGTGATCTTTTCATTCAGAAAATCAACTTCTGTTTTTATTGACGTTCCTCTATTCCTTTTTAAGTCTTTATATTCTTTATGTTCACTCTAATCTTAATTATTTCCTTTCATCTGTGTATTTTGGTAGGTCTATTCTTTCTCTAGTTTCTTAAGGTGTAATAGGTTAAGAAATTGTAAGGCTAGGTTACTGATTTGAGATATTTTTTCTTGTATAATGTAGTCATTTATAGGTATAAGTTTCCCTGTAAGCACACTGTGTCTCCTAAGTTTTGGTGTTTTGTTTTCATTTTTATTCATCTCAAAGTGTTTTTTAAATTTCTATTGTGATTTTATCTTTGGTTATTTAGGACTGAGTTGCTTAATTTTCATATATTTATGAATTCTCCAAATATTCTTTTATTATTGATTTTGAATTCCAAACCTCTTTAGCTGATGAATATACCTTCATATTTAAGTGTTAAAAGCTTGCTTTATGATCTAGCTTATGGTCTATCCTGGAAGATGTTCCATTTGTACTTGAGACAAATGTGTATTCTGCTGTTATTGCCTGGAGTGTCCTATAGATGTATATTAGGTCTAATTGGCTCCTTGTGTTAATCAGGTCTTCTTTTTTCTTATTAATTTTCTGCTTAGTTGTTCTATCTATTTTTGAAAGTTGAATACTAAAGTCTCCAGTTATTATTGGAGAATTTCAATTCAATGCTGTCCATTTTTACTTCATAAATTATGGTGCTCTGTTGTTAGGGACATATATATTTATAATTTTTATATCTTCTTGCTGAATCAAATCTTTATCATTACAGGATGTTCCTCTTTGTCTCCAGTAAACTTCTGTCTTGAAGTCTTATTTTGTCTGATATTTGTATAGTGACTCTAGCTCTATTTTGGGTATTGTTTGTATGGTATATCTTTTTCCATCATTTCACTTTCAGCCTATTTGAGTTTTAAAATCTAAATGTGTCTCTTGTATGCCCTGACTGCTATGACTCAGTGGATTGAGTGCCAGCCTGCAAACCAAAGGGTCAAGGTTTGATTCCCAGTCAGGGCACATGCCTGGGTTGAGGGCCAGGTGCCCAGTAGGGGGCATGCTAGAGGCAACCACACATTGATGTTTCTCTCCCTCTCTTTCTCCCTTCTCCTCTCTCTAGAAATAAATACATAAAAAATCTTTAAATGTGTCTCTTGTAGAAAGGAATTTGATTATTTTTTAAATCTATTATGTCAGGCTTTGCCTTTTTGTTGGCATGTTGAGTGCATTTACATTTAATGTAGTTACTGATAAGATATGTATCTGTCAACCACTTTGCTGTTTGTTTTTTGTAAGTCTCTGTCTTTTTTTTTCTATTCCTCTCTTTCTGCTTTCTTTTTGTATTAAATAGATATTTTCTCTGGTAACATTTTAATTTCCTTATTGTTCCTTCACAGTATTTTTTTAAGTTATTTTCTTAGTGGTCAACGTTGGGATTACAGTTAGCTTCTTAATTTAACACAATCTAGTTCAAGTTAATACTACCTTAACTTCAATAGTATACATTTTCTCTCCAATATAGCTCTGTCCCCTCATCTTCCTTTGCATCATTATTGGCATACTAATTACATCTTTATGAATTATAAGTCCATCCACACAGTTTTATAAGTATTGCTTAATGCAGTTATCTTTTAAATCAGATAGAAGAGCTAAAAAATAAATTTATGCTGTCTTTTATATTTAACTATATAGTTATTGGTGTTCTTTATTTTTTTATGTGGATTTGAGTGACCATTTAGTGTCCTTTCATTTCACCTGAAGGATTCCCTTTAGAATTTCTTGTAGTATAGGCCCACTGGGACAGAGAATTGAGTGCTCTCTTTTTATTTTCTGGGAAGGAGTGTCTTAATTACTCCTTTGTTTTTGAAATATGGTTTTTCTGGATATAGAATTCTTGGTTGATAGCTTTTTCCCCCCAGCATTTTGAAAATGTATCCACTGACTTCTAACATCCATGGTTTCTGATGAAAGTGAACTGTTAACTTTATTGCAAATGCCTCATATGTGATGAATCATTTTTTTCTTATGCTTTTATTTAAGATTTTTTTTTGTCCTTGGACAGTTTACTATAATATGTCTATGTGTGAGTCTCTTTGAGTCATATGTAGTCAATGTAGTCATGTGTAGTATGCAGCCACTGAAGTCTCTCATTAATTAGTTTAGCGGTCAGCTAATGATTTGTCAGAGATATAATTAAAGGCCTTGGCCCTGGCTGGTGTAGCTCAGTGGACTGAGTGCGGGCGGTGAACCAGAGGGTAACTGATTCGATTTCCAGTCAGGGCACATGCCTGGGTAGCGGGTCAGGTCCCCAGTGGAGGCCATGTGAGAGGCAATCACACACTGAGGTTTCTTTCCCTTTCTTTCTCCCTCCCTTCCCCTCTTTCGAAAAATAAGTGATAAATAAATAAAAGTAAATGTCTTGAACCAATAAGTCTTCTACCCTTTGCTGAGTGTGTGTGTTGGGGCACACATTCAGTGCTTAGGTGGTTTATGACTCTGCCTTAGTCTTCACTTTTGGCTTGTTCAGGGACTCAGAATCAGCCAGAGATGAGAAATTGGAGGCCTCATAGGTCTTTCCTGCTCATGGGCACAGCTCTGCACATGTACATGACCTTATAGAGTTCCAGAAATATGTCAGAGCTTTTCAGAGATCCCAATAGATTTCTCATGGCCAGCTCATGTTTGCTTCAATGTGTTTAGGCAGCTGTCATATTAAAGAATTACTACTGATGGTTTTTGACAAATGCCCTGGAACTAGGGTTTTTCCACTAGTGAGTCAGGTAAATTAATGACAATGCTGTGTAAACGGGGCTTTTTCAGGGTGTGACAAGACAGGTGAAATTGTGATAGTGCCTTGAGGATAAGACAGTGCTCTGGGTATGGGACTTTCTGAGATGCTACTTCATACCAAAGTTTGTGGGTAGATAATTAGGTCTTCTCCAGAGGCCTTGTCCTTCTTACCTAAACTTTACCTAGATGCCAAGCGGTGACTTGGATGTGAGTTTAGGTGCCTGAGGGGTTGGTATCATTGAGGCAGCATGAAATGTTGGAAGCTCATAAAGTGGGAGTTGGGCAGATTTTGTTTTGATTTCTGACTCTGTCACATACTATCTGTGCAGCCTTGAGGACAAGTTACTTCTCTGAGCCAAAGAAGGGTGCCTTCCTTCGGACATTAGTATACCAGCAACCTTACCAGGTATGTCAATGGAAGAATTAAATTGACCTCTATGTAAGGTTGCTGGCACACACACAGAAAAATGCTCAATAATGGAAATAATTATTATTTGGTTTGAAACTTCACATAAGACTCTAAAAAATGATGCCAGTGTTGCTTTGTTGCAATAAAAGCATTTATAACACACAATACCCACTATGTGCCAAGACTTGTCATAGCACTTTATATATAGGAATTCATTTAATCTTTACAATAACCCTTCACTGGGTTTTATTACTAGTTTCATTTTAGAGATGAGGAAACTCTGAATGGAGTTTCCTGCCTCAGGCCACTTAGAGCTGGGATTTCAATTCAGGCTGTCTGGCCCCAGGGTCTGCACTTTTAACCTGCACTCTGTGTTTATATTTAAATACCACCCAATGCAAAGCCTAGTGTTCACTTTAACAACTAGCAGTGGATAACACTAAAGTGAGAGTAAAACAAAAATCAGCTATGCCCTTTAATAATGAAACTTGGAACAAAAGGACTGGATACTCCCTAGTCAACACCCAATTTGGAAAAAGTCAAAGGTTGGTCACAAACCAGCAGCTTCTTCTTTGTGGCTTTGGCGAGGCCCAGTTCCTCTCTGAGGATCAGTAACACACAGGATGTGCCCACCCCATCCAGTCAGAGTTCCTCTTGGGGCAGGGGGTGCCGCCCATTCCTGGATCTGGGAGCTGCCCTGAGCACCACCTGTCCCTGGGCCTGCTCAGGCTCACAGAGACTGAGGCCAACGCACTTCAGCCCCTCCAAGCCAGCTCCCCATGCCCACACCCAGAAGCCACAGCACCAGCAGTGGGCAGTTGATGTCTAGTAACATGGTGCTTACCTTGACACACCAGGACTGTGCAGGAGCAGGTATTCCTATGAATTCAAATCTGTCTTTTATGACTCAAACATGCCCTCTTTCACAGTGGCCACTGCCCATCATGAGACTTCTCTGCAAGTGCAGAGCACGAGGTGTGGATCAAGAGCTGGTGTGAAGCCCTCTGTACTTGCCCTCCAGCCTCCTTCTCAGACCTACTCAAAGGAGGACCCTAACCTGCAAGCTGTCATATGGCCTTCCTGTCCAGGAGGTCTGAAGCTATGGTGGATATTCAGATGGCACTCACCTGAATGACTAGGAGCTTTGTAAAAGGCTGAAATACTTCTGTACCAGTTAGTAAACTGTTACTGTGCCCAGCCTTCTTTCCTGGAGCTCCTCAGCATTCTCACTATCTAGTACCAGAAACTTCTTGCTGGGTCCAGCAGCACCACCTATCTCTGGGTACAAGCGAGTTTTTGGTCCACTTATGTTCTGATTGGCATTGGTCTCTGCAGAACCAAGTTTTAGGTTTTCGAACACTACCCAGTATTCTACAGCAACTTCTGGAGGCAGAGAGCCCCTGAACTTGGGAGCCAAGAGATCTTTGAGGTTAGGGAGTTTCCAATTCTTCACTTTTCTGATGACTAGAGTCAGATGAAGAGAGGCCTGTGTCACTCTCCAAGAGCACAAAGCTCATTTGGACAGAGTGTGAGTCCCTGGTAGGTTGGAGGTTCAGGATGCAGGAACAGCATGAAATATGTTGGAGTCAGGTCACCCTAGCTTCAAATACTAATGTTCCCACTTTGACCTGCTGTGCCTCTGTGTGAGCACCTGGGCTCTGGGCCTCCACGTGGCCAGGAGAGCCCCACCTCACCACTGCAGGAAGACATGGAGGAAGGGGACTTGTGTATGATGAGTACCCACCAGCACTCTTCCCATGACAGCCAGGGCTGCTGAGGTCCTTTGGGAAACACCAGCACCTTCTAACTTAGCAACACCCCCATATACATGTCCAGGGTCACCTGCCTGCAAACAGGACACTGTCCAATTTGGGGAATAGGCAAGCTCTTTTCCAGTGAAGGTCTATCAGGGGTGGGTTAAAGAGAGCATCTACCACTCAAACTCTGAATCCATCTTGCTAATGAATGAATTGTTAGTACTATAACATACAGGCTCAGAGGAGGTGAGCTGAGAGTTCCTCAGAGGTCACCTAGTCCCACCTTCTCATTTTCCAAGTGAGCTTATTTAAAGGCCCTCAAAAGAGGAAGTGGCTTGCCTAGAGCCGAAGAGCATGTCAGTGGCCCAGCTGGCCCGTGGTCCCTTGAGCCTGGGGGGCCCCGTGCTCTTGACTTGGAGCAAGACTGCGAAACTTTGTTCTAGTTTAGTCCATATGAAGTAAGGGCAAATTCTGTGCACAGAACTGTGCTGGGATACTTATAGAGCAGGTATCATACCTTCCTTACTCCAAAACACTTAATGAAGGAAGGAGCAGCACATACAAGAGTTTTTCACAGCAAGGATAAGAGCTGGGGGGGGGAGGGAGCTGATGGATGTAAGGGAACCACCCTTACATGCTACCCATGACAGGTAGGTGGGCACAGTCAGCCCCCTGGACATGTGCCCACTCTGAATGCACTCCATCAAAAGTGATCCTTTTTCTGTTGTTTCAACATTTTCCAAGTACCAGAAGGGACAAACTGGGCTCAGATTTAAGACTCTCTACTTTGCCAGAGGCCACGGGCCTCTCTGTTGCCCTGTCTTGCTCATTTGCATTGATGCCACAGACCTAATGTCTTCGAACATACACAGGGTCAAAAGGGGTTCCATTTTTGTCTGTCAGGTTTCTCAGCCTTCGTTCAGAAACACTTTATGCCTGGAATGTACTGATGTAGTAAGTAAACAGTCTTCGTCTGGGAAGGAAGCAAGGCTAGTGTTTGCTGGGTGCCAACTGTGTCAAGCACAGCACACACCAATGTTTCATAGTTCCCAACCTTCCCTGCCAGGAGGGTACGATAATGTTGGTTTTAGAGGTGAAGATATTGGGGCTCTGAGAGGTAAATAACTTGCCCCAGGTTGCCCAGATCTCCCTGGTGAAGCTAAGTTTGAACCCAGCTCTGAATGACTCCAAAATTCAGTATCTATTTCTCTTCCCTCAACCGCCTTTCAAGTCTCAAGAATGAATCCCTAGTGTCGCAGGTTCGATTCCCAGTCAGGGTACATGCCTGGGTTGCAGGCCATGACCCCCCAGCAACCACACATTGATGTTTCTCTCTCTATCTCCCTCCCTTCCCTCTCTGAAAATAAATAAATACAAATCTTTAAAAAAAAAAAAAAAAGAATGAATCCCTTCTGGAAGGATTCCAGTTAATAGCCCTTGGCTGCTGGGACTCTGGGTCTTTGAGGTTTCTCTGGCTACCTAATAAATTTACTTCTGATGAAAAACTAAGGACATACCTTTCTTCCTCTGCCCCATCCTCTGTGACCCACAGGACATCAGTATAGGTTGGAAATCTAGACGTAGCAGATGCCAAAAGGATGTCATGGCTCCCTCCCCTTATTCAGGGAGGCTGGAGAGCTATTTCTTCCCAGTAAACTGGGGATGGGGGGTGAGTCCAGGGGAAATGAGGCCACGGAGCCCTGGAAAAGTCCCGGGTCACCCAATATCCTGCCCTGTGAGGCCTCATTGTCCTGGCTTCAGCTCTCAGGCTGGCCACCCTCACCACTGTACATTCATGAGCAGGCTCTGAGGCCCATTCTGAGTGACTGCTATTTGTAGAAACTTCTTAAAATACCACAACAGCACCATTCACAGAGCATCTGCATGGAGTTGATGGCAGAAGCTGAAACAAAGCTCTGCTGTGCTTGGCATCCACTTCTGGCTTCTGCTGGAAGACACCTCCTCCACCTCACTGGCAAAGTGTTGGCACTCTCCCTATCCTGGATATTCCCTAGTGAGGCTCTGCGGTGTCCAGTGTGGACCTAGGTCCCCTGCGCTGACCTGGAAGGCATTTGGCCCTCTATAAGTGAGATGGGACCCTCCCTGCAGTTGTCCCTACTAGGCCCAGGTCTCCATCCTTCTACCCTCAGCCTGTGATGAGGCTATACACAGGCATGCTCCATTATAGTTGGATGGAGGTCCGGAGTGAGGAATCAGTAAGGTGTCAGAGAGGGGACCTGGAGGATAAAGCCTTTCTTATCCAGAATCAAAAACTCTGGCATGCCTGTTTTCTTGTTCTCAGTTGCATCAAGGTCCTCACCACATGCATTTCTCTTCCCCCATCTCAGCAGTACACACAGTGCATTTTCAAACACTTGCCCCTAGGATGTTAATAGGTGTCACCATTAACAATGAGTTTTGTGGTACCCGGGAGGAGCTGAGCAGAGTCGAGGGTTTTCCTGCTGGAAACCTTTCTGATGCTGATGAGCCATGCCCTGAGCAGAGGTTCCTCACAGAGCTGCCAACTGGCGTGACCTTCCTGTGTCCCTGTCAGCATGTGGGTATGACTGGAGCCCCAGGATGTATGTCTGTCCTTTCAAACGGCTTAATGATTTCCCAGTTTTTGTCTTCCACCATTGGCACCTAACCCTGTGTTGAGCACAGAAAAATAAGGTGTCCCTCCAAAAGAGGCAGCCTAGCTGTCCTGGCCCATGGCTGAGACCAAGAACCTGCACTGGGCCTTGCTTTAGGTCTGGTAGCTCCTGGCAGGACCCCACCCCACCACGGCCTGCAAAGGCTTGGCAACCAAGATCCAGAAGCTCCCTCACTGAGCAGTTATAACAGTGAGGACTGATGTCAGGCCCTCGTGGTCCCTGGTAACAGCTGGTCACAAGGAATACTGGGCCATTCCCTAACTGGCAGCAGGGTCGCTATGTACAACTACACCACAAAGTATGGCCCCTAACAAGGGCCCTTCCTGGCGGTGTGAATCTGGGGTAAGGACCAGGTGACCACCCCAAGGATAGTTTGGGGTTCTTAAAAGCATCACCATGTAAAGAACACCTGTCTCCGTGTTTGAGCCTGGCAATTGAACTGGAATCTGACAGCCCTGGTGACAGGCAGGATGGCCCCAGGAAGTAGCCCCCTGTGACAAGGAGGCCACGTCACTCACCAGCTGTAGGACTTGGAGTGGGTCTTATCATTTCTGTACCTTGGTTTTCCCATCAGTAAGATGGGGGCCATAAGGCTAGTTTGCAGATTGCTATGAGGCTGAGGAGCTGGAGTGATAACTGTGCCTTGCTGAGCAAGACCTCCATTCCTGGCCGTGTTCTGTCCGTTCTTAAGTGAATCACCAAAGAAATGGGAGGCTTTGTAGTTTTTGTGGCCGGTCCTCACCCCCGCTTGGGGCTGTGAGCTCCCTGCAGACAGAAATGGACCACGTGTCATTCTCCTGTCCTCTGCACACTCACACATGCATGGATGGCTGTCCTAAAAGGAGATGTAGGAGGATGGTCAGAGTTGCTGCTCCATGGGGAAGAGTCTGACTCACAGAGCGCTAGGGTAGGGAGGGAGGCTGACTTCATGTTTTGTATATTTGAACAGTTGATGATATCTTGTTGATATTGTTCACCCTTTGCCCCAAAGGGATCATCTTTCTGAATTCTGAGTTTTTATGTCTTCTGTTTCTTCTCTTGCCATCACCTGTTACTTCCTGATACTGTCACTATAGCTTCCCGTATTAGTTCTAATCCACTGGGGACCATGGAGCCAGAGAGACATACACATTAGAAATGTGTGTGAAGTGGTTAAGGGCCTTGAGGGTCATTGATTTGGCTCTTAGTGTTTTGAAGCCTGTTTTGGCCTTCCATTCATTGTTTCATTTGTCCCAGACTCTGTCTAGATAGATGGGCTTGCCAGATAAGCAATTCCTGGAAAATAAGGTGTTTCTTTAATGCTCTGCGTGTGTGAGGGACAGGCAGTCACCCTGGGTATGATGTTTTTTCTGGTTGTGCACGTAGACTCTTCAGAGTCTAGCGAACAAGGTATTTTCCAAGGTCCATCTTGCAGGGGGCAGAGGTCCTGAGAGGCTGGGGGAGTTGGGGATTTTGCTCCCTGGCCCTGCTGGCCCTGCTGAGGAGGAAATCACTGAATGTCAGATAGCTGGATCATAAAATCCTAGCTCTGGCCTCTGGCTGAGAATCCTTGGACAATTTTCTTCTGAAGAAAGTGGAAAGATAGGACCTTTGTCAAGGTTGTCTTGAAGCTTAACCATGAGAACAGATAGACAAATGTGTCACATAACTCCAGAAGGAGGGATTCACATAAGCTACAATGTGCATTGGTGCCTCTGGAAGGCGCCATTTTTAAGACTACAGTGAGCATGGCTGCCTTGGAAGGTGGAGGGGTGCCAGTCGCTTAGACTACAATGTGAATGACTGCCTCCTGGAGTTGTTCTAGGAAGTGGTGCTGCTTAACCATAAAGTATATGTCCATCCTGGCACTAGCAAGACTTCTTACCTGCCTGGTTGTTTATACCTGGCCACCAAGAAGGAGGCAGATGGTAAACTAGCCTGTCAGCTTTTTTAAGAACCTGAAAAATTTGGGTGAAAAAGAGTGTGGGAAAGATGTTAGCTAAAGCCCTGTAGTCCACACACCTGCTGGAGGTAGGTTCGGTTTGGCTTTACATTACCAGGACACATGCAGAGAGGGACAGAGCATCTATTAGAGATCCATGGTGTCTATATCAAATTAAGCAAATTTCTTATGTGCCCCACATAAATTTTGTGGCTCAAGAAATGTCCACAGGACTGGCTAGAGGAAGCAGAAAGGAACCGAGGAGATGGGGAGAGTATACAGGCTAGGGCATAGGTGCAGACTCCCACTGGTCTCAGGTACTTCCCTGCCATTTGGTCAGTCGTCCCCACCTTCCCCCCTCCTCACCACCCCCAACACATGAACACTAGCCTCAGTCTCTGCACTCTGCCCCTCTCCAGCCAGTGGAACTCCTTATAGGCCTCTGGCTACATTTGCTGCCTGTCACTATCTGCTGCCTGTTTCACCTCCCTGCAGCCCTCCAGTCCACCCCTCTCTTCACTCAGACCTGGGGGGAGGGGGCCAAACTCACCTCTCCAGGAGGCAGATACCAAAACTGGTGATCCTAGGAGTTCCCTCTCCCCCATTCCTCCAGGCCTCCGGAGCCAACCAAATCTGGAGCTAGCCGGGTTCCCTCCTCCCCCACCAAGAAAAGTAGTTCCTATGAGGCTGAGGTTTTGTGATGCAGAACCTTCATCACAAAGAGCAATGGTGGGGGGTGGGCAGTGGACAGAAGCTTCCAAGTCTGCATCCTCCCCCACTACAGTGAAGAGCAGATGTTTTTGCTTTTGCTAATTTGGTTTCCTAGATTGCTTTCTGTCTGCAGCTGACCCTACTTACTACCTACCTTTGGCTCCCTGAGCCCTAGGGCACATCTGCTAGAAAAAGTATCTGCTAGAAGGTAGGATTAGGAACTATCCTTCAGGGCACCTTCTGGGCAGGTGCTGCAGCCAGCCCCCTGGGGGCAAGTAAGAATTTCCCCCGGACAGAAAGAGAAATGGAGATATAGGCCCTGGGCTGGCCATCATTCCTACTGGTGTCAGTAAGAATCTATCTAATCGAGTCCATGTGTCACAGGTGGGCACAGGTAACCAGGTCTTAGTGATCCGGACGAAGAATTGAACTGAACACCCAGAGTTTATAGAGAGAACATGGGAGCAGGCCAACTCCAAGCAGAGATTGACCTCATGGGCTGGAGGGACTCTATTCTTATAGGGCAGATCCTTCCTGGCTAGTTTTTTTTTTTTTTTTTTAATTTTACTTCCTGGCTAGTTTTAGTGGGCTTTTACTGAGTATATACAAGTAGTTGCATTACTTTAAAGCTACTGCGCTTGTGGTTTCCCATGATCCTCCCCAATTGGCCACCAGGGAAGAGGGTCCCACAATGCTATCGAATTGATCCCCGTTTCTCCTGGGGTCCCCCTGTACTAGGTTCACCTTTCCCTAAGTCAGAGAATTATAGCTCTCCATGCTAGAGATTGGTGAAAAAGAAGAGTTATTTATTCAAGTTACACAGACTAAAAGTAATGACTTAATGTCTTTGTCAAAATCCCGAAGTCCCTTGAAACACCCACAAACACACACAGTCCTTCCTTTCCCCCTTTGCCCAGTCTGGGGCACCATATCTCAGGAGAAGAAATAGAAGTCCATGGCTTAGGCAGCTCTCGGTTTTTCCTAGTAATTTGTGCTCAGCTGGCAGGCCTTCCTTAGTTCCCAGCACCATTGGTTGTGTTGCCAGGATCTCCAGCTAAAGCCTCGTGGTGATTCTTCTCATGGCTGTGGGTATGGGGGGGATCCCCCTTTCTGGGAAAGCGACAGTGGCGGTAGCAGCAGCAGCGCCCAGAGGGCTAGCATGGAGCTTATTGTGTCCTGGCCCCAGGTCCAGAGCAGATGGCTGCGAGGTTGGCCTGAGGCTCCGAGAGCCGAGGCCTGGAGGTGGCTGGGGCGGCCGGGCAGTGACCCGGTGCTCCCAAGTCACTTACTGGTGGCTCCTTCTTGAGGCTGCAGCTGCAAAGCCAGCTGGGGCTCGGAGCTGCAGGCAGCTGCGTCGCTGGCGGTGTCTACGGGGCTATGGCAGGGCAGACGGCCACGGAGACTCCCGCCCTGTCCATGCCAGCCCCTGCCCCCTACTCACATGGCTGCAGGAGTTTTCAGTTAGCCAAAACCGCATGGATCTCCCTTCAATGGCCGCCAAGTCTGGGTTTTAAATCCCTGCGCCAATCTTCCTCTGCAGCCCCATTTCCGACTCCTCCCACACTCGGCCTCATGTGCCAGAACTCATATCCTTTCAGCTTTACTGGGCTGCCCTCGTGAGTCTGGTCAGGCGTGGCCCCATGTCCTGGAGCCAATGTCTCTGAGCTCCCACCAGGCGCTGTAACTCGGGGTACCTCCCCCACAGCTACATCTTGGTGGGGAAGTTACTTCTATTCCCCTGGCTCAGAGCTGGTCACAGCTATTTAACATATCTATGCAACCAGTTAAAGGTTATAGATATGCTAAATGACCACACCAGAGGGTAGCTGCAAGGCTGTTGCTATTTGAAACAGCTCTCAATGGCCCTGCTCCATTTGTCCCTTCCCCCAACCCACACCTGGGGGGTGGGGGTGAGGACATCTTAAAATCCCCTGGACACCTTGAGTTCTGGACCCCATTCCAAATCCTTCTTTTGGGGACCCTTTGGCTGCACCCTCCTACACAAGGGTGATGGATGGTCAGCCCCTGCCGGGCTGGAGTGACGCTGGGCACAGGGAAACAACTAGGGAAAGGGCATCAGGGCAGAGATCCTTGCATCTGTGCTTTTTAAGCAGCTAAACTAATGGGGGCAGTTATTCGGGAGGGGACACGAGGAAAGACCACCAGCATTTTAAATAGATACTTACAGTTACAAAGCGACTTTTTAATTTATTATACTTAGTCCAAAATGTGCAGTTTCTGGAGTGAAAGTGAACAGGGTATGGTGGAACTTGGGATTCCCCCCTCCCTTCACCAGCATTGAGCCCTCATCCCTGCTTTGGCTCTACCCCTGTCACAGGTTGGCACAGGTAACCAGGTTCTTGGTGGTCAGGACAAAGAATTGAACTGAACACCCAGAGAGTTTATAGCATAAAGAGGGAGAGCAGATTATTAAGCGATAGTACACTCCACAGAACATGGGAGCGGGCCAACTCCAACCAGAGATTGACCTCATGGGCTGGAGGGTTTCTATTCTTATAGGGCAGATATTTCCTGGCTAGTTTTGGAGGGCTTTTATTGCGCATGTACAAATAGTTATATTACTTTAAAGCTACTGTGCATGTGGTCTCCCATGATTTTCCTTGACTGGCCACCAGAGAAAGGGGTCACACAATGTTAATTTGTTATAATGCTATTATAATGAATCAGGAGTTGTGTAGCATCTTCTGTGCAGGTGCATTCATGAGTCACCATGATTCAGTGCTTCTCCAGAAAGTGAAAACAATCAGTCTTGGAACAGGGTCTCTGTCCTGTATCAATGTTCTCTATGTTAGCTCTGGGGCACCTTCGGAATTTTCTCTTTCCTGGCTCTCTCCTGCCTCACTGTGGCAGGGGTAGGAGTGGCTTGAAGCCCTGCAGGCTGGTCCTTGTCATACTTCCTATGGACTACTCCCCCACCCTTCTTACCCCACCCCCAAATTTATGAGCAAGCTCTGCTGGGTCTAAGATCAAGACAGATCCTGAAATCAGGTGCTTGTCACTCCTGCCACCTGTCCCTCCCTGAATTAACCACCAGTTCTCCATATTGGACATCTGCCAGAACATCCTGTCTATCTCCTGACCACCTCAGGCCCTTTCAGGTACACTGATACACACTCAGGACCTCAGAACTTTTCCTACCTTGGCCCTTGCAGTTGCTGCCCTTTCTTCCCCTTGAACCATCTATGTCAGCCCCTCTAGTCACTTAGTCCTCAGATCAAGGGTTCTCAGGTGGTGTTACTGGAAAGGGGACCATCCTTGGACATGGAGTGCATCTGCCTAGGGCTGGCCAGTCGTGGGTGGTTCTTGACTTTGTGCAGGAAATATTTTACAATGTAAGTCCAGGTGACTTTGCGAGTATGTTTAATTAAAGGTGAGGACAGTGAAACAAGGGGGAGCTTAGATACAGGAAGCAACAGAAAATAGACTAGGTGGGACTGCTTTGGCTCCCTAAAAACATTATGGGAAAGAAGTGAGCCAGGGTGGGGCTGCTGTCAGCTCACTGGAGTCAGAGTAGTAATGGGGCCTTGGAGACAGGTTCAACGGTTTAGCCCTGGACAGGCTGCCACTGCCCATTGCTCCCCTGGTTGCAAGTCTTATGGGGTCCCTTAAAGTGTAGGAAATGCATGCTTGTGATGGAAGGGGAAGGGAGAGGCCCAGGCTGGGTCCTTTGTTTTGAGTGATTTTTAAAGACCTGGGGTTTAGGGGAGGATTTCAATAGAATATCAGTTTTCCCGGTGAGCCTTTGCAGGGTCCTGGTCTCCACTGAATTGGTCAGCACCAGGATAGAGGGTCATTGCAGCTGGTCCTGGCTTCACCACCTGTCCATCTGGATTTGCTGCTTTTGTGGGCCTGGAGCTGAAATACAACTGTGCCTAGACTGTTATCTCTAGGGAGGTGACCTCTGTATCTGGCTGTAAATTGCCTGACCTTTGTGTTTCGCTATTTGTCTCAGGTACTGAGAAATTTTCCTAGCTTCTTCCTATCCTGCCCGCATAGAAGCCACCCTATCCCTGCTGCAGTCACCCCAGCTGACCTCACCTCCCTCCTTTGTCCATGTATCCCCAGGAGAAGTTCTAGGAAGTGGGGCCTTGCCTGTCTTGTTCACTTAGGCAACCCACCCCACTCTACCCCACTCCTTTGCCAAGCAGGGTGATGGCACACAGTAGGGTCTTGAGGAGTATTTGTTGTCTCATTGAAGAGTCCCCCTACACATGCAGCTAGGTCAGGCCCAGCCTGTGCCACCCAAGCCCTCCTGAGGAGGTGGGGGGAAGAGGAGTAGTTAAAAGTTCTTGGAACCACCCTTTACTGGGTGTGACTGGAGCTAATGGATACCTACTCTCTCTTTATCCCTGGGCTGGTAATTCTGATACACAATTCACAAGGCTGCACAGGCCATGCCAGCAGTATGGAGTGCCCCCAGGCTCCCAAAGCAGTAACCTGCTCTCTCCCATATCCTGGTGGGTCTCATTCCCTGGTTTCATTGCCTGTCTGCAGGCCTCCCTGGGATAGCTCCCAAATCTACAACCTGCACACAAGCCCTGGTTTTGGGGAACCCAGATTAAGACACAGTATTAGTGCAGGTAAACAAGCTCAGTAGCCACCTAAAGTAGTAAAAGGTACCAGTTACCTTCATTCATTACACTCCACCTTAGCCCACAGTGCTTTAGTCATTTATTATGCATATTGATGAAATACCTACCTGGAGCAAAACACTCTGCTAGGTCTTAGGAGAGCCACAGGGTTCATCTCAAAGCCCCAGAAGCCTTGGAGAGGAGATACAGGAGGCAGGACAAGGTATGAGAGGGGCCCATGGAGGCTGGGTGTGGACCAAGGACAGGAACTTGGGTGAACATCACAGTTCCATCACTACTAGATCCTGAGCTAGGGAAACTTACCTGCTGGCTTCTGCTTCTCCTGTGCACAGTGGGGATGGTAATACATCAATCTCCGCAATTGCCTTGGTTTGTAAAGTAGACAATAACCCCTGCACAAAGTCATTGGAGACATTAAATCTAACCACTTATGGGAAGCTGGAGCTGAGTAGGCACTTCATAAATGCTAGGCTCCTTTTCTGTCCTTAGAAAAATGAATTAAACCATTATTCCTTCCAGATCAGTCAGCATAAATCAAATTTTTTCCATTCTAAGTGCCAGACCTCTCCCCCCCACCCTCCACAACCACACCCTGGAACATTTCAGAACCAGGTCTTCATCTGGCAGTTGGTGTATTGTATTCCTTTTAAATGTGTTACTACTTTTAACTTTTTTTTTTTTAACACAAAAGTTATTTTTAGATGGGGTGGAAAGTGAGGAGTATGCTGGCCTTCAACAGTGGTAATTCCATGTTCTGTTGAGGCCTGAACTGAGGCCTGGCTTCCTGTCTTCCCTGGGATGTCTGGAGACAAGACAGGCTGTGGCCTGACCCAGGTCAAGAGCTGTTGGTGGGGGGGTGGCCTAGAGTATGCAGTTCTCAAAGGGTGGCCTGAGCCCCTGACCCCCAGACTTCCAAGCCCTTGGGTCCCTCCAAGACCTTGCAGGTTTTGTATTTGTTTGTGATAATGGATAAGGCCTGTCTCTCCAACCAGGCTGCTTTCTCCAAGAGGCAGGGACTCTAGTTTTTGTCACTGCTGAGTCTCTGTCACATGGCACAGTGTCTGTCTGACATGTAGTAGACCTTCTACAAATAATGTTTGTGGAAGGGAGAATGAGATAACGGAAAACTGGGAGTGGATGAGAGAGGAACAGGTAAGGAAGGTGAAAGAGAAGTGGGGATATTTGAGCAGGGACTGATGAATGGGTAGGAGTTTATAGATGGACCAGGTGGAAAGGAGTCTCAAGAAGAGAGAGAGCATGTGCAAAGATAGCAAGGCATGAAGTTTATGGCATATCCCAGGAATAGAAGTAGAGCAGAGTGCCTGAAGTATTTAGTGGGGGGGTAGCTGGGGTAGGCTGGAAAGATACCCTCAGCTGATCACAGAGAAGCCCAGTAGGAAGCAGTGAACTTGGGTGTCTCCTGAAGGCAGAGGAGAGGCTGTGGTCTGGAATTATCACCAGGGAGGGGCAAATCTGACCTGCGTTTCAGAGAGGGACGTCTGGCAGCGCCCAGGCATCCCCCAGCTTGTCCTGTACTCTTGCTTCACTTTGCAGCTGTCCCTGAGAGAAAAATCACAGCCCCATTTCTCTCACAGGTATTGCCCAGGGCAAGATCAATGTGGATTCCCTAAAAACCCAAACATCCCCAAAACTACAAAAGATTTTCCAGGGAGATACTGGTTTCAAGAATTGAAACCTCTGCTATGGGTTTGGGCTGACAGAAAGGGAATTTGGAACTCAAACCATTTGGAGGATATCTAGACATTTTCCTAAATAAAAGTACTCAAAGCTCAGGGCAGGTCTAACTTTTCCAGGACCAAACACGAGCTGCCACCTTTGTTAACAATGACATAGTTTTTTTAAAGAAAGTAATCTGTGCCCATGATGACACGCACACAAACATGTCAGAGACTCTGTAGTGAGAAGTGAGCCTCCTGTGTTCCTGAGCCCTTCACCTGCTCTCCTGAAGCAAGCTCAGGTCCCCTGTCCTGCTTGTCCTTTCAGAAGTAGGCACACACAGCCATGACTTCACTTTTACACAATGGCAGCATGTTCTTCACATTGCATTTTGCTTTATCCAAAGAGTGAATTAATTCCTCAGGAATGGGTAGTCATTTAAAATTTAAAATTCTGATAGATATTGCCCTGGCCAGGTAGCTCAGTTGGTTAGAACATTATCCCAATACACCAAGGTTGTGGGTTCAATCCCTAGTCAAGGCACATACAAGAAACAACTAACGAGTGCATGAATGGGTCGAACAACAAATTGATGTTTCTCTCTTTCTCTCCCTCCCTCTCTCTTTCTCTCAAATCAACAAGTAAAATAAAATTTTGATAGATATTGTCAAATTATACCTCATAAAGAGGCTGTGCAAAATCTATTCCTGTCAACAGTAAGGGTCTTCCCACTTTCCTCAGTGTCCCCCTCAGGTTCTGAGCAACTCCCAGGTGCCCACGTGCCACCATGGCTGATTCCCCACTCAGTGTGAAGCCTGCAGACCCCTAATCACCGCCCCCATTGCCTTTTCACATGATGTGAAAAGGTTCTGTCATTGTTACTTTATTTCAATTTTTATTTTTAATTTTTTTATTAATCTTAGAGAGAGTGCAAGAAACATCACTTTGTTATCCACATATTATTGCATTCATTGGTAGATAATTCATATGTGCTCTAACCAGGGATCGGACCTACAACCTTGCTGTATCGGGTCGACTATTTAACCAACTGACCTACTCGCCAGGGCTCACTGTCCCTTGATATTAAATTCTATTTTATTTAGTTGTTAAAATAGGGTAACATGGTTTAAACATCAAAGGCAAAAAAGTCATTCTCCCTGCACCCATCCTTTCCCCCTAGCCACCCATTTCCCACCCAGTCATCTTTCTCCTTCCATAGATATTTTTGCACATATTTGAACAAGTAAGTATATCTTTCATCCTCCGTCTGCAAAACATGATGGCACGTCATTGTTTTTTCACTGATCTAGCAGAGAAGATTTCCATATCTGAATATTATTTCCTCACATCTCTTTTTATCCATTGCCTTACACTTTCTCTTCTTTCCCATGCAAATATTTTTTAAACTTTCCTGTAGTGAAATTTTGTTTTGTAGCCTCTGGTGTTTCTTTTTAATTTAATTAATCATTACTTATTTTTAGAGAGTAGGGAGGGAGAGAAGAGAGGGAAATACTGATTGGTTACCTCTCCCATGCCTCCAACGGGGGACCTGGCTCAAAACCCAGGCATGTACCCTGATTAGGAATTGAACCAGCAACCTTTTGGTTCACAGGCCGACACCAGTCCACCGGGTCACAGCAGCCAGGCCTCTAGTTTTAGAGTATATTTAGTCAGGCCTTTACTACTTCAAGGAATATGAAATTTAACCCACAGTTAACCCTAGTTCTCTTGTCGTTTCATTTTTCATCTTTAAATCCCTGATCTGTCATGAATTTGTATTATGTTATTAGGTGTAATATAAGGATTCAACTTGCTAATTTTTAAAAGGATTTTATTGATTTATTTTTAGAGAGGGGGAGAGAGGAGAAAGAGAGAGAGAGAGAAACATCAATGTATGTGTGGTTGCCTCTTGAGCGCCCCCTACTGGGGACCTGACCCACAACTCAGGCATGTGCCCTGAACTGGGAATCGAACCAGCAACCCCTTTGGTTCACAGTTTGGTGCTCAGGCCACTGAGCCACACCAATCAGGGCTCAACTTGTTAATTTTTCATCTAGCTGTTCCTATTCCATTTATTAAATAACCCATCTTGTACTTGCCCATTTGAAATAACTCTCTAATTTTACTCTGAACTCCCCTGTGTGTTGGAGTCTATCTCTGTTTGTATTATGCAGTGCCACACTGTTTTTTCATTATTGTAGCTATATACTCTGTTCTGTTTTTATAATTGATAGGGCTGCTCTGACTTCATTATTCTTTTTTACAAAAGTGCATTTGCTACTTTTGCTTATGAATGTTAGAATCAACTTGTCTAATTTTAAAAAATGCTATTAGTGTTTTATTGTGTTAAATTTACAGACTAAATTAGAGGGAACTGGCATCTCTGTTATGTTGTTTTCCTATTTATGTGATGGCATACATTTCTGTTTTTTTCTAATTTATAAACAGATTGTTATTTCTGAATATAAATTTTGTGTGTGGCCACCTTACTGAATTCACTTATTGCTGTAGTGCTTTTTCAGTTCACTGACTTAGGTTTTTGCATATGTAAACAGATAACTGAAAAATAATAACAGCAATAATAATAACCACATCATCCCCTCTAGCTTTTATAGTTGTATGTTCTTTCTCTAGTCTGCAGCCCTGGAGAATACTTCAGGAAGTTTTTACATGACGGTGGTGATAGTGCATTGTCCCTGGTTGTGACAGCAGTGCTGCTGGCGTTTCTCCACTACACACATATTGGCCTGGGGTCTACCCACATTGAGGAAGGGTCCATTCCATTCTTATTTAACATAGAATTTTTATGAAAATGGATGTTAAGCATTGTCAAGTGTCCTTCACGTTTTCTTAGACCCTGCTGCAGGTCCACCAGTGTGGCCCCAGCAATCTCTCTTAATAAAACATACAAGTTTTATTGGATGTGTATCACATGCCGGGCAACATTCTAAGAGCTTTGCATACTTTAGCTCAGTATCCTTACAGTAAGTAACCCTATAAGGTGGTATAATTATGGCACTCATTTTACAGACAAGACAGCAGAGGCTGAGAGAGTCATTTGTCTGAGGTCATATGACAAATCAGAGGGAAGCTCCCCATTGGCCCTGTTCAGCAAAGGGAAATCACTTATAACTGGTCTTCTAACATGCTGGCCAGTCACAGATCCACTGTGGAGGCTTGAGGCTCTGCACCCAGGCAGTCGGAAGCAGTCTGACCTCCTGGCTCTGTCCCTGTGGTAGGCAAACTCTAAGATGGCCCCAGTGAAGCCTGCTTCCTAAAGGTGGGCTGGACCCTGTAACTTGCTTTTAGTGAGTAGAAGAATAGGGGCAAAAGAGACAGGTTTGTCACTTCAGAGATTAAGTTACAAACAGACTGTGGCTTATGTATTCTATCCCCTCCATTGCATCAGATCTCAGCCAGGGATGTGACGAGACTAACAATCCACTTCTGCATTTCTAGAAAGCCTTTTATTGTCTCACATGCAGAGAGAAAAAGAAGACAAAAGAAAGTAGAGAGAAAGGGTAAAGAAGATGTTGAAAGTGGGTGCACTGTGTACTGACTGCTTGGGGCATGGGGTCTAACTCTCTGCCCTGGGACAACATGTCTGTGATTTCCTTTACCATCATGGCCCTAAGAAAGGATGGCCAGTGAGGGCCTTCATGTGAAATATCCGGGGCACTGAAGACAGATGGGGCGCATGGCATATTCTGTTCAGGAGGCCTTCACTGTTTGCCTAGAGATAAAAGAAGTCTTCTCAGTCAGCACATCCAAGAAGGAGAGGGGTCAACATAACACATGTGCCCAGTGTACCAGAGATATTGGGTGCGGTCTGTGCTGGGACTAGGTGGGGTGGGGGTTTCTGTTGGTGCCCATCATGCTCAGACCAGCATCCTCTTTTCTTCATAGGATTCCATCTTTCTTCTCAAGATAGAGAGCATGTAGCCCCAGGTAGATATTACCTGCATGAAGTCTGCTGAGGGTTGAGGACCTGCCCTAGGGGTTGCGTCATCTTTTCTCTGGGTACACTTACATCAACTTAACTAAGGGACAGATTCAAGAGGGTCCTAAAGGAACCATGGGGGCCTGACACCTCTGCTCCTCTCAGCCCAGTGTTTCCCCTCCCCTTGTCTGCTTTACACCTCTCCCAGCTCCCTCAGGCCAGCATCTCCTCCTGAGTGTCCTTTCAGCGTCATGTTCTCCGCAGGGTCATCACTAGTCATTGTACTTGGTCCTGATGTCAGCCATGGTGTCATTTTTCTTGTTGTGCTGCTTTTCTGAGGCCTAGGCTTATTTGGTGCAGATCAGAACCTGCTTGTCCTGGTGGCAGAATGCTGAAGGGTTATTCTATGGCCCCTTTGTCCTCTAAGGGAGTCTAGCTCACATGATTAGCAACATGTCAGGGGACCAAAGGTCAGGGGAGGAAAGGTCAGGCGTGTGTCCAAGGCACAAGACCAGTGAAATGTTAGGGGAGAAAAGACTACCCTGGGGGCAAGGTCCTTGTTTTCCCAGTTTGCCCCTTGCTTTCTGCCCTTGCCTTCTGTACCTGGCCCATTGTCCTTGCTCTGTTCATGTCTATCTAACTGCCTACCACAGCTGTTAGCTGATTTCAGGGAGAGAATCTAGCAGTGCTAAGTTCAAATCCTGGCTGTGCTATTGCTCAGCTGGGTGGCCTTGGGCCACTGGAAGCTCTTGGAACTTTGGCTTCCCTGTCTGTAGCACAGGGATGACAGTGACTACAGGGTACGACTGCACTGATAGAGCATTTGCATGCATTGCCCAGTCCACAGCCTCCTTGTCTCATTCAATCCTTACCAGAACCTCACAGGTAAGATCCAATTACTGACTGCTTGTTGATGAAGAAATTGAAACATGGAAAGATGATGTGGCCAGTAAGCACTTTTATTTTTCAGGCTTCTTGCATGGAGAGGAGAACCTGGAGGCACAAGGCTAGTGGGACTGGGGTCCAGCCCTGTGCCCTCAGCCCCTTGCTGCTGAGATAACAGGATGGACCCAGAAGTAGCCAGGCCTCATTTCCTGTGCCCTCTCCAAGAATATAGGGGAGAGAGAGTGCAGGATGGCAGGTGCCAGGGACCTGCATTGGGATTTCCATTGTAGGAAACCAAGGTAGCCCCTGCACTTGTTCCTCCTTGCCACACCCCTGACAGGTTGACCTTGGAGTGTTGAGAGGTGTACAGGTTCCAGGAACAACAAAAGGGCCTGAGGAAAGAGCAAAGCACATGCCTAGGGGTTGTTGCTCCTGCCCTGAGCCGCCTGCCTCTGCACACTGCCTGGATTCCCACCGTCTGGGTTCCTGCCCAGCCTGGCAGTGCCTGGTCACTGCTCCTCCTACCACAGCCCCACCATTTCCTGCACCATGCTTTTCTGCCCCACCAGCCATCTGAAGAGCAGGAGGCATTTGCCCAGGAATAAGTGGGTAGTCATGGTCAAGGGTAGGCTTCAGGGACACCAGATCAGAGGATGATTAATACTTGAAGGGCAAGTGGCTTTCGTTGGCTCCAAGTGGATTAAAAGAAATGAGTGAAGACAGGAGGACACATAGGCAGAGTTTACCCCTGCTCAGGTTCAGCCTGGTGCACCTAGGGATGGTCAGAAAAGCCCAGCTGGCTTACAGGAATTGTCCAGAGCTGGCACCACACACAAGGGCAGTCTCAGGACATCCAAGGGTGGTCTTCTCTCCTCCCACTGTAGCCCAGTCTAGGCAACTATAAAGCTGTCCAAGCTGGTAGCCACCAGCCAGATGTGGCTACTGAGCACCTGAAATGTGGGTAGTCCAAATTCAGATGTGCTGTTAGTACAAAATACACACCAGATTTTGAAGATTTAGTTTTATATAGCTCAGTAATTTAGTTTTATATATCAGTAATTTGTTTATTTTTGAAGTATATTTTATTGATTATGCTATAACAGTTGTCCAATTTTTTCTCCCTTTTATTTCCCTCTGTCCTGCACTCCCCTCCCACCAGCATTCCCCCCACCCCTTAGTTCATGTCCATGGGTTGTACATATAAGTTCTTTGGCTACATTTCCTATTCTATTCTTAACCTCCCCTTGTCTATTTTGTACCTACCATTTATGCTTTTTATTCCCTGTACCTTCCCCACCATTGTCCCCTCTCCCAGTCTCCACTGTTTACCCTCCATGTAATCTCTATTTCTGTGATTCTGTTCCTGTTCTAGTTGTTGCTTAGTTTGTTTTTTATTTTTTTTTTTAGGTTCAGTTGTCAATAGTTGTGAGTTTGTTGTCTTTTTACTGTTCATAGTTGTTATCTTCTTTTTTTTAGATAAGTCCCTTTAACATTTCATATAATAAGGGCTTGGTGATGATGAACTCTTTTAACTTAACCTTATCTGGGAAGCACTTTATCTGCCCTTCCATTCTAGATGAAAGCTTTGCTGGATAGAGTAATCTTGGATATAGGTCCTTGTCTTTCATGACTTGGAATATTTCTTTCCAGCCCCTTCTTGCCTGCAAAGTTTCTTTTGAGAAATCAGCTGATAGTCTTATGGGAACTCCTTTGTAGGTAATTGTCTCCTTTTCTCTTGCTGCTTTTAAAATTCTCTCCTATCTTTAATCTTGGATAATGTCATTATGATGTGCTGTGGTGTGTTCCTCCTTGGGCCCAACTTCTTTGGGACTCTCAGAGCTTCCTGGACTTCTTGGAAGTCTGCTTCCTTCACCAGATTGGGGAAGTTTTCCTTCATTATTTTTTCAAATAAGTTTTCAATATCTTGCTCTTCCTCTTCTCCTTCCGGCACCTGTATGATCCAGATGTTGGAACATTTCAAGCTGTCCCACAGTTTCCTAAGCCTCTACTCATTTTTTTGTGTTCTTGTTTCTTGATTCTGTTCTGGTAGAATGTTTCTTCCTTTTGCACCAAAACATTAAGTTGAGTCCCAGTTTCCTTCCCTTCACTGTTGGCTCCCTGTATATTTTTATTTCACTTTGCATAGCCTTCATTTCTTCCTTTATTTTGCAACTGTACTCAATCATTTCTGTGAGCATCCTGATTACCAGTGTTTTGAACTCTGCATCTGATAGGTTGCTTATCTTTGTTTTGTTTAGTTTTTTTTTCTACAGCTTTGATCTGTTCTTTCATTTGGGCCATATTTCTTTATCTCAGCAAATCTGTTATGCAGTGAGGAGCGGAGCCTTAAATATTCATCAGAGTGGGGCAACTGAAGTCCGCTGCATTGTGATGCTGTCTGTGGGGAAGGGTCAGAGAGGGAACAATACCACTTGCTTGGCTCTTGGCTGGCTTCCAGTCACTTCCCCTGCTACCCACAGCAAATGGGGCCCTTCTGGTGCTAATTCCTGGGTGGGTTGGTTTGTGCATGTCCTAGAACCCTGTGGGTGTCTCCAACAAACTCTGCTATGAGGCTGGGAGTTTCTCCTGCCATAAAACTTCACAGGTTTTTACAGCAGAGGCTTTGAGGCTTTCTTTTCCTGTGCTGGAACCCTGTCTCATTCCCCAATTGTTCCTCCAGGTTTATCTGCATATAAATGTGAGACCACAAGCCCTACCTCTCTTGCCCAGTCCCCCACCTGCTATCTTGATGCATGTCTTCTCCTCCTTGGCTGCCCATCCACCCCTCCTACCAGTCTGGATGAATGTTTCTTCTTTAACTCCTTGGTTGTCAGACCTCCATACAGTTCAATTTTCTGGTAGTTCTGGTTGTTTTTTGTTTTTAAATTTGTTGTCCTTCTTTTGGCTGCTCAAGGAGGCAAAGTCTATCTATCACCTATGCCTCCATCTTGGCTAGAAGTTTTCAGTAATTTTTTCTTCAATGAAAGGGAAACTTTATTGAGGATCTGGGGTCACAGGGTTCAGGAATAAAGCTATTCTGTGGGTCAGGGAGGTGGTAGAAGGGCCTTATTGAACCTTCTTCTTGGAGTGCAGGTTGTTGGTGTGGCCACACTTCTTCTCATGGCCATTGACCATGCAAGGGTGCCAGCAGAAGTTAACACTTACAGCAGATCACCCTGTTGCAGTTGTTCTTGTGGGCGAGCTGATGTACAGAGGGCTTGATGAGGCCACCCCATAGACGAAGCACCAAATGCCAGGTGGACTCTTTCTGAATGTTGTAGTTTGAAAGAGTGCAGCCATCCTCCAGCTGTTCACCTGCAAAAATCAGATGCCACTGAGGGCACTATGCTAAATGAAATGAGTCAAATAGAGAATGACAAATACTGTGCATGTTCTCACTTACATGTGAATCTAAAAAACATAACAAAAACAAACAAAATGAAGCTCAGTCTGTATGTCAGGAGGAACACAGTCAGGAGGAACACACCAAAGCACATCATAATGACATTACCCAAGGTTAAAGATAGGAGAGAATTTTAAAAGCAGCAAGGATGCCCTCCTTGTCTTGGATTTTAGCTTTGACCTTCTCACTGGTGTTGCTGGGCTCATCCTCAGGAGTGATGGTCCTGCCAGTCAGGGCCTCACCAAGATCTGCATCTGTGTCGGCTGTGTCTCCACCATCTCACTGAGAAGAAAGAGATGTATCAGTAATTTTTTATTGTGTTGGAATGAATGAAAGTATTTTAGATGTATTAGGATAAATAAAAGGTATTATTCAAAAATAATTTCACCTATTTATACTTTTTAATGTAGCTACTTAAACATTTAAAATCATACATGGGGCTTGAATTATATTTTCATTGAACTACACTACTCCAGAGAGCTGTATCCCTGCACTTGTCCTTCATCTCTGGGAATACTTTTTGGGGTCCCCTCTAGAGCTCCCTGTTCCCCTGGGCAGCAAATAAGATGATTGTGGGTCCTGTGACAAATCATACATTGCAGCTGGTGTCACCTTTAAATAGTTACTTCCTTTATTTTCAAAACACTTTCTGTAAATCCTGGTAGGGGCAGACTAATTCAGATATTATCTTATTAAGTACATCAGACAAACAACTTTTTCACTGGATTGTCATGCAGTGAGTCTCATGGGCTGCAATGGTTTACAAAATACTTTTACATATATCATTTAGTGTTTTTTTCTTTTTATTATGAAAAAATACATATAGAACAGTTGAAAGACAGAAGTTCTTGTTCTGGAACCCTTGCTGGGACCTGCTGCACTTTGGAATTACTTTCTCTCCCCTAAAAAGTCACTTGCATGGATATAAAGAGACTCACAAAAGAAAGTTTTTAGATTCAGGAGCTCAAAGGGGAAGATAGCCCAGCTGGGAACAAGAAAAGCCGGGCTGGCTTGAATAAGCAGAGCAGGGTCCAATCAGGAGCCAGATTGCCTGGGGCCGTAGTTCACTGGTTATACAGCTTGGGCATGCTTCTGACATCCTTGGGCCTCAGTTTTTCCCACTTTGTTTATTTTTTATTGAGGTATAATTGATACAAACATTGTATTAGTTCCAGGTATCCAACATAATGATTTGATAATAATATATAGGGTGAAATGATTGCATTAAGTCTAGTTAACATCCATCACCATGCATAATTATAGAATTTTTTTTCTTGTGAAGAGAACTTTTAAGATCTGCTCTCTCAGTAACTTTCAAGTATGTTATATGTTATTATTAACCATAGTTGTCATGCTGTACGCTACATCCCCATGACTTATTATTTTTTCATAACTGGAAATTTGTACCTTTTGCCTCACCCCTTGTCTCTGGAAACCACCAATCTGTTCTCTGAGCTTCATTTTGTTTGTTTTTGTTATTATGTTTTTTAGATTCACATGTAAGTGAGAACATGCACAGTATTTGTCATTCTCTATTTGACTTACTTCATTTAGCATAGTGCCCTCAGGGTCCATCCTTGTTGTAGATGGCAATATTTCACTCTTTTTTATGGCTGAATAACATTATACATGTATCATGTTTTCTTTATCTATTAATCCATCAATGTTTCCAAGTCTTGGCTGTGGTGAATAGTCCTGCAGTGAACATGAGGGTACACATATATTTTTGAGTTATGCTATTGCTTCCTTCAGCTAAATACCCAGAGGCTGAATTGTTGGATCATATGGTAGTTCTGTTTTTAATTTTTTGAGAAACTACAATTCTGTTTCATAGTGGCTGAACCAATTTACATTCCCACTAATGGTGAACAAAGGTTCCCTTTTTCCACATTCTTGCTAACACTTGCTATCTCTTGTCTTTTTGATGATAGTCATTCTAACAGGGGTGAGGTGGTATTTTGTGTTTTGATTTGTATTTTCCTGATGATTAATGATGTTGAGCATCTTTTCATGTGCCGATTGAGACCATCTGTATGTCATTTTTGGAAAAATGTGTGTTCAGATCCTCTGCCCATTTTAAATATGATTGATTTTGTTTTTACTATTGAGTCATATGAGTTCTTTATATATTTTGCATATTAACCCCTTATCACATACATGATTTACAAATATTTTCCCCATCTTTTCCCCAAAAATGAAAATAATGACACCACTTCCCTTGTGAATGTTCACACTTATAAATTTCCTCAGTTCATTAACTTCATGCCTACTTTTGAGTGAGTGCTCTGTCTGTGCCAGCCACCAGGGTTCTGCTGCTGCTACTATTAAACTTTCATCCACCACAGATTCCGTGATGCCCTCCCATGCCAGGCACTGCCCCATGTTCTGCAGGTGCTTGTATAATAGACAGAGTGGGGGTGGATCAAAGTAAAAAGTATAAATAAGCAGGTCATAAAAACAAAATACATGTGTACTGGATTGTGATATAGCTATGGAAAAATTAAGGTCAGAGAGGGGCATGGGTGGTGGTGGTAGATGTGGAGTGAGGTGTAAATAGAGCCGCAAAAAAGATTCCCCAAGGAAGGTGACATTTGAGGGAAGACCTGACAAGATAAGGCCAGTTGTGTCAGTATCTGGGATAACTGCTTTCCTGGCAATAGCAAGGGCAGAGCAAACACAGGAACATACCCGGTTTTTCCAGGAATAACAAAGAGCAAAGAGGAGAGCAGCAGGAAGTCAGAGGAGTGTGGAGGATACTGGCCAGCAGGATCCATCCCTGCTGCGGATGCTCATTGAAACACAAGAAAAACATACACAGAGACAACCAGATCCTGTGGGGAAATAGGGATAAAACAGCCACTCTCTCTAGTGAAGAGTGCCATGGCCACCCTCTCTAGTGAAGAGCACCCTGAGTCGCCACCTGAGTAGGCTTTTATTAAGAATACAGATACCGTTTGTGGATTACAGTCTGGCAGGGAAGATCAAAAGAAATAGGTAGTTCTCAAAGGGACTGACAGAACTTCTGCTGGGATTCTGGGTAGAGTTTGGGGTTTTATCACTTAAAAAGACATTCAGGACCTAAAAGGCTAGTTTCATTTCCTGCCCATACCTTCATGTTCTAATTCAATAACACCCTCCAGCAAGCATATCTCACAGGATCTTGCATATCCTATGTCGCAGGCCTGATTACCCCTGGGGTCTGCCGACTCTGGTCTGGACTGCACTGCCCCTGTTATTTCTGCAGGCCTGAGTCGGGCAGAGGAGACAAAGGCAGCCAGGAGACTTGGATTTCTCACAACTAAGAACAAGGACTCAGGCTTTGACAAAGCCGAGGGGGCAGGGGTCGATGTTGAACACCCCTTCATTTCCACAGCCCCCAGTCTCTTCCCAGAAGCCTCCACGTGATCATGCCTGCCTTAGGCAATTCCCCCCATGGGAAATCTTACCTGTCACTGGCTAACTGATCAAGCATAGGAGGCCAGGCACAGAACAGGCAGCATTCATGCCAGGGAAATAAGTTTTGTCTCCTTAGTGGCTCCTGGTTTAGAGGTCTCTCACTCAGCCTAAGTCGCTGGGGGTTACAGCTTCCTGAGACCAGGCAGGGCAGACTCCAACAGAGGAAGAGCGGGTGAAGGGATGACCGGCTTGGAAGACCATCGCAAGGACTTTGTTGAGGCAGCAGTGGTCATGGCAGGATTTTAAGCTGATATGTGCTGGTTTGGGTCTTAACTAGGTCACTGACTTAGTCCCCTACCTAAAACATCCACAAAAGAAGATAAAATGTAAGAAACATGTTTTTTAAGACACTGAACATTGGGCAATGACAGACTTACTGCCCTGAGAAAGTCTGCAGTCTGTGATGCAGGAAAAGGAAACCCAAATGGAGATCACAGGGCTTCGTGAATTAAGAAGACAGAAGATGGGAGATACCAATGTGTCTAGAGTTTTCAAGATATAATACCAAGGGGAAAAGAGCTGCTGAGAAAGAAAAACTCCCTTGGGAACTCATCACCACATGCATGTGGAGAAATTCCTGATTTTATTAATCTCAAAAAAATCCAGTTTTTTGTTTTAGTGACTTTGTTTATATTTTTGTCTTTATTTTTCTGGTTAACGAGCTCTTTTCTAAAGGGCTAGGTAGCAAATATTTTAGGTTTTAGTTCATATGGTCTGTGCCACATGACACTGTGATGCTCTGAAGCCAGCATGATCCTGATACCAAAACCAACAAAGAAAATGGTAGACCAATATCCTTTAGGAATATAAATTAAAAATCCTCAACAAAATTTTAGCAAATTTAATTCAACAATATATAAAAAGGGTAATATATCATGATCAATCAGGATTCCAGGAATGCAAGGTTGGTTTAAAATTTGAAAATTCATCAACATAATTTATCATATTGATAAACTAAAAATATTCATGCAATATCTCAATACATACATAAAAAGTTATTGGCAAAAATCCAATATCCATTTCTGATAAAAAAAAAAAAGAAAGAACACTCAGCAAATTGGAAATAGAAGAGAACTTCCTCAACCTGAGAAAGGACATTGACACAAAAAAACCTATAGCAGGTATGCTTAATGGTGAAAAACCAAATGCTTTTGCCATAAGATGAACAAGACAAGGATGTCCACTCACTCCACTTCTATTTAACATTGTATTTGAGGCTGTAGTCAGTGCAATGAGACAAGAAATATAAATAAAAGTTTCCAGATTGGAAAGTAAGAAGAACTAAAACTGTCTTTATTTGCAGATGGTGCGATTGCCTATGTAGGAGCACTGGCAAGTCAACAGAGGAAGGATAGTCTGTTCAACAAATGGTGCCAGAACAACTGGGCAGCCACGTGCAAAATTGGACAAACTCCAATTCCTACCTTGTACCATATACAAAAACTAACTCATAGACCTAAATATAAGCCCTAAAACTATGGAACTTCTGGAAGAAAACTTTTATGACCTTGGCTTAGGGAAAAATTTATTAAATACAAAACCAGAAGCACACTCAATAAAAAAAAGGTAGGTAAACTGGGCTTTATCAAAATTAAAAACTTCTCCTCTTGGAAATACACAGTGAACAGAATAAAAAGAAAAGGCACAGACTGGGAGAAATACTTACAAAGCATGTATCTTATAAGAGACTTATATCCAGAATAGGTAAAGGACTCTCAGATCTCAATAATAAAAAGAAATGAACAACACTTTTAAATAATGGACAAATGATTTCAACAGATATTTCACCAAAGAAGATACTTCGATGGCAATTAAGTACATAAAAAGATGTCCAACATCATTAGTCATTTTGTGAAATGCAAATTCAAACACAATGCTGTACTGCTACACACCCATTATAATGGCTAAAAGTAAAAAGGCTGACAAGACCAAGTGGAGGAACTGGAACTTTTGTATGTCGCTGATGGGACTATAAAGGGTGCAGTTACTTTGGAAAGCAGTTTGTGGCAATTTCTTAAAAAGTTAAACATATGTACATAACATATATATGGGAGGGGACCCCAAAAAACAGAATTGTCTTTTGGAGGATGGGCCTTTTGTAGTACAGCTGCCCCCTACTAGGCGAGTGTTCTAGGAGCCCATCTGTATCAGTGTACCAGCTGGTGTTGTTGTGAGAGGCTGCATTCAGCCTCAGTGAATTTTTTAAAAGACTCTTGTAGTGCATTGTCCATTTCATGATGGGTGATTTACAAGTGCACCTGCCCACATGGTGTTGAATGTTCAGCAGTTTTTGACTAAAAACAGCATGACCCCCTTGCCCCACCCTCCTATTCACCTGATCTCGTCCCTAGTGACTTTTTTTTGTTTCCCTGGGTGGAAAATGCCCTCAAACAGAAATGTTTTTTCTGTGTGGAAGGGGTGAAACAAAAAATGGTAGAAGCAGTAATAGGCATTAGTTCAAAAACTGAGCAGTGGAAAAAACGTCTTGATAGGTGTATTGCATCAAATGGAGAGTGCTTTGAAAGCAACTGAAATTTAAACATGTAAGAATAAATACACAATTTTTATAAATAAATTCCTGGTTTTTTGAGTCCTCCCCCAAAATAAGCATGCATACATGAAATACACTAAAAGTTACGTGCACAAGCTTGGAGCAGCATGAGAGCAGGACTATGGGTGGTAGTACAGATGGATTTGAGAGCATCTGTCAACACCTGGGCATGGCAGGTCCAAGTGTGTAGATGAAGTTTGTATGAAGCCTATATGACTTGGGTGGCCCTCTTTGGGGAAAAGAATTGCAAAATTAGACATTCCAATTAGGGACAAACTTCAGTATTCATTTAGAACAAACAAGTAACCACAGCAAGTTCTCAAAGCCAAGGATCTCTAAGTCATCTTGAAACTCTTTTCCAGAAAAGCTTTCTGGTGGTATCCAGCTTCCCATCCCCCACCTGGACCACTCAGCCATTTCAGCCCTTGCAGTCCATGCAGAGCCATTGTCGTCACCTCAGTGGCAGTGCCCACACCCCACTCATGACCCCAGCAGCTGGCTGAGCTCTGGGGTAGCCTGTGTTTTCAGCAGGTCCACGCTACCTATTGGGCTTCAGGCTGTGTTATTGCTGCTTCAAGCTGTCTTCCTCTTCACCTCTGTAGCTCTGCTGCTCAGTGGCTGCATGGACCCAAAGGAGCAGGGCTGGATGTGTAGTGATGGGCCCAGGAAGGCACCCTAGGGTTCAGGCAGTCTTGTCTTCTTGCTCACCACCTTCCTGAGCTTTGGGTCCCACTGGAATCTCCTGCTTCCCACCTAGCTCCCTGCACCCCCTCAGTGAGGATGCATCCCTTCCCCTGCTCCAGCTCTCAGAGCAGCCTAGGCAGCTTCCCCAGTCCTCGGTGGCATTGCTGTGACCACAACAGCCTGACCCCAACAGGTCACCTTGTTCGTGAAGGATGGTGGGAACATGGAGTGGGTCAGATCCCAGAGCTGGGAACTTTGAATCCCTGACTTTACTATACATTAGCTGTGTGAATTCAGGCAAGTTCTTTAATCACCCTGTGCTTCAGTTTCCTCTTCTGTAAAATGAAGCTAGTAAAAGTATTTCCCTCAGCATTGCCCATGAAGGTTAAAGAATCCTAGGAAGGCAGGTGTGTCTGTCAGCTTTGTTCATTTAAGTGTCTGCAGCTTATAGAAGGGTCTCAGGCAGGTACCAGTGCTCAGTAAGCTCTTACTTCTGTGTGATCTCTGTTCTGGGGCTGCAGCCTCCAGTAAGGATCATCTTGGGTGTCACAGTTGTCCCCACTGCCATTCTATCTCCTTGGGAACACGGGTCCCTGGGCCTCACCCCACCAGCAGACAACCCTGGTTAGGGTCTGAGGCTCTGTGATCTTAGGCGAGTACATAGGTGAGTTACATATTGTGTGATGTTGGAGGAGGGGGGTGCATCGAGACAAGATTGTTCTTGAAAGTTCTTAAATTGCCTATGAAGTTCAGTGTAAATTGTTTTATCTATATTCCAGAGATTAACTCATTTGCATGTGAAAAATGAAACATTTACACATGAAAACACGAGAACCACTGAAGTTACTATAGGAAAAAGTCGGTTCAGAAATAGAGCTCTCCCATCTTGTGCCTTCAGATGTGAGCAGGGACAGGTGCAGAATTATGGAATTTTACTTTGGGTACTGAACTCCACTGGCCTCTAATCTGCATGCTTTTAAAAGTAGTGCCCCAGGGTGATTTTAATAATTCTGATTTGATACAGAAAAATAAGACTGAGGGAGAAAAGAAACCCTGAAGTGTCACAAAGACAGATATGTGAGGTGTGAAAGGAATAGGCTGCAAAAATAGAACCCAGAGTCCAGCTCTTGCTGAAAGGTTTTGGAGAGACAGCTTTCTCACAGCCCAGGGAATAAAAAGCTAACTGGTTTGGGGGCTGGAGAGAGTGCTGTGAGGGAAGGCACCTTGTGTCTGCACAAGGGTCCCTGTAGTAAGCCTGTGTCTCCTTGTCTTGCAGATGCCGTGGAGCGGGAGAAGATGCCGGCCAACCCTGAGGTGCTCCTGCTCATGGCCAGTTCTCAACGTGACATGGAGGACTGGGTGCAGGCCATCCGCCGGGTCATCTGGGCCCCATTTGGTGGAGGTACTGCCCATAGCCCGCATGTTCACCCTCTAGAACCCTTGCATCCAGGTAATCATGCTCCTCACCCCACACTGGGCCTACAGGACCCCTCTTGCTTAGGACTCCCTGGCTGTGTCCCATGCTTCTTAAGGCAGGCAGGCACTGTTGTCCTCTTCTGCCTCAGGCCCTCAAGAGCTGTCCCTCAGGTGCACCAAGCAGACCCTGGCAGTGGAAATCAGGGTCCCTTTTCAAACACATGCCATCCTCCAACCACATAGTCCTGAGCCTTTTGCATGCTTGGTGCTCAGCATCAGACCCCTGTTGGGTGCTTCAGGTGGATGAGTTCTGCACAAAGGCCAGAAGTGAGCACCCACAGGGTCATATCAGATGCCTAGGTACAGTATCCTTCCCTCTGTGGCACCTGCTACAGCTGCAGAGGTCCCTTGCACTGCTCACAAAATCTGCCCCCATCACTAATTGGAAACCAGTAGTTCCCATTTAGGCACTTCCTCCTTTATTTATAACATTTATTGAATGCCTAAAATGTACCAGGTTTTGTTCTAGACACCAGGAGTTTGGTGGTAAACAAAGTAAAAGTAGGTGATGCCATTACCCTCCCTTCCTCTGCATTGAACTATGGGAGACAGCATTAGGCAAGTTAAATGTCACATGATGTCCAGCAGAGAGAAACTGCAATGAGCAATATAAAGCTAGGTGGAAGGACAGAAGTGGTGTTGCATTAGTGGTTGTAACCCAGCCAGCTTAATGGAGTCACCAGGAGAATGCAGGGGAAGAACATTTAGGCAGAGGGACCAGCAGTGCATCGGCCCTGAGGTGGGACTGATTGAAGCATACACAAGGAATCTCAGGAAGGCCAGTGGGTCTGAGGGAGAGAGGACAGGAGAGTAGAGGACCTGGGATGACAGAGGTCACGAAGGCCTGGGAACATGGTGGAGATTTCAGGGAGGGCTCTGAGCAAGAGACAGATATGACCTGACTTAGGTTTATAAAAAGAGCTCTCTAGGCTGCCATGTTAAGGGTGGACCATAGACAAAGGTGGACATAACAGTCTGGGACAGTCATGGGACAAGGGCCATGGGGACATGGACTGGTGTGGGAATGGAGAAGACTGTGAAGAGTGGGCAGTTGTAAATGTGTTCTGAAGGTGGAGCTGCAGGGTTTTGCTGATCTGGACATGGGGTGCCAGAGAAAGGAAGGATGACTCCCAGCTAGGCAGTTGCTGTTTCTGTATGTTGGTGTCTAAGAAGTAATCATGAAAGGAGCTTTTAGAAGGGATCACCACTCCTGCTGGGCTGGGGCCACCAACTCCCTGCTGAATGGGTAGACCAGGGGCCCTGGGATGCTGAGGTTCTGACCACAGGAATCATGGAAGTCCTCTGTCTCCCCACACAGAGTTTAATTGGCTCTGACTCCACACAGAGGCAAAAGTTTATCTTTTCAAGCTCACAGCACACCTCTAGATCATGCAGGCACCACAGGCTGAGCCTCTTCCTTCACTCCTTACCTCACCAGCTCTCCTCTCCCATTCCTGGCTATATAGTTCCTGACCACCTTTCATGCAACCACACATCTCTTATGTGGAGGAGTCAATATAACTTTGAAAGTCAGAGTTTCTTTTCTGGACTTCATAAATGGCCTCACACTGTTAGCCACAGCCTCCTGCCCACTGCTGATTGCAGCAAATATGACCCCAGCTGAACTGCTTGGGAGGACCCAAGCTCACCCAGGGATTTTTGCATCCTCTGTGGGCTTTCTTTGGTGCAAGGTGGTTAAAAGTGAACCAACAAAACAGAATAGAGCCCAGAAGTAGACTTCTATATAGCTGGACTTTGCTTTATGACAGGTGACACCTTTGAACATTGGAAAAATGAGAACATAGCCATGATGTTGGGTGAAAGACTTTTTAAATGAATTAAAAGAATCATTAATCTTTGGGAAAAGACTGACAAATTATACCATATAGAACAGGGGTTTCAAAAGTCATTTTCACAGGGGACCACATCAGCCTCGTGGTTGCCTTCAAAGGGCCAAATGTAATTTTAGGGACTGTATAAATGTAACTGCTCCTTAACAGTTAAGCAAGAGCTCAGTGCTGCCGCTGGGTAGAAACAAGGTGCCAGGCTGGATAAAACAAGGTGGCCCATGGGCCTTGTGTTTGCCACCTGTGATATAGAATGAAGAGTATCTATTCTTTAAAAAATAGATTGAGAAAATGAAAAGATAAGCTACAGGTTGGAAGAAGGTACCTGCTACATATACAACCATCAAAAGACTCACTCCTCAAACTCTTGCAAACCAATAAGGCCAAGATAGACAAGCCAGTAGAAATAAAGGCAAGAGACTTGAACAGCCACATTGCAGCAGAGGAAATCCTTGTGACCAATGAACACAGGCGGTAACCTCAGTAGTAATGAGGTTTCCTTAGGGAAATGCAGATTAAACCACAACACGATCCTTCCACTCATCCACCTGCATAACTAAATGAAAGGGACTGCACATTCCAAACATTGATGAGAATAGCAGGTCACAGACAGTTGCATATATTGTTAGGCAAGTGGCTAGTTGGCAGTATCTGCAAAAGTCGGTACATGCCTATGTTTGAGCGGTTCCACTACTAGGCATGTTCCAAAGAGAAATAAGGGCACAGGTATGCCAGGAGACTCATACACATCACATGTTCACAGCAGCCTTATTTAAGATGGCTTGATGACAAATAAATAGGATTTATTCTACAAGAATGAAAATGAATTAATTACAGCTCTACCCAACATACCTGAATCCTAAAACATACTGTGAGACTTGGGAAGCCTAAAAATGTGCTTTATGATCCCACTTATATAAAGTTTATAAGTTGAAAAATAGGGCAGAAGTAAAATACATATATTATTTATGGATAGGTAATTAGGAAGCAAAAATATAAAGACAAGCAAAGAAATGAATACCATAGAAGTTAGGATGGTAGTCATAGTTACACAGGTGTTCATTTTGCAATTATGTCTTTTTGTGCATATATTACTATATAACAAAATTTAAAAATAAAAAAGAAACTACAGATCAAAGAGTCTAAGTAAATATGCAAGATGATACAGCTAGTCAAGGGACCAGAGCTGAGAAATGAGGGCTGATGTTCTGAGCCCAAAGGCTGTGCTTTGTCACAACCCATGGAGGACTTAGTCACACTTGGTTTGCTTATTGGCCCCTGCCCTATCCTATCTCTTATACTCTTCTCTCTTCCCTTCCCTTCCCTCCCCTTCCATTCTCTCTCTCTCTACCTCTAAAGCTCTAGCTCTGTCTATCCCTATCTCTATCTCACCTTCTTTCTCCTTCTCCCTCTGTCTCTGTGTCTCTCTCACTGCTTGTTAGAGTGAGAACCCTTAGCAGAATTCCACATAGAACCCAGATTTGCCCCTCTTCCAGCCCCTCTCCCATCAGTATTTATTAGACTTCTCAGGCTGCATGCTGAAGAACTTGCAGGAATTAAAACAGGACCTGTCATCAAAAGTGCTCATCTCCTTTCTACAAGGATAGAGGAAATGCAGAAATCCCAGGGTTAGTGATGGCAGACATGTCTGGGCAAGCATGGGCACTCACAGGCGGGCTCAGTCGGCTTCTGGAGATTTCCTGGCAAAGCTGTTATTAGCCTGGGTTCCCCAAAAAAGGAAGCATAGAGAATCAGTCCTTCTTTCACTGTTTTGTAACAGAGCCCAAGACCCTTTTCAAGCATATTTGTTTTGGTAGAGAGCAGGCCACCTCTGACAGACAGGAATGGGCAGCATGCCTCCTATAGTTAGAGAGCCTGAGTGTCCCTACAGAGAAAGTTGGGTCAGGCCAGTGGGTCAGAAGAGCCTGTTACTGCTGATGGCCTACCTACGGTGGCCCAGACTGTGGTGCCCTTTGTCTGGGCATTCATTAATTCATTCCTTCATTCAACCAGCCATTCACTCAAGAATGTGTTCTAGGGACTAGGGATACAGCAATGAGCAAGAAAGACAAGGTTCTTGCCCCCCATGGAATGCAAGTTCTATTAGAAGAGACAGATAAACAAGATAAGTAAGCTCATTGTAGCTTAGATGGTAAGGAGCTCAGTGGAGAAAGATGAGGTAGAGAAGGCAAGCATGGGTGATGGAAGGGGGGCAGAGGTTAGGGACATTTGAGTAAAGGAGATGAAAGAGTGAATTAAATGTATACCTGGGCAGAGAGTTTTGGAGGCAGAGGCAGGAATGTGCAGAAAAGGAACAAAGAAGCCACTGTGGCTGGAGCAACATCTGTGAAGGGGCAGAGAGGAGGAAATAAGTCAGAGAAGTCATGGAGTGATAAATAAGCAGGGCCTTGTGATCATAGTGATGCCTCTGGCTTTTCCTGAGTAAGGTGCTGCCCTTGACAGGTTTTAAGCACAGGAGTGGCAGAGCCTGACTCAGGTCTAAAAGAATCCCTGTGGCTGCCATGCTGAGAAAAGATAAAAGAATGCAAGGATGAAACAGAGAGACCAGTTAGGAACTTATTAGACAGTTATACAGGTGCGAGATGATGGCAGCTTGGCCCAGGATGGTATTGGTGATGAGAAGTAATTAATTCGTGATGTATTCTGAAGGTACAGCCAGTTGTATTTCATTCAAATGGAACAAAGTCATAAGAGAATGAGAGATGTCAAGGTAATTCTGAGATGTTTTGATCCAAGCAACTGGGAAGATGATTAGTTATTAATTGAAATGAGAAAGACCACACATAGGAAGTATATTTGTTTGGTAGGAAGATTGAGAGTTTGCTTTGGGGCTTAGTCTGAGATACCTATGAGAAGCTCAAGTTTAAATATCAAACAGGCATTTAGACATTTAAGTCTAGAGATTAGGGCGAGAGGACTGGGTTGGAGAGAGAATGTGTGTCACTGACATGCAGATGGAGTTTGAAGTCATGAGGTTGGCTGAGACAACACCAAGCCAGTATAGGGAGAACCAGAGCGGAGTCTTGAGCTGCTCCCCAGTAAGAAGTTGGGGAGCAGAGGATAAGCCAACAGAAGGAGTTGGGAAGAGGCCCAGTGAGGGAGGGGAGCCAGGAAATGGGGTCCCTAAAAAATTCAGCAAGATTAGAAGAGAGTATCTAAGGAAGAAGGAGCAGTGATTAGCTACTCCATGCACTGCTGATACATCAGTTAGAAGAGAATGGACACTAAGCACCTTGAGATTGGTCACTTGAACAAGGGAGGTTTTGGTGGAAAGCTGGAGATAAAGCTTGAAAATAGTGGGTATGAGAAAGGATAAGAAGTAGGGAACAGGAGTGTGAGCATAGCCAGCTCTATCCAAAAGTTTGCTGTAAAGGGAAAGAGAGAAATGGGACAGTAGCTGGAGGAGGAAGTAAGGTAGAGGGTTTTGTTTATTATTTTTCCTTAGTTGGGAGAAAAACAGCAATGCAAAGGATTGATGGTATAGGAGAGGCAGAGAAGAATTGCTGGAGTACCAATATTCCTTGTGGATATAGGTGAAAAAATGCTCCATACACTACTAACAAATTGAATCCAACAATATATGAAAGGATTATACACCATGACCAAATGAGATTTTTCCCAGAAATGCAAGGACAGTTTAACACCAGAAAAATCAATTAATATGTCAATAGAATAAAGGACAAAATCCACATGATTGTCTCAATAGACCCCAAAAAAGCAATTGATAAAATCCAGCACCCTTTCATGGATAAGAACACTCAATGTTTTAGGGGTATAAGGGAACTTCCTCAATCTGCCAAAAAGCCTCTACAAAAAACATACTTAATGGAGAAAGACTGGATGCTTTTTCTTTAAGAAGGGAATAAGACAAGGATTCTCTTTTACCATTTCTATTCAGCATTGTATTGGAAATCATAGTCAGAGCACTTAGTCAACAAATTGAAATAAAATGCTTCCACATAGGAAAGAGGAAAGTAAAAGTACTTATATTTGTAGGTAACATCATTTTGTATATAAAAAAATCTTAAGAAATCCACTAGAAAACTATAAAAAATTCAGCAAGATTGCACGACACAAGTTTAGCATACACAAGCCAATTGTATTTCTATACAGTAGCAGTGAACAAACTGAAGCTAAAATCAAGAAAACTTCATTTACAGCCCTGACCAGGTATCTCAGTTGGTTAGGGCATTATCCTGACATACCAAGGTTGTGGGTTTGACACCTGGTCAGGGCACATGCAGAAAGCAACCAATGAATGAATGAATACATAAGTGAAACAACAAATCCATGTTGGTCTGTCTGTCTGTCTGTCTCTCTCTCGCTCTCTCCTCCCTCTATCAAAATCAATTTTAAAAAGTTAAAATAAGAGAAAACTTCATTCACTATCACATCAAAAAGAATAAAGTAGGAATAAAATTAACAAACAAAATACAAAGCTTAATACTCTTTTTTAAATTTTTTTATTTTTTTTATTTTAATCATTGTTCAAGTACAGTTTTCTCCCCCCTACTCCCATTCCAGCCCCTCCACCCAACACTCCCCCCTTCCCCCCATTACCCCCCACCCCTAGTTTTTGTCCATGTGTCCTCCAAATTTGTTCCTGTAATCCCTACCCATTCCCCCCTGAAATTCCCTCTTCTCTCCCCTCTGGCCACTGTCAGACTATCCCCTATTTCAGTGTCTTTGGTTATATTTTGCTAGTTTTTTTGTTTTGTTTTGTTGTTTAGATTCCTGTTAAAGGTGATATCATGTGGTATTTGTCTTTCACTGCCTGGCTTGTTTCGCTTAGCATAATGCTTTCCAGCTCCATCCATGCTGTTGCAAAGGGTATGAGCTCCTTCTTTCTTTCTGCTGCATAGAATTCCATTGTGTAAATGTACCATAGTTTTTTGATCCATTCATTTACTGATGGGCATCTAGGTTGCTTCCAGCACCTAGCTATTGTAAATTGTGCTGCTATGAACATCGGGGTGCAAAGGTTCTTTTGTATTGGTGTTTTAGTGTTCTTAGGATAGAGTCCCAGCAATGGAATTGCTGGGTCAAAAGGCAGATCCATTTTTAGTTTTCTGAGGAAGTTCCAAACTGCTTTCCATAGTGGTTGTACCAGTCTGCAGTCCCACCAACAGTGCACTAGGGACCCCCTTTCTCCACATCCTCTCCAACACTTGTCGTTTGTTGCAAAGCTTAATACTCTTAAAATGACAAAACATTGTTGAAAGAAATTAAAGAAGACCTAAATAAATGGAAAGACATTCCATGTTCATGGATCAGAAGACTTGATATTGTGAAGAGGGCAGTCCTCCCCAGTGGCTCTCTGGATGTCTCTGCCCAGCTCCAGGGGGCTCCCTCAGGAAGCACCACCCAGCCAGCTCTCTGAGAGAGATGAAAGAAGGGAGTCACAGGGTACCCAGCACTGTCTGTCTTGCATGAGTTAGTCCTTGCCTGCAAGCTCTCAAAGGTGAATCCCATGTTCATAGGAAGGTGCTTAGTAAAGCTGGTCTCATTGATGTGTGAGAGGAGAGTGAGCACAGTTTTCAGCACCAGGCTGCGGTCTGGGTATAATCTGGCTCTTCTCCTTGCTTCTTTGTGACCCTGGACATGCCACTTATCCTCTCTGTGCTCTTGTTTGCGAAATGGGAATAAAAATATTTTCTTTGCAGGATTGTCCTGAGAATTAAAAGAGAAAATGGGTGTAAAATACTCAGTCCTCTCTTAGTACTAAATAGCCCTCATCTATTCAGAAAGCACAGAGCATCTGCCATGTGCAGGTGGGGGATGTGGCAAGGAAGAAAAGAGATCAGAAAAAGCCTCTATCCTACTCCCCAGGACAGACAATAGCAAGGAGAGTCCATTTCGTGGCACAGAGCAGTGGTTCTCAAAACTAGTTGGCCTCAGAATTACCCAGAGGAAATACTGTAAAAATGGACTATTAGCTTCACCCACAGTTTCCAACTCACTTGGTGTGGCCCTAGAATTTGTATTTCCAAGTAGTACTGGTCTGGGCCCACATTTTGAGAGCCATGTTTTAGGTGGTGAGTTCTACTGAAAGAAAAAAAAAAGTAGTTTTAAATACAGTGGTGAGGCAGGCTGAATGTGAGAACGACATTGAAACAAAGTCTTAAAGAGGTGAGAATGGGCCAGGGCAGTGCCACTGGAAGTTGTGCCAGACCAAGGCCACAGCTCAGGCAAGAGCAGCAAACATCTGATGTAGCCTTGAGCCAGCACCGAGGAAGGTGGGCAGGAGTAAGGGAGGACCAGGGCTAGATGGGAAGGGGCCTGATGGCTGAGGCTTCATGGGCCCTTGTAAGGACTTCAGCTTTTACTGATAAGTGAAATGGGGAAGGGGGCACTGGAGGGCTTTGAGCTGAATGACATAATCTCATATGTAGTTTAAAAGGACTACTTTAACTGCTGAGCAGAGAGGGACAAGGGGAAGCCCAGAGACATATATGTAGTAATCCAAGCAGAGACAGCTGCACTATGGTGGGTAGTAATGGAAGAGATCAGATTCCAGATCTATTCTGAAAGCATGTGGGTATGAGAGAAAGGGAACTCCAAGGGGTCTGGCTGAGCACCAGAAGGACACAGCTGTCATTAACCAAGAGGGGAAGGCTCAGCATAGAGCAGGTTTGGGAGGTTGGGGCAAGACTGTAACTCCTTTGAACATGTTTGAGTTTATGATGCCTATTAGTCATTGAACCAGTGAAGATGCCGAGTAGGAAGTTATATACAGGAGGCTGAGGGGATATGTGTGTAACGTTAGTACTCAATAACTGGTAGCAAGGTAACTATCCTACCTATAGGCTAGCAAACCACTGAGCAAAACCCAGGACCTATTTGTCACAGTCTTATGGGCAGCAGCATGGAATGACAGTTCTGGGCCAAGGAGCCTGGTCTAGGGATGGTGTCCCTGCCCAGAGGGACCCAAGGGGTCAGGCAGCAGACGTGCAATGGCCATCAGAGCCTAGCTGCCCAAAGGCCAGCTGTGTGGCTCATGTAGGCCTCTGACTTTCCTCTGACCTACCAGAGCCAATCCTCCTGCCTGAGGGTTCCTCAGGAACCATGGGAGGTGGGGATGCGGAGGGGACAAATGCAGCTTCCAGGGGCCACAGGACAAGACACTTAACATGGAGAAAATCCCAGCCTCGGGACAACTTGGAGGGACAAACACAACCTTGTTAGTCTGCTGGTAGCAGTCATTATTTGCTGGAATGCTATCTTTAAATGGAAGTTCTCAAGGCTCAGTCAGGTTCAGAAGGCAAGGTCACTGGCCCCAGGCTGCCAGTGGCAGAGCCTGAGATCCCAGTGGACCACTTCTCCCCATTACTGCTTGCACCATACCCCAGCTCTTATGGGAAATTCAAGAAGAGAGTTTTAACTTCCAGTTTCTCTGAATGTTCACATAGCAGGCAAGAGGGCCTGAGTCTTTCCTGGCAGCCCATCCAAAAGGGGAGAGAAAGGACTGTTGCTGATCTGGACTGGGCTTTGGGTCACTAAACCAGCAGAAAGAGCACTGAAGCTTGATTCTGGTGCCCTCAGCCCGTTCTAATAGGCCCTGTGGGTCCAAATACCAGGTGGAAGAGGAGATACCCTATAGGCCTTGGACCCCATCTCACATCAGCTTGGTCCCAGGCTCTGCAGGCAGATCTGGCCTCTTCTGGGCTTAGGGGTTGGTTCACAACTGGTTCCCTGCACTGCCTCAGAAGCCTGTGAGCTTGGAGCCTCAAGGCAGGGAAAATAGCCCCCTGCCACAGACCCCACTGACAGGAGCTATTTACTAGGAGAATAGGCAGAGAAATAGCTGTCCTATCTTGGGATAGCCTGGCAAGGCAGTGAGAGGGATTTGCAGGGGGTTGCTCACAAGAGCTTCCTGTGCAACTCAGGATAACTGTTCAAATGCCTTTCACCCACCTTGTCAGACCTTTCGGTCCTTCTGCCCTCCCAGCGGCTGTGATGGGAGTGGCCTGTCAGCATGGCTTGCCTGGCTTCAGAGTGTGCTAAGTAGAGCTCAGATCACAGTCCAGGGAAGAGCTCATCTTGGTTACTGCTGAGATGAATCCAATGTAAGGCATGTGCCAGTGATGCTGCACAGTGCCCTGGTGACACAGCCGAAAGGGGGGAAGTTGGGCAGAGGTAGCTACTTGCCAGAACAGCTGATGTTTACTCAGCATGTCCCCATGACAGGCTCTGCATCTCGATTGACCCTCACAGCAGTCCAGTGAAACCTTTCCTGGTATAGCCCCTTTACAGGTTAGGGGACAGCAGCAGGGGAGGCTCAGGTGACCTGTCCAGGTCACAGAGAAGTAGACAGGAAGCTCACTTTCTAACGCAGGCCTGAAGGAGCACAGAGCTTGGGTGCTAGAGGCCTGCTCTGAAGAGTAGGATACCAGGAGGCCACCTGGGGCCCTGTGGCCAGTTCTCTGGCCCTCCGCTTCCTCCAAGTGGCCATGGTTCTCCTGGGGAAAGAAGGAGGGATCTCATGCTGCCATGTAATGCTCTCACTAGAGATTGTTGTATCAAAATCGTATTGTAGAGGGACAGAGAGGCCCAGAGAGGTTCAACAACTCGCTTAACAGCACACTGCAAGCTGGGAGCAGGGGCAGCCTGCCTCCAGTGTCAGCCTACCTGTGGATTCTCTGTTACCAGGCAAGCTTCAGAGCGCCTGAGCCTCTGGATCTGAGCTGTCTTGGTGGGGGGGCAGTAGGGGGAAGTGTCATGGGGAAGCAGTCCAGGCTGAGGAAAGAGGCTCTCCCTGAGGTCATGGGCCCAGGGTCTGCAGTACACACAGTTCAGAAACAAGGGCCACCCCCAGCTGAAGAGGTCATTTGTCACCATGTGCTTGTGTGAAGGGACAGATCTTTAGCTTCTCAGCAACCTGGCCCTGCCCCAAGAAGACAATTTTATTACTACCTCTACACACCCACCCCCAACAGGCCCCATGGCTAAAAATTACCCTCAAGGTCTACTGGGTGCTTGACAGTGAATGTCATTCCAGAGCCTTCTAACTGGGAGGCAACTGCAGACTTTCATCATTGGGGATCTAGGTGAGGGTGCAAGGGGTTCCCTAGAGACCAGCAGGTCTAACTCAATGATCACACAGGTGGGAAAACTGAGGCAGGAGAGGAGAAAGCAACTCAGCACAACGGCCCCCTGAGAGTCCCACCTACCCCTAAAGTGGGTACCTTGACTGAGCCTGAGGACCCTTCTCTTTAATGTACACAGAGTTGCTCAGACACAGTGGGTCCCTGGGCCATGTGATCCCCGGGCTTTCCTGGCAGGCTTAAGGCAGGGCATTCCTGGGCCTGTGGCCCCCTAGCACTGTGAACTGTCCTTTCTGTCATTATGTTTACCTGAACTATGGGAAGGGAAACTACATAGCCTCCCTCTTTGCCCCCTTCTCCTCCAAACCCTACACTGGTATCAGGGCCCAGACACCAAGAAACTCAGTTAATCAAGATAAATAATTTATTGTTACAGTTTTTAAAATGCAAATTAGTGCCCCAAAACTCCATTGTGTAAGTTTCATTGCTACTCTAACCAATTACCATGAATTTATTCTCTCATCGTTCTGGAGGTCAGACTGAGTCTTAGAAGCCTAAAATCAAGGTGTCAACAAAGCTGATTACTTACGAGGACTTCAGGGGAGAGCCTGTTTCTTGCCTCTTGCACCTCTAGAGGCTGTGCACATTCCTTGGTGTGGCCTCATCACTGCAATCTCTGCTTCCCTCCTGACACTGCCTCCTCTTCCACAGCTGACCCTTGAACAACATGAGGGTTGAGGCACCAACCTTCATGCAATTGAAAACCCACATACAACTTTTGACTTGGCAAAACCTGAACTACTAATAGCCTACTGTTGACTGTTGACTTACTGATATCATAAACAGTTAACACATATTTTGTATGTTATAGGTATTATATACTGTATTCTTACAATAATGTAGAGAAAATGTTAAGAAAAACATAGGGAGAAAAAATTCATTTATAGTATTTATTTAAGAAATTGCATATAAGTGGACTCTGGCAGTTCAAACCATGTTTAAGGGTCAACTGTATATTCAGATTTCCCTCTGCCTTCCTCTATGAAGTCCATCTGGATAATCCAATGTAATCACTCCATTCTTAATTTAATCACATCTACAAAGTCCCTTTTACTATATAAGGTAACTTAGTTACAGTTTCAAAGGATTAGGATGTGGATATCTTTAGAGAGTCTTTACTCAGCCTGACACATCCATGATAAACAAAATTTTGATATTTTATAAATGGAGTTTTTGCATTTTTTTAAAATTTATTTATTTTTAGAGAAAGGGGAAGGGAGGGAGAAAGAGAGGATGAGAAACATCATTGTGAGATGTAAGAGAGAAATGTGTCCCCTGACTGGGGATCAAACCTACAACCCAGGCATGTGCCCGACTGGAAATTGAACCAGCAACGTTTTGCTTTGTGGGATGAGGCCCGATGAACTGAGCCACACTAGTCAGGGCTAATTTGCATTCTAAAAAAATATTACAATAAAATATTTACCTCGATTACTAAAGCTTTTGGCAACCACCTAAATTGTTCACCTGTGGTGAGTGACTTACTTGCGTTACCCTGGTTTAGGCCCTGCTTAATAGTAAGAGCAAAAAGAGTGACCCTGCCCTGCACACTCCATTTTCAGATGAGCCCCACTGTTCCAGCCTCAGGGCTCCCTTAACCCCCTCCCTTGCAGAGTTCTACCCACAGGAAGGACATTCCTGTTTGTTGTTACATGGCCCTCAGCTTTGCTTCTCTTTTCCCCCAGCCCCTCATGCTGTGTGCCTGGGACTGTGTACCCATTCCAGTCGTCCTAGTCCTTGTAGTATGGGATTGCGGGCTCTTTTCACAGAATGCTGCCTTTGTGAGGTCATAGGCTTTGCAGAAAGATCGTTTAGATTTAAATTGAAGATCTATCATTATCTGTGTGACCCTAGGAAAATGACACAACCTTTGTCAGCTTCAGCTGTGTCATCTGGAAAAAAATGGGACATTGATAATAGCTTCTCCGGACTGCACTGGATACTGTATGTTAATTCCTAAGCACCGCCCTGCACTCAGTCCCTGGTGCTCTCAAGCGCTGGCCCTGAGAGGTCTGGAGCTCTGAACTCCAGCTCTTCCCAGATTAAGATCGGAGTTCATAAGTCTTTTGGCAGGGTGAGGCAGACCTAATCACCTGATCTTCCTGAACCTCCATTGCTCCACCTGGAACACCTGCCTGCCAGTTTGCGGGGAATGGGAGCTCCTAACTCCAGTCCTTGGCCAGGACGGCGGGACCTATCACGGAATTTACTAGTTTTTCTGGGGTGCAAAATAACATGGGGTATTAGGAAAAAGGGGGAGCAGATGATCGAAATCGCCGATGTTCCACGGGTTTCAACTTTAGGCTTGGCATTTCAGGCATTCGCAAGTCCCGGGCTCTTCCTCCCTCCCTCCAGGGTCCCGGCCCACGGAGGGAGGGCGGGCGGGCGGGCAGCGGGCAAGCTGCTACCTGCGTGCGTGCCGGGCATTCCTGCCGCCGCCGCTCGTCCGCGCCCGAGTCTGCCATGGGCCTGATGCCGGCCGCGCGGGCCTCCTACGGCTGCCGCTCCTGCCCGCGGCCGTGCTGCCGCCTGCCAGCCTGTTGTGCGCCCGCCGCCCCAGGTAGGGCGGGACAGGATGCGGGCGTCTAGGGCCGGGAAAGCAATTCAGTTAAACCCGAGACTGGCGAGGCAGGTGAGAGGAGCGCTAAGCTTGCGCAGCTGGGAGCTGGGGGAGCGCCGTGGTGCCAGCGCTGGACCCTGAGTCGCCCTGGGGGAGCGGACGCACTCGTATTCCAGGGCAGAGGGTGAGGCCGGGCGCCTGCTACCCGAGTGGGCGTCCCGCGTGCGGAGATGAGAAAACAGCGCGAGGGCTTGCAGAGGACGTGCCTCCCCCGCCCCACCACTACTAGGGGACTGAGACCGAGCGGGGAAACGCACCCGGGGCTTCCTACTCCAATCCCAGGGCTCGCCCACTTTTCCTTCCCTGGGTCTCAGAGTGCCCCCACTTCGGGGGCTGGCTCTGGGCAGACCCCCTCCCCCCCCAAGATGATGTTTGTCTCTCGCTTTTTTCTGTCTGCTGCGCTGACTTTAGCCTGTTGCTTGGCGAGGCCTGGTTGGGCAGGAAGAGCCAGGGAAAGGGTTTTACACAGGAATAATTTTTACAGCACATAGGCACAACTGCTGGAGTGATCGAAGGATGGGTTTACAAATGGTGGGTGGGTGCAGGGAATACAGCTCCTGCCCTGGGGAGTGGAGAAGAAACAAGGATGGATTACCCAGTTTGTGGATCTCTGGAGAGAATTTTAGAATTATTTTCTCCTACCGTCTCTTCTGTGACTGTGCCCTTAGGGCAGGCCTTAGGTATCAGCTGGGGGATCAGTTCCAAGAGGGAATCCCAGCTGTCTCCCTTTCCTGGATGTGGGACTGGGGACAAGCAGAGCCCAGCCCTTTCCTTCCCCCAGGCCTCTAGGTCAAAAGAAGGCCATGTTTACCAAGTACCTGCTTCAGGGTGCCTGGTGTAGTAGGCACTCCCATGGTTGCTCACAGCTCCACAAAGTGGCAGTGGCCGATACTCAGAGAGGTTGAGGTCATGCAGGACAGGGATCTGAGCCAGCTGGCCACTTGGCTTGTAGGTTTTCTGCTCCTGTATGGGATTCCAGGCTTTGTCAGAGGGCAGCTGGAATGAACGGAGGCCCAGCCCAGCTCTGAGCCCTTCAGCAGGTTCATCCAGAGGAAAGGCAGCCTCTGCCAGTTTTCTCTCCCTGGCAGAGCCAGTGCTTTGTGAAGAGTGTGGGCTGGGACCTCGAGGAACCTACATGCTGGCTGGGTTTCCAGGGATCTGACAGATCTACTGGAACTGGCTCTTGGCAATACTAGCTCTCCAAAATGTGCCAAGAGGGCTGAAAGAATTCAGTGCAGCTGTTCTAGGCTTTACCAGGTCCTGCCAAAGAGACTCTGGGAACAGAATGGCATGCAAGGCCTCTGGGCTAGGGAGGCTACGTCCTGTTCACTGAGTGCAGGGGCCTCTAGTGGGAGAGAATAGTTGGGAAGTAAGCCTGGAAGACTGAGTTGAAATGAGGCTTTTCCATGGGGCTCCCTAAGGCATGTCCCTTCCAAGGGTGGCAAGTGGGACAGTGTACTTGGGAAGCCTGCACTAGCTCTCATGCTCCGCATGACTGTGCTGGGAATGTAGACTCAATTCCAAGGTCTGGCAGTGGGCAGGTGGCTGCCTAGGGAAGCTTTGAGAAGTTCCTAAGGCCCACTACCAAGGGTCCTGGCCTCTGTCCAGCCCCAGAGTGGCCTAGGCTGGTCCTCAACACCCAGAGGCACTATTCCCTCTTATTCAGGGCTCTGTCACCTGTGCTTAGCAGTGAGACATGTGGGTTTAAGATGTTCTTCTTTAGCTAGTATGATATTTGAAACATTTTTAAATTGGTTATTTAAAATCAAGAGAGTTTATATAAAAATCTATATTCCCAGTCTCTTTGGAAAATGCACAGATCTGGTGGCACCAGGCCCGAATTCCCAAATGGCAGCACCAGAGAAGTTCAGTGGCAATCTGTGCCCTTTGGTCCATATACTTGATCCTTCTCCACAGTCCCCAATACCCAGCCCATACCTCACTCTCATTGCTTTACCAGGCAGTCACCTCTTCTACTTTGACCTGCAGGGCACAGATGTCCCCCGAGGGCACTGGGATCAGGACCTTCAGTGAATAGTCAGGGGACACCCAGGGGGAATACCCTTGAGCAGACAGCCTCCAAGAGTAGAGGGAGCTTGCCTGGCATTGTGCCCTCCATGCTTGCCTCCTGCTCACCCACAGGTCCTTTCATTTCGGCTTTCCCACCAACTAAATGTCCTGTATGTCTGCTTTCCTGCTACCTGGCCTGCACCCAGTACACAGGCTCCTCTACCTGGAGGCTTCTTTCCTTCTCAGTCTGTGCACATTTCTTATTAGTCCTTGGGAGGAGCTCAGCAGTCCCCTCCTATGTGAGCTGTCCTAAACATTGCCTTCAGCACAACTACAGTGGTCTTACTGTCCTGGCCGCCATCACAGCTGATGTGAAGATACTCACCCCCGCTTGGTTCCTCACCAGGGGCCACCTCCCTCTCCCTGGTCGGAACCAATGCACGGGGTGGAGCAGAAGTCAAATGAACACATAGCCCCTATCCTATCATTGTGCTCAGCCTTACTCCCTCAGCTCACAGGTGACTGAAGCCACAGTCAGAGGAAAGAGACACTGAGAAAAACAATTCTAAAACTCTCTCTAGAGAGCCACAGATCTTGGGTAATTCCATCCAGCCTCTGCTTGATGCCAACCATTCCTGAGCTCCTGTCTCCTGTCCTCAAGACATCTGTTGTCTTTCTGTCCATCCCTTCCTCCACACTTCCATTCTCTCACACTTGGGCCCCAGCCCTGTCTAGGTATTAGAGAGCCCTAAAGCTGCCCAGAGGGCTAGAAACATGTAAATCCCACCAGAACCTTCTCTGCTGGAAACCCTTTGCTGCCTCCTGACTGCCCCTACCTACCCCCTAGGAAAAAGTCCAAACTTGGTCCCTGCCTGTCCTCCACCAGCCTTTGGGTACAAAGCCTGGACCAGACAGAGAGCATATGCCTCAGAGCCAGCCCCACTGTTCATGGGTACCTGAGTCTCTGAAGGCCCCTCCCAACCTTAGCAACAAGCAATGCCTTCTCCAGGAAGCCCCTTGAGCACTTTCCCCACACCCCATAAACAGAGCTGTGAGAGCTAGGAAAGGGGGGCCCCTGGGGCCCTGAGTTGGAAGGGGGGAACTGGCCTGCAATCAAGTCAGAGGCCTAAAGGCAGACATGGGTGTGGCCTGATGAGGACCCAGGGGTTGTAGAGTGGGCATGAGGGAGGATGCTTGAAGAGACTGGAAGAATAGCAGTACCCTGCCCTGGAAAATACCAATGGGTCATGATGAGCATTGACCCTATATGTCCCTCAGGAATTCTGGGGAATAGGAGCCTCCCCCAAGGCCCTCCAAGTGCTGAGCCTGGCTGGATGACTGGGTTAGGGCTGGGGGAGGGGACATAGGCAGAAGATGATGGTTAAAACCAAAGGCCATAACGACAAAGATTCCATCTGCATTGGGCTAGGTGCATATCCTGGCTAAGTCCTCGAGGAGCAGGAATCTTTTCAGAGTGTCCCCTTTTCTGGGCCTCAGTTTGTCTATAAAACAGGATAATCACACCTGTTTTTATTAATAATAATAGTCTCGAGTTACTCAGCTATATGAGAATAAATATATTGATATATGTGAAATGTTTAGAATACACCTGGTCCCACAAGTACCATGTGTTACCTATTTCAGCACTTTCCTCATACACACTCATATGCACACACATGACCCCCCACATGCATGTATAAACACACATAGCCCAAGTGCACACAGACTTTTTTCTAAAGCTCGGATGGCATTATTAGGTGCATTCCACATGAGCATGGTTTCTAGAAGGGTATGTTTTCATCCCCTGGGTTCTGTGTGCTTTGTCTTTGGGTCCTGCAGGGTGAGGAAGGACATTTACTGAGCCCTGTTCTATGCCAGGCACTGTATTACAAATTGATATATCTTATTTCAAAATAACCAATGTGTGTGGGGTGACAATTAGGTTTCCTGAGTCCTGCCACCACTTAGTGCCAGGGGAAGAATTGAGAGTCTTATCCTCTGACTCACCATACAGGTCTTGGGAAGCCACTTGCCTGGGCTATGTCCCTTAGGTACCATATGCTTCTGGTATACTCCTTAACCTGCCCTGCAGGGGAGTTCTCTGCATCATGGATCTGGAAGCTATTGGGCACTCCAGAGTCCTCTTAGAGCTTAAGGCTGGGAGAAGGCTGTTTTTCCTGTTATTCTCACTACAAGATAGAAAGCTTTATGGGTCTCAGCTCCTTCTACTCTTTGCCTTGGCTGCCAGGGACCTCTTAACCCAGCTGTATATATAGTTCTCACAGGTTTTCTCAGTCAGAAATTCCTCTTTTGCTCTATCTCTCTATCCCTCATTTGCTTTCTTGTCCTGTATTAAATGTTTTGGATCTTTTACTACCTGATTTTTTGCAAATCTTATTAAAATATGGCATACATAAAAGTATCACAATCACAAGCATACAGTTTAATGATTTTTCTCAAAGTACACACAACCAGAGAAGCAGTGTGCATCACCAGCACCCAGAGCCTGTCAGGCCCCATCTAGTCGCTGACCCACTGAGCTAGCCATGTTCTGACCTAGTTTTGCACTTTACATAAATAGAGTAGTGAAGTTTTGTGCTGGGTCTGGCTTTTGCATTTTTGTAATGTATTATTTCAAATTTTTACTTACTGATTTTAGAGATGCGGGAGAGAAAGCTCAAGCTTTTTTAAAATTCTTTTTCCAAAATCCTCACTTGAGGATATATTTATTGATTTTAGAGAGAGAGGAAGGGAGAGAGTAAGAGAGAGAAACATTGATCAGTTGCCTCCCGTACGTGGCCTAACTGGGAATCAAACCCATATCCTTTTGGTGTACAGGGCAGCACTCCAACCAGCTGAGCCACCCAGCCAAGGCAATGTGTTTGGTTTTTCATAAATTTTAAAAGTTTTTGGTACATAGAGCTAATGTAAAATTTACCATCTTAACCAATTTTAAGTGTACAACTCAGTGGAATTAAGTATATTCATAATGTGTAACCATCACCATCATTCATCTCCAGACTTCTTTTCATCTTGTAAAACTGAAACGATGTCCCCAATAAATAATAACTCCCCATCGCCCATCCTGCAGCCCCTGGCAACCACCCTTCTACTTTCCAATTTTTTGATATTCTAGTATCTTTTATGAGTGGAATCATGCAGTATTTGTCACTTTGGGACTAATTTCACTTACTATAATGTCCTCAAGGATCATTCATGTTGTAGCATGTGCCAGAATTTTGTTCCTTTATAAGGCCGAATAATATTCCATTGTAAGTACATACCACATTTTGTTTATCTATTCATCTGTTGATAGACACTTGGATCGCTTCCACTTTTGGCTATTTTGAATGGTACCACTGTGAACATGGTTGTATAAATATATGTTCAAGTCTACTGTCAGTTATTTTGGGTATATATGTACACCTAGAAGTGGAATTGCTGGGTCATATAGTAATTCTGTTGTAAAGTTTTTGAGGAACTCCATATTGTTTGCACAATAACTATACCATTTTATATTCTCACTAACAGTGCACAAGGGTTTGCAATTTCTCCACATCCTTGCTAACATTATTATTTTTTGTTTTTCATTTTTATATTTTTAATAGTTCATCTTTATTGTACTTTTTCATTATCATTTATTCCCCATCCCCTCTTCCACCTTGTTATTTTGTGTCTTTTTTTTTTTTTAAATAGCAGCCATCCTAATGAGTGTGAAGTGGTATCTCATGGTGGTTTTGATTTGCATTTCCTTGATGATCGGCAATGTCAAGTCATGATTGCGTTTCCATGTGAACACATCGTGCGCCTTATCACATGAGCTCTGCCCCACCTGTTCTGTTGATATCTGTGTTAGGGCCATGTGAGCAGACCCTGACGTATCTGCTCATTCTGTTGCTGATGGGCATTGGGTGCCTATCCATTTGGAGAGATTGCAAGGAGTGCTGCTAAGAACATTCTAGAGCAGGTCTTTTCATGGACATAGACTTGAGTTTTTAAATCATTGGCCTCTCCTCTTTGGAGGTTAGTATTGCATGAATAAACTAATCAATAAAATGTGTAATACATGTTCCCTGCAGGCCCTTTTAAGGTTCCTCAGGCTTACATAAGCTCCACAAGACAAAACAGGACACCTGTCCATAGTGCCCTTTTGCTCCCTATCTCAGGTGGCCTGGCATCCAGCCGCCTAGCAGGTGCCTTCATAGTTTCTAATCTCCCTCAGGAGCAGTCACCTTTGGCCCTGACACCACCCTTGCCCTCTGTTGTCCCAAGACCCCCCTCTCACCACTAAGCTGGATAGCTGAGGGTGTGACCAGGTCCTCTCTGTGCCCAGGGGTCTTTGGGCAGCACCTGGAGGACACAGTCCACCTTGAGCAGAAGTATGGACCCCGCCTGGCCCCTTTGCTGGTGGAACAGTGTGTGGACTTCATCCGGGAGCACGGGCTTACTGAGGAGGGGCTCTTCCGCATGCCAGGCCAGGCCAACCTGGTGAGGGACCTGCAGGACTCCTTTGACTGTGGGGAGAAGCCACTGTTTGACAGGTGAGCCCCTGGGGGAGGGATGAAGATGGGGCCACCTGCCCATTATCCCCCTGCTGGGCCTTCTCCCAGGACGTCAGCTCCAGAGTCAGGCTTGCATGGGTGCCCAGGAAGCCTGGCAGCAGGACTATGGGGAGAATGGTTCCTCACATTGCTGCATATGTGCTGAAACAGACCTCCCCAATGGACAGAGTACAGAGCCCCACATCCCTGCATTTCCCCTAGGCCCCCTTTCAGGGATAGTCCTGCCACAGAGGAGGTTGCTCACTTCCAGGCAGGTTTTTTTCCAATGCAGGTGCCCCTAAACCCAACTCAGGCAGGAGAAAGGAAGGGCCACTGCTTCTCCATTCAGGACTTCAGGCTCTCTTTAGAGTGTCTGCCCTGGTTCTGCTTAGGGTGACCTGCCCCTAGGTTCCATCAGTGCCAAGATGGAGCAGCAGCTGTGGCCCCACATCCTCTCAGGTTTCCTGATGGGGAGCAAGTCTACTCCATCTGTCCTGGGCCAGTGCCCATCCTAACCCATCATTGGGGCTTACCAGGTCCAGGGATTTACCCTTTGGGCAGAGTCAACCTCACTAAGAGCCAAGGGGCTAAGAATAGGGGAAAGGGGGCTGTTTGGGGGGTGCTACCCATTTGGGACAGTTTTTCATAGGAAGTTCTTCCTGCATCAAGCTTACCCTGGCCTTCATGGAGCTTTCCTTTTCTTCTTGGATCTGCCCTCATAGATGTGGCCCTCTATGCCTCAGGGTAGTTTATGGGTTCCTATTGGGAGCCCTGGCCTTCCTGGGCCTCTTCTTGGAGCAGAACACCCCCTGTCCCTCCAGCTTCTGCCCAGACCCATCACCGTAGCCAGGATAGTCTGCCCATGTCTTTCTTCAGATGTAGAGTCTGAGACCACCATTCCCCAGAGGAGATCTGCCCAGGAGGCACAGGGGTCCCTCCATCTGGAGCCCTATGAAGCTGCATTCTGATACTTTGAATTGGTGGTCCAGAATTTGCAATCTCAGCGAGCCTGAGGTCCGTTCTGAACCTCTGCCAGCCAGGCCTCTTCCATCCTATGCCTGTGTGGTCCAGGATTGTAGTTGGAGGTTACTTCAAATGATGCCCCTCTGTGATTCATGGAAATTCACCCTTGACATTGGGCTCTGGGCACTTTTCCTTCTAGAAACTACTTCCTGGGTTATCTAACACCATTCTTTCTCATTTTTTACCATGTCTGTGGTGGTACTCTGGCCCTGCACTTGTGCCCACCTAATTGCTCCAACGCATTGCAGAGCAGTCTCACTCCTAGGTAAAAACCACACTCTGCACAACAATGAACTTCAGACCCAGGTCTTGGGCTCCCTGCTCCATAAATAGCCCCACCAGCCTGGAAGCCTCAGTCAGCAGAGCTGTCTCAACTCCAACCCTTTCCCAGCCCTGGCCCTGGGGTATGTAGCAGTTCTAAGCCTGTCCACCTTGTTGCCAAGTCCCAAGGAGGGTCTCCTTTGAGCCAGACCCTAACTGCTCCATTGACCCTCACCATAGTCCTTTCTTACTTCCTTCACTCAACTTACCTCACCCATCCACTGAGTGAGAGCACCCCCTCAGGCATGGGGATGTGGCTATGAACTAGACAGACAAGGTCTTGCCCTCAAGGGGTCAGAAAAGATGGCAAACAGGTAAATGCACACAAAGGGGACCAGTAAGTCTTCAGTCAGCAAGCCCAAGCCCTGTCTGGCAGACTAGCTTAGAGGAAGTTCAAGATCGGGACACAGTACCCAAGCCCAGGTATGCTGCCCTCCATGGTGCTCACCTTAGCCTGGGCAGCTCTGAGCTAGAAGCAGGAGACTGAGGACTGGGAGCAGACACATTGGGTGCCAGGTGCTGGAAATAGGGTGAGGAGCACAGAAGCCCAAGCATCCATTGAGGAAAGGGGCTGACCTCTGACCTGCCCATCCCTGGTGGCCAGTACCCTGGGCCTCCACTCTCTTTGACATGGCCCTTCTCCTTCCATCGCAGGGCAGGTGGGGGTGGGAGCAAGCTCAGGCTTGGGCAAGGACAGCTTGTCCAGCCTGCTTCCCTGCCCATCCCTGCTCCCATCCTCCCAGGAACGGTGCAGCTGCCATGTCACCCTGCAGAGGACTCTGAGGTGGCCACTGGGCCCTCAGAAGGGGACTCTTCATTCCTACTGGTTCCCCGACCAGCTGCCCCAGGGCTCCTCTGAGCCAGCAGGATCATGTATGATTCCTCCCACCCAGAGCAGCCACTGTGGGGGAGCAGCTGCACCCTGCTGGCCCTATGGCTTTTACAGCAGTGGAGAGTTTCACACTGCCGTCCCTGAGGGCCAACCCATACCTGAGGCACAAGGCTTCTAAGCAGGGGCCTGGGCTGTGGGTCATCTGAGCTGGAGCTCCAGTCCCTACCCAACTCAGTACCACTGTGCCAGGCTCCTGGAAGCAGCCTGGGCATTTTCATAACAGGCAGTGGGAGCAGATGCAGTCCCTAGCCCTCTGTGGCTCTTTTTTGTGCGCATGCACATACACATGCAAGGGTGTGAGAGCAGAGCCTGCCGCTGGGTGGGGACATTCTGATCCCTCTTTCAGTTCTCTGGCACCCATGCTTCTCATGTGTCCCCTTGCTGGCAGCACCACAGATGTGCACACGGTGGCCTCTCTGTTGAAGCTGTACCTGCGGGAGCTGCCCGAGCCTGTAGTCCCTTTCGCCAGGTATGAGGACTTCCTCAGCTGCGCCCAGCTGCTCACCAAGGACGAGGGGGAGGTTAGTGGCTCCTGGGGAATCATCCTGGGAGGTGGACCTGCTAGGTGTAGGGAGGGGGCTGTGGAATCAGCACACAAAACTCTGACTCTCATCATGTTTTGAGACATGTAGATCCTGACCTGAGGCCTGCTCTGTGTGTGTTGGGGTAGGGGCAGGAGAATCCTGCTATGGGGGCAGGTTTATCTTGCTTTGTTCATGGGGCAGCCTGGAGCATCCTGATCCTAGGGGGTGAGGGGTGTTGGAGCACTCCCTCTGTGCAGGACCTTCTCTGCATGAGGTTTCAGCCTGGGGAGGGGGGGCTCAGAGCAGGTGCCTCCTAAAGCAGGCCAAGTTTTGGTCACACCTAGTACACCACCCAGTAGGCACTCCTATTTCACCACCCAATCCTACACTCATGTCAGGCTACCCAGTGCCACGGAGTTTAGAAACAGCCAGACCCTTCATCTATTTATATTCTGCTTCCTTCCAAAAGAATCTGAGACAGGACAGAGGCTCCCACCCCCACCCACAGGTGCTTGGCTAGGAAGGACTGTTTACCTTCCCTGTGGCCCTGTAGGAGATGAGGGGTCTTTATCTGGCAAAAGTTTGTGTCTCAGTAAGCACTGGCCTTGACATTCCTCTGGCGTCCTGCAGAGGCCTATCCCTCACATCAGTCCCCAGAGTAAATCTGCCTCCCCAGGAGGTCATAGGCCTGGCCCAGCCACTCCTCAGAGGGAGAGGAGTTGGTGGTGCCCTCTGGTCACCAGGGGCCAAGCCCAATGGGCTGCTGGAGGTGCATGCCACCCTCACTCCTGCCCACTTCCTTGTCCTTCCCTCAGAGAGAGAAGGGCCAGTTGCTGGTTTCTGAAATGCTGTTTTTCTCTTTCAATACAAGGGGACTCTGGAGTTGGCTAAACAAGTGAGCAGCCTTCCCCTGGCCAATTATAACCTGCTCAGGTATATCTGCAAGTAAGTGACCGGGGGCAGGGGCCGGGTCATTCTCCCATCCCACACTGCTCCCTGAGTGCCAGTCAGAGAGCCAGCAGGGACTATTAAAGAACACAGTCCCTGTGCAAAAACTAGCTTTACAGTCCCCTGTGGGAGCAGGCAGTGCTCAAGTCCCTCGTGGATCATTCAGAAGGGAAGAGACATACTTCTGTTCTTTTTGCCTCCTCTTCATGTTTTTCTCAGTCCCCTTACCCAAGAGTCACCTCCTGACAAGACCCCCAGCTCAGGTGCTGGGAAAGGGCATGCAGGTTGGCCCTCACCCAGTCCCTGACATCTGCACCACTGCAGGTGAGACAGCCATGTGTCTTCCTTCCATGCTGATGACAGTACCTTGTGCCACAGGCTTTTGCTTCTGCTGTCCCTCCTGGACCCCAGGGGAGGCTCTGCCCTCTACCAAGCTGGCAGGGGTAGCTGGCTGTGGGAGCATGTGGCTGTGGGCCCCAGGTAGCTCCTCGCAGAGCAGGCATCAGGATTTGCTTCTCCGCCAATGGCCTCTTCCTTACTTGGCAGGTTTCTAGATGAAGTTCAGTCCCACTCAAATGTCAACAAGATGAGCGTCCAAAACCTGGCAACCGTTTTTGGACCTAATATACTTCGGCCACAGATAGAAGACCCAGTAACCATCATGGAAGGTGACTGGATGTTTGTATGGCTATGTGGGAGGGCATGTGTGCCCACATGTACCTGTAAGACATCTCTAGACCCTGTCCCAGAGCCCTTTGCCCCTGAGAACATGGGTAGTCAGGTATAGACATTATTGGTAGCACAGGGTTGTGAGATATGGAGACTCAGCCGATAGGGCTCTGACACCCAGGAGCTGGTTTCCAGTCCCAGCCTGCAACTTGCTCATTTTACAGCCTTAATGGGCATTGTGCCTGCTTTCTCCCCTTACCTAGCTGCTGTAGTGGGCTGGGAAGCACAGCGCCTCCTCTGCTTCAGGACCTGCATTTGTCCGAGGAAGACAATCCTTGGGCAGTATCCCTCTGTCTGTGCTTGGATTTGGAGGGTATAATGGTCATCCTTTCCTTCAGGGTAGCTGATGTCAAGCTCTTGTAGACTTCTCTCTTGAGGGGCAACCTGGTTCTGGGCTGGGGGCAGAGCCTGGCACCCTGGGTCCAAGCTGCAGTGCCCCCTGACAGATCTGATTGGAGAGACATTCACAGCCAGGCCTTTCTCGATTTGGCTTCTTGGCAGGCACTTCCCTTGTTCAGCACCTGATGACTGTCTTGATCCGCAAACACAGCCAGCTCTCTTCACTGCAAGGACCACTGAAGGGCCAGCCTCCCCCCATGGGAGCCCACCTTGCACAGTGGAGTGGGCTCCGAGGAGGTCACCAGGGACAGCCAGGGGAGAGCCCAGGAGCCCCAGAGCCCCTGGCCTACCCTCACATAGGAGGACCTCATCTCTGGATGGGGCCACTGTGGCTGCACTGTCTAGAAAACTCTCCCCTGGGCCCAGGTAGCCACTCTGGCCTGACCACCAGCAGTCCTGGGAAGAGGATGCAGACTCTGCCTAGTTGGAAGTCTTCTTTTTCGGCAGTCAGGGTCCCGGTCAGGGAGCCCGAAAGCAGGCAGCTCATCCCTGGAGATGCCCATAATCTCCTCTGGCAGAAACTGGTTCATGAATGGGTTGTCCTCCTTGCGTAGCCACCACGGGGCTTCCTCAGGAGACAGGCTCAAGGACTTGAGCACCTCACAGAGACTCTCCACCTATGACAACGTGCCGGCAGCCAGCCTCTTCCCCAGCACTCCCAGCATGTCCAGCTCAGCGTGGTCGGGGGCCTCCTCCTTTGAGGCCTCTGCTGGGGGCTCCATCAGCAGCTGCACAGCCTGCCGGGCCAGCGACTCCTCTGCCTGCAGCTCCCTGCTCACCGAGGGGGCCTCAGAACCCTCCCCCTTCCCCAGCAGCAGTGAGGACCACAGATCCCCAGACCTGGGCCACAGCCTGGATGAGGTGGGCCTCTGCCCCAGCAGCAGCGAGCCCAGCGACCCAGGCAGCCTGGCCCAGGACCGTGCCCACTACTCCACGACTCTGCAGGGCCTGGTCACAGAGCTCAGGGCAGAGCTATGCCAACAGAGGACTGAGTACGAGACAAGTGTGAAAAGGTAAAGGGCTGCAGAGGCTGGGCCGACCGAGGCTGTGCCCTGGGCTGGGCAGAGCCATTGTGGGCAGTGCTCACTGGGCACTGGCCCAAGGCAGTCAGCCTCTGGCCTCATAGCTTCTGGCTCTGAAGGAAAGTCTCCTGGAGGCAGGACTCTGAGCAGTCAGCCCCAAGAAGTCACCTTTTTGGGAGAATGCCATAGGACAGAGTGGTCATGGGGTCCTATGTTTGGGAGAGCTCCATGAATTCCTGCTGAAGGAATGAGTCAGAATCTCAGCCTGGGCTGCTCAGAGCACCTCTGATAGAGGGGCTCAGACTAGGGGTTCCTGTGTAGCCCGCAGTCAGGTAGGAGCCGCTGGGATATGTTGATAGCAGTTAGGCCTGACATGGATGAGGACGACTTCCAATCGAAATCTGATTTCCTCTGAAAAGGGAGCTGGTAGTGCCAAGCCAGGCTCTCCCTCCCACCCTGACCACAGGAGGATGCTTTGAGTCATATTCTGAGCCTTTTGAGCTTGCTCACAGATGGCCCTTGTTTGACCCTCCCAGCCTCCTTGTGAGGAGGGTGTTTTCCCGGCTCTCAGAGGCCAGGTTCTCCGGCTAAGGTCGCTGGCAGAAGCTACATTGAACAGCACTGTGCTTCCAGCAGCATTTCTGACTCCTTCGTCTGGCTCTCTGACCTGTGGCTCAGTTCCCACCCACTCGCAGGGGTATCAGTGGGTTCTGAGGACATCCTTTCTCTATCAGGGACAGTGGAGGTGGAAGGAATTCCTGCTTCTCATTTTGAGCATGAGATTTCCTCAGGGAACTGGAATGGTAGCGCTTGGCTTTGTTGTTCTTCTGGAAGCCACATCCTGGGCCCCCAGGGAGGGTCAGCATGTGCAGGGACTGTGTCCTTGGCAGATATATGACAGGAGAAGGGCTTTAAGGACAGAGGTCACAAGGAAGGTCAGGGAGGGTCAGAGCAGGTCGTGTCTGAGCCAGGACTTCAAGGCCCAATAGGATTGAGTTGAGCAAGAAGGAGAAAGGACACACCATGAGAAAACTTTGAGGTATACTGTTGTGTGGAGTCCCTAAAAATGTAAGCCTGGGTTTACCAGGCAGAGGTGACTGGAAGCAGTGATGGGGACAGAGGAAGTGATTAACTGCTGGGGACAGACAAGCACAAAGATGAAAGCTGTGGATTTCAGGGCAGTTTACCACAGACAGCCTCACAGGAGGTCAGAGTCAGCTTGTCACCTGAGCTGCTAATTCCTTCCCACACTCAGAGGCTCCATTTCTCAGGGGAAATGCAATGTTGTTTTGTGGTAGACTCTAGGTCAGACCATCAGGTATGGACAGAGTGTCCCAGACAGGCTCCCTTCCCCCAGTGGGTCTTGACTGAGTGTCCACCCAGGCAGGCTCTGTGGGCTCAGGGACCTCACACATTTGTTTTGAAGACTGACGTGATGGGGGAGTGCTCAGCACAGTGCTGGCTACATCCAGAGTGCTCCAGAAACACTGATCTTATTGCCTCCTGCTTGATGGGTTGGAGGTGAGATAAGGCCCTCAGAGGCAAAGGGCCAGCAATGATAGCTCCTGTAGTGGCAAAGCAGTCCCATCCATTGTCCTGCTTGGAGGGAAGTGGTCAAAAATGAAAAGGTCTCTGAGCATAGGAAGGAGCAGGGCCCCATCCAGTGGGCCTTTGGGGTAATATATCTTGTTTATTCTGTACCTATGGAGACAGTATTGGGTCTGGTCTGGGTGGGCAGGCAGATCAGCTCTCCCCCATCCCCCCTGTGCTAGATGCTGAGAACAGAGCTATGAACAACACTGATCAACATCTCTGTCCTTATGTGGTTGTGGGGGCATGGAAAGACTATACAAAAAACTTTAAAAATCTGTGTGGTCTGTTAGAGGTTAGAGGATGAGAATGAAACAGGGTGGAGGGAAGGGGAGTGTGGGAGAGAGGGTTGGAGTCGAGTCTGTGCTGCAGGCAGAGGGAAGAGAGGGCAGGTGGGGTGCAGTGTGAGAAGAGGGCTGACTGGGAGCAGAGGGCAGGACCTTTGGTCAGATCATGCTCTGGATTTTACTCCCAATAGACTAAGTGACTGGAGGGACTTGAGCACTTTGATCACTTTGACAGGTGCATCTGGCTGCTATACTGAGGACAGCGTGACCAGTTAGCCCACAGGGTCTAGGTCTGACTGGGTGACATGGGCCTAAGGAAGTGGTTGAGGTGGGGAGAGGAGCCAGATTCTGAACATATTTGGAAGGTTTTGCTAATTGATCAGCTGTGGGAGTAAGAAAAGAACTGACTTAGGGACATTTTTGTTTGGCCAAGCAACTGGAAGAAGGTGTTCACTGGGGCTGGGGGAGAAGTGCTTGGAAGAAGGGTCAGGGTCTCAGCTGTGGACCTGTGAAGCTGGAGATGCTTATTTCGTTTCTGAGCAGAGTTGAGGATCATTAGTATGTAGATAGATGGTGCTTCAGGTCTGGAGACTGGACTAGGGCCTGAAGCTTGAGTGAACCGATGGGTGGGAGGAATTGGCAGAGAGGGGCCCTGGGACTCGAGGATAACAGTGAGGCGCCATGGGGTTGCTGCTACCTGCCTTGGGGCCTTATTTCTGACAGCATGTCCTGTGCTCCCCAGGTGGAAGGCTGGGGTGGAGGGAGGTTTTCTCCCTTCTCTGAGCTTGGTGTTCAGTGATTGAGGTGGAGGCCAGGCCTTGTCCTGTCTGGGACTGGGAGTTGACATTTGCTCCTCATACATTGGGTGCCAGGCATTGTGTTGTACACATGTGGTGTTTTGTTCATTGTAGCTGTAGTGCTTGGGGGAGGCTGTTGACCCCAGGGCTCAGGGTAGTTTGTGTCCTGCCCACAGTCATATGACTTGTAAGTAGCCAGGCCAGTTCCCAAGGGCCAGGCTCAGTGTATCCCTCAGGCCAGACAGGAGCTGGTTGTCTGGTTGGAAAGACAAATGTACCAACCTTTGTACAGTGTCAGCCTCTACAAAAATGGTGTCACTCTGGTAGCACAAAGGAGCAATAATGTGACCTGCTGGGGAGGATTCAGAGGAGCTTCACAGAGGGCACACTGAGCTTGGACTCAAAGGACTAGCAGGGATGGAAATGACAGCTGATGGGGTTTCCTGTGAGTTGCTGTGTGTGGCTGAGGAATGAGGCAGCAGGAGGGAGCAGAGTAGAGGCAAGTCCCAGAGGGGACTGGCCCTGCTGTCTGCAGTCCATCCTCCACAGGATGGTCGGCTGGCCCACAGGGTAAAGTGGTCTTCATATTTTAGTGAGGACTCAGGGCTGGAGGGCAAGTGCTCACACTGGTATTTCTGATCACCAGCTATGGGCAGGTCTTCCAGAGGTGAAGTGCCAGGGTCTGTGAGGTGGGGAGGAGGCGGCCTGTGCAGCTTCTCTGGAGCTGGGCCTGTGCTTCACATGGCCACCCCTCCAGGCCCTGGAGGGCCACCCCTCCAGGCCCAGAGGCTCTTACCCCATCAACTCTCTCTCGGCAAATCCAGCAAGCCAGTCTAAAACAGGGTCTTTCTTCTTGATTTTTAAGACTTGAAGGAGGTACTGCCAACCTGCGGAAACAAATGTTGCAGCTAGAGGAAGAACTGGACCAGGAAAAGAAAAGGTACACCATGCTGGAAATCAAGCTGAGGAACTCAGAGCGGGCACGGGAAGATGCGGAGAGGAGGAACCGGCTGCTGCAGCAGGAGATGGAAGAGTTTTTTTCAACCCTGGGAAGCCTAACTGTTGGGGCAAAAGGTGCCAGAACCCCAAAGTAAAAGAGTTTGTTTCTGCTGTGCTTCTCGCCCTCCTCTCAGCAGAGTCCCTGGCCTGAACTGTAAGGAGCCCGAGGCCCCTGCAGTGTGGACCCTGCCTCAGTGCCTGAGCTCGCTGGAGAGAGGAATCCTGACATCTGGGCAGGGGATGGCTGGAAGCCTGGGCCCCTCATGGGATCTGGATGCTGCTGCTAGGGCCCTGCAGGGCCTAGCAGGTGTCAGAGGGGATAGTCCCTTGGTCACCAAAAGAGATAGCACTGGAATTCAAGTAGCCCACCCAGGAACATTTCGCATTATTAAATTTTCTCTAAAAGCATGATACTTGTCTCCTTCTTTATGGTCTGCAAAATGGCAATTACCAAGTGACCTCTACTGTTTCTATCAGGGTTGGGAGTCCCCAGAGTGTTCCATAGGTGGAATGCCAGAGTGGGGTGTGAAGCTCCCTGAAGAGTACCCAGAATTGTCAACTGGATTTATGCAAATCCATGTGCTTTGAGCTCCATTATCTGTGTGCTCAAGGCAGGATGGCTTTCCTCTCCTCCCTCCCCACTCTGAGCCGCCTGCGCCTCCACAGTTGGTGTCTGTCCTGGAATTGCTCTCAAGCCTTGCACCAGAACCTGCTTTCCTTTGCTTGGCTCCAGCTCTGCTCTGGGACCAGGGCCTGGGCAGGGTGACAAGGCACATGTCTGAAGAAGAAGTGAACCAAGGTGCTGGGAAATGCCCTTTTTCTGCTCTCCAGGTGCCCATGCCTCAGGCCGTGCCCATCTCTCCTACAGACTCCTCTCCTGTTAGTGCCAATGCCTCTTCAATGCCCATTCACTTCCCCCCCATCCTTCACTCAATGCTCCAATTAGGGCAAATCCTTCAGGAGAGCCTTTCTCTAGCCATTACCACACACAGCCTAAGCCTGGGCCAGAGCTCCTTGGCATGGGCCACAGGGAGCACCAAAGAAGCCACCTCCATGAGGAGGAGATTGGTCTCTGGGGCACTGGAGATACCAGCACCAAGGTCCCTTCATCTGTTCCTGTTCAATGTCCTTACATAGTACCTCTCATTACCGGGAGCAGTAACCTGCAATGGTGTTTTTTAGGGTGGAATGGCTAGGGGGTCACCAAAGTGCCCCAATTTCTGCCCACTCTATCTGGAGGTCATTATACCACTCATCTTCCCAGAGCCAGGTATGAACTATTGCACCAGTGCTTGGATGCCAGGGTCTCAGTGCTCCCAGGCAGTGCTGGCCTCTGCAGTAGGAGCTCTGAGTTAGGGGGCCAGAGGGGAGCAAGACTTGGTCTGCCCTCAGGCCCACTGCCATCATAGCACGCAGCCTGTGTAACCAGATTTCCCAGGAGGTGATATAATTGTCCTCCCTTTATTTCAAGGAGAAAGAAAGAATATGAGGTGACTTTGATTCCTCACAACCACTCAGTAGGGTAGGAATTGGCCTGCACTCCCCATTCAGAGGAGAAAAACTAAAACTAGTGGGAGGTAAGTGAAAACACAGATGTATTCTTTGGGTCCTGAGTTCCACAGCCTTGGAATTCTGCCAACTTTGACCTGGTGATAAAATGCCACCAGGCTATCAAAGGGACAGAAAAGACCAAAGGGGTATCACATAATGGAAAGGGCATTTGTCCTTTCTTAGCCACTAATATTGGCAAAGGCTGAGCGTCCAGCCAAGACCTTCGTCAAAACCTGCTCACGAGCCTGCTGACAAAACTAGGACCTGCAAATGCATTTTTTTTCACAGAAAATAAATGATCAATGTTCAGTGGAAGTTCTGTCCTACAATTCCCACTTACCCAGCACCCCCTCCATTCTGTCTATAACACATGCTGACTTTTGCTCGTGAAGCTCTGGGACTGACAGGCTCTGTCTGTCCCCTATACCCTTCCACTTTGGTTCTCCCCAAGTGACACTGACAGATGCTGTTCCCCAGCCTGTGGATTCAAGCTGTAATCCTTTGTCAAATCACAAATTGACATCATTGAATATTAAGTAAAGCAGCAAAGTATGAATGTGAAAAGACAAGAAATTAATTTCTTGAAAAATCTACCTGAATGTTTTAGAAAGACTCAGTAAAGTCAAGTTGCTAAAAGAAACTTGTCACATTAAGTATGAATGAATTGAACATGCAGTAGTAGAAAATTAGTGAAAATGTAGAACTGCTCCAAAACTACTTCAAAATGTGTTTACAGAAAAAACTGGAGATTTTAACTCTCACACAGAAAAACAGGAGTTGCCTGGTATTAAAAGACTGACAAGTGATGTACATTTTAGAATATAGTTTGTGTGTGTGTGTGTGTGTGTGTGTGTGTGTGTGTGTGTGAGAGAGAGAGAGAGAGGGGGGGGCAGAGATGGCTGTTGAATAATGAACCAGGCATGAACCATGTTCCCTTCACATTGTAAAAGGACTTTGGAATGAAGTCCAATATATCCATGCGCTCTGGCCTGTAGGAAACAAGTGGAGTCAGTAATAATTACATTTGGTGGCCTTCAATATTGCATATCAGAGGATAAAATGGTGTAGAAGATAGGTCCTGGCCATTAGTTTACCAATCCAAGACTTCCTGAATGCCAGCTTCAGCTTCCCAGGTGCTAACTGAGTAACACAGGTTCTTCACTCCAGGGAATGCCAGAGGTAAGTGCCAGCAGAAGCTGAGTACACAGGACACACTTGTAGACAACATGAAGAGGCCTCCAGCACACTGATGTTTTATACCCTCTGTGAGACAGGTAGGGAGAGTGAACAAGCATGAGATGGGCATGTGGAAGAGAAAGGCATTGCAGAGGGAGAAGGAATTCCTTGAGCTGGGCCTAAGCAATGAGGATTTTAAATAGGCAAGTGCAGAGCAAGTAAGCAAAGCATCCAGCTGGAATGGGCTAGACAGCAGGAATGAGATGAAATTGACCCTAAACAAAGTTTGATACTGACTTTGAGGAATTTCTCTCCAATGAGGAATCATTCTCATCAACCATGTGAAGATTGGGATTACAGGCCATGGAGATGGTGACTTGGGAGTCAGAGTGTATGGAAGTTCTGTGATGTGACACTACACAGAGCTCTTCCCATTCTTGTCAACATCGCTCCATCTCTTAAAACGCTTCTTCTTTCCAAAGCTAAAGCCAACAATTATATTTGCTTTACATGGGTTATTTCAATAAAATACATAAAGTCAGTTTTATAAAGTACATGAAGTCAATCATTACAGTAGTCCTGTGAGACTCTCCAATCACATGAAAGATGAAGCAACATACACTCCTCAAAGTTAACCCTTGTCCAAGATTATTCAAACTCTGCATCTTGAGCTCACGCTGACCTGGACCCACAGGATTCAGCAGATCCCACCCTCTCCAGGACCTTGTCTTGTCAAGGCTTTTAGTTCTCCCTCTTTTTTCTCAAGATATTGTCATGATCCTTTATATTTCCTGCTAAAGTTTCAAAAAGACTTTACTACTGCTTTACCATTGACTCAATCCTTAGCAATCCCAGCTATGCCCCCACCTGTCCAGGTAGTTCTAAGTCGTACTCATATTACACCCAGCAGGAATCCCCTTGTCTCTCTCCTCTGTCCACAAAATGACAGAAGGGAAATGGTACAAGGGCTGTACCAGGAGAGGAGGCAGACCTCATGAGGGAAGAGACTACAATAGTCTGCTGGGTTAGGGAGCAATTATTCCTTTCTTTTCACTTTCTCCCCATGTCTGAAACATACCCAACATGTGTTGTCATAGACTCCAGACTGGGGTGTACCAGCTGGAAAGTACATTGGATGTATTTTCCCTGCACATCTGCAGCCCTATCACAAGGACTTGAAACCTTCCCTCAAATAGCTGAAGTGCTTATTAAATGGGATAGCAACTAAATAAATAATTAAATAAACAACCTCCCCTCTGCCCCAAATGCTAGTTTTGGTGATTTTGCTTAGTAATGCCAACACTAGTAACCTCTTTTCCATTCTCATTACACAAAAAGGACCACAATTCTCTCATCTGAGTCTCTGTGGCTTCCCAGTCACCAATTTCCACACCTCCAATCTAATGAAACTAGCTTCCACTGCCAGTGACCTTCCTAAAACAAAAGTGTGGTCATATTACTCCTCTCTCTCACAACTGCAAGTTCCTACTGCCTTTAAAATGAAGACTTTTCCTCCAAAATGTTTCAATTCTGATCCTGAAATTTCAGTCTTATTGCTCATTCTATTCTCTCTTCATATTCTCATGCTCATACCAGGCCATTCCTCACTCCTTGCCCATTCATTTAATTTTTTTTAAATTTTATTTTCTCTATTATCATTTAACCCTCTTATAATCCCCACTTCCTTGCAATGACCACACTGTTGTCCATGTCCACGAGTCATTTTTCCTTTTTGCTCAATCCCTCTATCCCCTAACCTTCCCCCCTCCAGTAGCTGTCATCCTTCTCTCCATCTATCAGTCTGTCTCTATTTTGTTTATTAGTTCAGTTTGTTCATTAGATTTCACATGTAAGTGAAATAATATGGTATTTTTCTTTCTCTGATTGGCTTATTTCACTTAGCATGTTCTCCATGTCCATCCATGCTGTCCCAAAGGGTAAAATTTTCTTCTTTTTTTTATGGCTGAGTAGTATTCTGTTGTGTAAAAGTCCCATAGTTGTTTTATCTGCTCATCTGATGGACACTTGGGTTGTTTTCATATCCTGGTGATTATAAATAACGCTGCAATGGACATGGGGTGCATAAATTCTTTCAAATTGGTGTTTCAGGATTCTTGGGATACCCTGCCAGAAGTGGAATCACTGGGTCAAAAGAGAGTATCATTTTTAATTTTTTGAGGAAACTCTACTGTTTTCCACAGTGGCTGCACCAGTCTACATTCCCACCAACAGTATGTGGTTCCCTTTTCTCCACATCCTTGCCATGCTGTCTGTTAATTTATTGATGGTAGCCATTCGGACAGGTGTGATGCAGTTTCCACGGCATTGTGGCTGAGGCAAGACAAATTCACATGAACTACCAAGTCCTGTGGAGGAAAAGGGACAGCATGGCCACTCTCTCAAGGGGAGAGCACACGGACCCTTGCCTTGACAAGCTTTTTTTTGGCCTAATTTGTGTAGGAATACAGGGAGTATATGCAAAGCTCATCAAGCATTGTCAGGCAGTAATAATCAAATAGATGACATTCAAAGAACTATGAGGGCTTATTTTGAGTCAGGGTCAGATACCTAAAGGGCCATACAACTTTGGGGAAACAAACTCATTTCAGGCTTGACCCTTATCATTTAAATTGAGAGTATTAGCAAAGCAAGTTTCACAGGATTTTATGCATTCTTTCTTAGGGCTGATCACCCTAGGGAACCCACCCTTTCCAGGACAGGGCTGCACTCACCTCCAGCATTGTTTCAGGCTTAGGTTGAACAAGGAAAGTAAGGCAGCCAAGAGATTAGGAGACCTCTTACAGACAGAATGAGGACTCAGGCTGTGTCAAAGCCGAGGGGTGAGGGTCCATCACCCCCTTTTTTCTATAGCCCCCCAAGTCCTTCCCTGAGGGCCCCCTCATGACCATGCCTGTCTTAGTTCCTCCCTCCCTTGAGGAATCTCACCCATCGTTGGCTAACTGGTAAAGCACTGGGGGCCAGGCAGGGTGAGGTAAGGTGAGCAGAGGTGGTGCTCCTGCTAGGGAGATAAGCTTTGTCTCCTTAGTGGCTTAGGGTCTCTCACTCAGCCTTAGCCATGGGGGGGTTACAGTCTCTGAAACAAGGCAGGGCGGTTTCCAACATATGAGGTGATACCTCATTGTGGTTTTAATTTGCATGTCTCTGATGACTGGTGACACTGAGCATCTTTTCATGTGTCTGTTGGCCATCTGTATGTCTTCTTTGGAGAAGTGTCTATTCAGGTCCTTTGCCATTTTAATTGGATTTTTTGGAGTTAATTTTTAAGTTCTGTATGAATTTTTGATATTAACCCCTTATGAGATGTATTGGCGAATATGTTCTCCCATTCTGTGGGTTGTCTTTTTATTTTGTTAATGGTTTCCTTTGCTGTGCAATAACTTTTTAGTTTGATGTAGTCCCACTAGTTTATTTTTTTTTGTTTCCCTCACCTGGGGAGGTAATAGATAAAATATTGCTATGAACAATGCCCAAGATTTTACTGCCTATGTTTTCTTCTAGGATTTTTATGGTTGCAGGTCTAGTATTTAAGTCTCTAATACACTTTTTTAAAATATATATTTGCCTCTAATGTCTTCACTAAGATAGGAATTTTTTTTAACAAATATATTTTTTAAGATTTTATTTATTTTTAGAGAAGGAAGGGAGGGAGAAAGAGAGAGAGAAATATCAATGTGTGGTTGCTGGGGGCTGTGGCCTGCAACCCAGGCATGTACCCTGACTGGGAATCGAACCTACAATGCTTTGGTTTGCAGCCCGCACTCAATCCACTGAGCTACGCCAGCCAGGGCTAATATACTTTGAATTTATTCTTGGGTGTGGTATAAGAAGATGGTCTAGTTTAATTTTTCTGCACATATTTGTTCAATTTATCAGCACCATTTATTGAATGAACTATGTCTAGTCCATTGTATGTACTTGCTTCCTCTGCTGAACATTAATTGATTATAAAGGTGTGGGTTTATTTCTGGGCTCCCCATTCTGTTTCATTGATCTGTTTGTTTTTATGCCAGTACCAAGCTGTTTTGATTACCATGACATAGGATAGTTTGATAGTATGTGGAATACTATGTATTCCTCCAAATACGTTCTTCTTTCTCAGAATTGCTGTTCTGATGTGGGGCTTCTATGGTTCCATACACATTCTTGAAATATTTGTTCTAGTTCTGTAAAATATGACATTGGAATCTTGATAGGAATTTTGTTAGGTAGTATGGACATTTTAATGATGTTAATCATTCTTATCCATGAACATGGTATGTGCTTCCATTTATTTGTTATCTTCTTCAATTTCTTTCTTTGGTGTCTTATAATTTTCCCAGTACAGGTCTTTTGCATCCTTGGTTAGATTTATTCCTAGGTATTTTATTCTTTTTGGAGCAACTGTGAATGGGACTGTTTCCTTTTTTCCTTTTTGATTTTATCTATCTATCTATATATTTTGAGAAAGAGGGAGAAAGAGATGGAAAGAGAGAAACATTGTGGTGTGACAGATACATCTACTGCTTGCCTTTCACTTGCCCCCTACTGGGGACCTGGGCTGCAACACCAGGCATAAACCCTGACTGGGAATAGAACCAGTGACCTTTCAATTTGCAGGCTGGTGCTCAATCCACTGAGCCACATCAGCCAGGGCTGGGATTGTTTTCTTAATTTCTCTGTTAGTTTATTAATGGACTTCTGGCCAAGATGGAGGCATAGGCAGACACACTATGCCTCCTCGAACAACCAAGATAGGGACAACAATTTATGGACAGAATAACCAGAACTGACAGAAAACTGAACTGTATGAAAGTTGGACAACCAAGGAGTTAAAATAGACACATTCATCTAGACCGGTAGGAGGGGCGGAGTTGGGAAGCCTGGCAGAGAGGGGTCGAGCAGCACAAACGGCATTGGGACCAGGCATGTTAGACTGCAGCAGGTGGACCCTGGGTATGCCAGTGGCGGCTGGCAAACCCTGGTTGAGGGTTGGCAACTGGCAGACCCAGCAAGGCAGCGATTGTGAAGCAGGCACTGCGCAAAACCCAGGATCCCAGCACTGGGAAATAGAGCCTTGGGGCACTGATTGAAAACACCTGTGGGAGCTGAGGCACAGGGAGAGACCCCCAACCTCACAGGAGAGGTTGTTGGAAAGAACCACAGGGTGCACAGGTGCACCGACATGGGAATTAGCACCAGAAAGGTCCAGTTTGCTAGGGGGAAGCGGTGGAAGGGACTGAAATCGGCAGAGAGTGGAGTGAGCGCCACTGTCCCCTCTCGGACCCCGTCCCCACATACAGCCTCACAACCCAGCAACTGGGTTGCCCCCACCATGTTGAAGACTTAAGGCTCCGCCCCTCATATGTAACAGGCACGACCAGACCAAAAAAAAAAAAAAAAAGTGGCTCAAACAGAAGAACAAATGAAAGCCCCAGAACCCATCCTTGTAAGCAACGGAGGAATAGTCAACCTATCAGATGTACAGGTCAAAATAGTGGTGATAAGGATGCTCACAGAACTGGTTGATTTTGGTTGCAAATTAGATGAAAAAATGAAGGCTACAATAAATAAAATGAAGAAAATACACAGGGAATCAATAGTGATGGAAAAAAAGCTGGGTCTCACATCAATGGAATGGACCAGAAGGAAGAAAGAAACAATCCCACAGAAAAAAATGAAGAAATAAGAATTCAAAATAAATGAGGAGAGGCTCAGGAACCTCCGGGACATCTTTAAACATTCCAACATCCGAATTATATGGGTACCAGAAGGAGAAGAGGAAGAGCAACAAGTGGAAAACATATTTGAACAAATAATAAAGGAGAACTTCCCCAATCTGGTAAAGGAAATAGACTTCCAGGAAGTCCAGGAAGCTCAGAGAGTCCCAAAGAAGTTGGATCCAAGGAGGAACACACCAAGGCACATCATAATTACATTAACCAAGGTAAAAATGAAGGCGAGAATCTAGAAGCAGCAAGAGATAAGGAGACAGTAACCTATAAAGGAATTCCCATCAGCCTGTCAGCTGATTTCTCAAAAGAGACCTTGCAGGCAAGAAGGGGCTAAAAGGAAGTATTCCAAGTCATGAAAGGGAAGGACCTACATCCAAGATTGCTCTATCCAGAAAAGCTCTCATTTAGAATGGAAGGGCAGATAAAGTGCCTCTCAGATAAGGTCAAATTAAAGGAGTTCATCATCACCAAGCCCTTATTTTATGAAATGTTAAAAGGACTTATCTAAGAAAAAGATAAAAAACATGTACAGTAAAATGACAGCAAACTCACAATTATTAACAACCACACCTAAAACAAAAACAAACTAAGCAAACAACTAGAACAGGAACAAAACCACAGAAATGGAGAACACATGGAGGGTTAGCAACAGGTGAGTGGGAGGAGGAGAGAGGGGTAAAAGGTATGGAGAATAACCAGCATAGATGGTAGGTAGAAAATAGACAGAGGGAGGACAAGAATCGTATGGGAAATGTAGGAGCTAAAGAACTTATTACACATAGACATGAACTAAAGGGGGGGAATGTAGGTGGGGGAGGGTGTGCAGGGTGGAGGGGGATGAAGGGGGGTAATGGGACAGATGTAATAGCATAATAAAATATTTTTTAAAAATACAACTGATTTCTATTTGTGTATCCTGCTACTTTGCTGAATTCATTTGTTATTCATAAAATTCCTTGCCTATCCTTTAACCTGGGAATACCCCATCCTCTCCAAACCTTCCTTATACCAAGGTTCAAAAAAAAAAAAAGGGAAATCCCTCCTTTCCTTTAACCACCCCTTCTGTCTGTGTCCCTTCAACATTGTTCTTGCTCCTCTACATACTTACTTCAATCAGGTGAACTACACTCTTTCAGTGTTCTTCATTTCTCACTCCCAGCATACAACATTGGGGCTTGGACATATACACATTAACTGATAAAATTAAGTGAAATGTTAGAAGCCTAACATTTACAAAGTATATTGGAAGTATCTTTTAAATTTAAAATAAAGTCCAAAAATATATTGGTGTATTAGTTGTAAAAGCTAAAAAAAAATTAAAGTACAAATAAGTAAAATTTAATTTTCATTCACATAGTCAATAGACCTTTCAAGGAACAATACTAAAATGCAATGACTAGATTAACAAGAATAAATTATTTTTTATTGTATTTTATGTTCTTACAGTTATTCCCACTTTTTCCCCTTGCCTACCTCCACCCAGCACCCCCTTCCTCAGGCCATCTCCACACTATTGTCTGTGTCTATGGGTTAAGCATAAATGTTGTTTGATTAATCCCTTCACCTTTTTAAAAGATGTTTAAAGATTTTATGTATTTATTTTTAGAGAGGAAGGGAAGAAGAAAGGGAAGGGGAGAAAGATCAATGTGTGGTTGCCTTTCACATGGCCCCAAGTGGGGACCTGGCTCACAACCCAGGCATGTGCCCTGAGTGGAATCTAACTGGCAACCCTTTGGTTCACAGCCCACACTCAGTCCACTGAGCTACAGCAGCCAGGGCCTCCCTTCACCTTCTTTCATCCAGTCCCCCCAGCCTTCTCTGAGAGCTGTCAGTTCCATGTGTCCATGCCTGATTTTATTTTGTCCATTAGATTCCACATGTGAGATCACATGGTATTTGTCTTTCTGATTGGCTTATTTCATTTAGCACAATACTCTCCAGTTCCATCCATGCTGTCACAAAAGGTCAAGATCTCCTTCATTTTTGTGGCTGCATAGTACTCCACTGTGTAAATGTACCACAGCTTTTCTATCCACTCATCTACTGATGGGCACTTGGGCTGTTTCCAGATTTGGCTATTGTAAATAATGCTTCTATGAACACAAATGATTCTTTCACTTGGTGTCACCAGGGTGTTATGACTGGGTGGAGAATAAATGAACCAACATTCTAGTGTCCACTTTTGCCACCATCTTTCACGAAAGGTCCCTCAATGACTCCGATGCAGCAGGGTGCACTGGGTCAGCAGCAGTGGTCAGGTCCTTTCTTTCACTGAGAACAGAGAAGTCCAAAGGCAGGCAGAGTGGGAACAGCAGGGCATGGAAGTGATCTGAAGCAAGAGTTGAGCAAGATGGAGTGCCTACATATGGTGCTGGTCACATGTAGCAAGTGACCCTGCTAAGTAGCCTGCCCAATGTAGGCTGAGAATGTACACTTGACACAAGCTGGAAATGTGTTCAAAGCTGAAATTCCTGGGTTGTTTTGAAAGAATCCTTTTAAAATGCTTATTTTGGCCAAGTGGTCACTATAGCTGTTCTCTTATATGGTTACCAAGACTAGGTTGAGGCATTGAAGCAAATTCCCTTTTTAAGATAAAGTTTCTAAAGTGATTTGAAACAACAGAAAAGCAAGACTAGATATACTGGAAAATCAGGGCAAGAAATTAGGCAACTTATAAAATCCAAATCTAAGAAACTTGCCCTAGTACTATCCTCGTTATCCCAAGGCAAGCCACAGGATATCTTAAAATTGCCCTGAAAAACTTTTTACTACAAATTCAGATTTTTCAATAAAAACACTCAATTTCATAGTTTTCATACCACTTTTTTTATTTAAAATATTATAACCAATGAACATACTAGATAACATTGTTTACATTCCAGTGGTGCATGTTTAATGACTAGGGCATGAATGATTAAAAACCACAGTAATTATCTCAGCATTCCCTACAAAGTGCCCCATTTTGTTTTGACTAGAGAGGAGAGGGAACAGAACACATGGGAAAGGAATGAAGAATGGCATCACACAGGGAGGAAAGCAAATGTCAATGATCATACTTAAGTTTTCAGGCTTTAAAACCTGATGAACAGGATAAACTGTAATGAGAAAATAGATGTCACAGTCCAGGTAGACAGCTAGTTCAATTTAAATTCATCATTCGGCTAAAAGATTAAGAGCTTCTCAAAAATATACCAAATATCGGGCCTACAAAAGTAATTTATTTCTTCGTAAAATTTACTAAGATTTATTCCTTTTGTAAAATGTAAAGAATGGACTGATATCACGAGCAGGTTTCTACTTACAAAACAGACAGTAATAATGTCCAACAAACACATCTAACACAATTTGCCAAGATATACAGTGAAAGATTTTATCGTTAGTCTCTCTTACTGATGCAAGGTATGCATTTTACATACTTACTGGTACTGTGTCAACATTGGCTATAAAGTATTTTACACACATTTATAATCATACTCAGTAAAGATCTAACAGCAAGGGCAAAAGCTTGGGAAAGCATAGAAAATTAGTGTGAGGTAGTTCAATACAAGCCGAGTTTAATTTGTAAGTTACTGTGAGAATAAAACATTGTGCAAAACTAATCCACAGGTAATATTTCTTAAAAGTTTCAGTAACGAAGAGAACCTAAATCGGAAATGGCCAGGAAGTGTTACTCTCACTAGACTCTCCTTAAGAGCACTTAACTAAGAGCAGTTAGTTTGAAATTAATTAGGACTTGTTTTCCTTATGCGTTTTCTAATCATACCCCAAACTATATGTTTCTGCTTCAATGCCCTTTACCTCTTCATCTTTCTTGCTATTAAGGAATAATTAAGTTTCCCCTGATTCAGAAAAAAACCTAAGAGAGATCAGTAGAAACACAATCTATACTAAAATGTAAAGGATACAGAATCAACATTTAAGATGGCTGCTAATGACAGAATGGTGGTGTTTGGTTTTTCTACCGGTTAGAGAAGTTTACTGGGGTCATGGGGCTTCATGCAGTCACTCTACAGCTAATGTGTGACTAATGAACAAACACTCACAGACAAACTACAACAGTGTTTTTGAAAACAGACTATGCTTTACCTCAAAATGTACAAGGCTTGTGCCTAGGCAACATTGAGGAGTTAAGTCTTCACATGCATAGCACATACTGGCTGATCGTGTAAACCAAGTCTTATTTGTAACCCCAGAACAGCTTCACTTGCCTGCAGCTGATTTTGCTATCAGACATTAATGTCTATTCACAACACAGCAGAGTTAGCATGGAACAGAGTAACAAGGACTTAGAGGAAAAGTCTGCTGCTTTACATACAATCAAGCTTCTCTATATTGTCAAAGGGTTTGTGTGGCAGCTTCATATAAGAGGCTGGCATTTCTCTAGGAGTCTTGTGTGAATTCACTGTGCCTTAACCAACCAAGGGTAAACACCAGGAAGAACCAGCAGCCGAGGATATGTGACAAAATGAGAACTGTTCAGCAAATGGTATGAAAGAGCTGAGATGCAATCCCAACAACACAATCATTTCACAATTGGTCAATATACATTAGAGGGTAACAGAATAATAACCAGGAAGAAGTATGTAGAAAGAATTAGAATTAGTGTCTCTTCTAACCCATAAAGTTGAGTAATAGACCTTGGTCAAAATAATTTTCTGACGGTAAGACGATGGGTATATTAAGTGTATAAAGTTGAAAATCAAAGTTTATAAGAAAGGTGGTTTTACATTAAGTACTGCATGATAGAAATCTTATTTGTAATTTCTCTTAAAACACAAATGTTTTTAAAGGTTCAAAAAGTTTCCAAAATAAACATGTATATATTTAGCTTAACAAATTTAAGAGGAATAGTTGTATTTAGATATTGCATGTTAAACCTAGGGCACACAACATTTAACAGACTTTGCTTTCAGGACAGAATTTAAGTATTTTTTATCTACATTAACTAATAAGAGTTCACTTTCTTTGAATCAACTGAAACATGCTGGTTGGCAAGTGGTAGCTGGCATTTACAACAAATGATACAGTAAGAACACTTGGTTTTCCTTGCTTAACCAAAATCTGTATCTACAGAGATGGCTTACTAGCAATCAAACATAAAGTATGGGAAGCTTCTGAAAGCATGTCAGTTATTAAAGTGCAACAGTGAAATGATCTATCCTAGAAAACAGAGCTAATTAACTGTAAAACTAACATAAACTACTAACACACTTATGCTCAGATTCCTTAGTAAATCCAATCTTGTTTCTACAAATCATGATGTTACAGTCTCAAAACTCTAATTTGCTTAATGAAATTAATACACCATGTTGTATGAATAGAAAAAGGATTGAGTTGGCAACTTTGAGACAGGAAATCATGACTTTTAAACCACCAAAAACAAACTTGCTATTTTAAAGCATATAAAAAGGCTAATGTATTTAATCCTAAATATTGCACATTAACAATCTAAAATACTTTACTCAAAAGGAATTTTGCACTAAATACCAAATAACATGCCAAGCAAACTTACAGATGCCACATGCTGAGCCACAGCAGTTCTTGCTCTTGTTAGCCTTTAATTCCAATGAGCTTTCTGCCTAGAACCTAGTCACTGATTTAAGTATGCATTTCCCAGTTCATGACATGTAGTCTCTCTTGTTCCAAATGTAACAAAAGGTGCCTGGGGGATTATAGACAATGAATTTCAGAGATGAGACTTCAATGACATTTTACTTAAGAAAAATTCAGTTACGTAGAAATAATTCTGCAGATATAAAATGTAAACAGTTAACATCCACTCGTCAGGAGCAGCACCGTTCTTATACTACTCAACACCCACAGTGTGTGTTTTACTGAAAACCAGATACTAAAAAAATGACTTAAGACTAAATAATCACCATTTATGCCTGCTCTGCTCAGTGTGAAGAAACAGTCCTTGGAAAATGATACCTTATATATGGCTGTGTGCTACTATTTTCTGATGAATGGTATATTGCTCATTTGATACATTACCTACAAATATCTAAGTAGACTTTGGAACCTCCCAACAGCTTGTAAAAACATGATTATGCTACAGGTAGAATCAAATGGCCAGAAACACCAAAACTGGTGGCCAACTGACTGACAATCATAGGAAACCAGAAAGGTCCAAGGGCCTGAGGCTGCAGGAAAGAGAAAGACCAAATCATCACTGGGATCTACAGCCTGAGTAGATTCACTCAGTGTGTACAAAAACAGGCTCATAGCAAGTAGAAATGAACCATCTTTTTATTTCCATTGAGATGTATTATTCATGAAGTATCCTGTTGACTTTATGTGATCATAAGCTTTGAGTATGCCACAGATTTGCAGAAAACACCATCTTCTTTTCCCTTCACATTTGTTAGGTGTGGCTGGGGCAATAGAAAGGTGGTGGTAGATGCTCAGCATCTTTAAAGACATACTCTGAGTTATTCTGTTATTTAGATTATGGGGCTTTTTCCAAAATTCTTGTAAGACTGTACGCCAACTGTTGCAACTAAATTAGGTTTGACAAGTAGCAAATCTGGAGGTTCTTTTTTAAAAAACATGTTCATCATTTACAGTAGTTATTCCTGAATATAAGTGGCTACAGGTTATTCCCTCTCACTCTTCTGTGATTATTTCATTGATAAGCACATAACCCTGAAGGACAGCATCATGAACAAAACATCTGAAATAATTTCAAATTAAAAAAACTATAAAAATCTTAAATAATTCATGATATAGCCAAGTCACCACATAATAGTTGCTTTGATAAACAAAATCTTACAAATTCAGTAAAAAAACCAGCAGCATAAGATAAAGCAAATATGCAAAGATTTTAAACCATGATAAAATTAGGTTTACATTATAGTTAATTACAGCAAAAATACGTTTTGTTGCTGTTTTAAAACACAAGTTTTAAATTACATCACTTGAAATTAAAAAAATAAACTACTACAAAATGAGTTCTACATTTTTGAAAAAATCACTCAAAATAAGACCACTGACTTACTTAGTTTTCAAAGTAGTTCTATCAATGACTAAACGACTCCCCATACCTCCTACCCCCACCCCCCCAAGGCCCGAGTAGTCATCTACAGCAGCCCAGAGGTCCCGCTGAGGCTTCTAGACTGCTGTCTGTATCTGAGGCCAAAGTTGGATCTGTTGACATCGAAGACACATCATTGACAGATGACGATGACGATGGATGCTGAGAGCCATTGATCACTGCTGCACCTGTGCTATGAGAAACAAAACAGCAAATCAGTTGCAGACAGAGTTGCAGACCCAGCTACTTCTACTGTACTGGCTACCTCCAGTGGTCAGTAACTTTTCTCTTGGCTTTAAAAGGCTCACTAAAAATAATCACAAGTGATATTCAACACTTGTTTACAAAGTGTTTTCATTGCAATTTATGAGGAAAGAACTCTGAAAAATGTCTAGAAACCTAGAGTCCTATCCTTTCCACAGATTTGTTTTTCAGTTCCAGACAAGAATCATGAAGTACAAGCCACATTTAGAAATGGGCTACAGGCTGTGTGTGAATAATACTGACAATACACACAAAACTATGTGTTTTATTTTGTTGGAAAGAGGATCTTAAAGCTATATATGATTCAAACAGGAAAAATCTCCTACCCTAATAAAAAGTGATTTATGATATTCTCACTGTGAAAGTCCAAGCAATACTTCCGGTATACCTTGGTTTAAAGCAAAAGCCAGGACAAAGACAGAAATCATTTCTGCGGAAAGGGTATTTAGTTCAACTGCTCCAATTTACATAGGTTACATGACTTGCCTCAGTCAATCAAGCGCCCTACTTAGGTAAACTCTGCTCATATAATTTCCATTTTAATAAATACTTGATAAATGAAAATACAGATTTATTAAACAGCTAAAGTTGGAGAAGACTGTTTCCTTTACCAAAAACATAGCCTAATAAGAATTTCTTGAATTAAAAAAAAAAAAGTAGTAAAGGCATGTCTCCTTTTATTGCATGTCACTTAATTGTGCTTCATGGGCATTGCATTTTTTTTAGTATACTTTATTGATTATGCTATTATAGTTTTTCCAATTTCCTCCCCTATATCTCTTTTCTGCCCTGCACACCCCAACCCTCCAGCATCCTCCCTACCCAGTTCATGTCCATAAGTTTTACATGTAAGTTCTTTGAATTCTGTTTCCTATACCATTCTTAACTTTTTCCCGTCTATATTATGCCTGCCAATTATGCTTCTTATTCCATGTACCTTTCCCCTCATATTCCTCCCCTTCCCCTCCCCACTGAAAACCCTCCATGTGATGTCCATGTCTGAATCTGTTCCTGTTCTAGTTGTTTGCTTAATTTTTTTTTTTCGGTTCAGTTGTTGATAGTTGTGCGTTTGTCATTTTACTGCTCATAGTTTCTGATCTTCTTCAATTTCTTAGGTAAATACTTTAATATTTCATATAATAAGGACTTGATGATGAACTCCTTTAACTTGACCTTATCTGGGAAGCACTTTATCTGCCCTTCCATTCTAAATGATAGCTTTGCTGGAGAGAGTAATCTTGGATGGAGGTCCTTGCCTTTCATGACTTGGAATACTTCTTTCCAGCCCCTTCTTGCCTGCAAGGTCTCTTTAGAGAAATCAGTTGCCAGTCTGATAGGAACTCCTTTGTAGGTAACTCCTTTCCTCTTGCTTTTAAGATTCTCTCTTTATCTTTAATCTTGGGTAATGTAATCATGATGTGTCTTGGTGTATGCATCCAGCTTCTTTGGGACTCTCTGAGCTTCTTGGTTTTCCTGGAATTCTATTTCCTTTGTCAGATTAGGGAAGTTCTCCTTCATTATTTTTTTTCAAATAGGTTTTCAATTTCTTGCTCTTCCTCTTCTCCTTCCAGCACACCTATGATTCAGATGTTGGAATGTTTCAAGTTGTCCAGAGGTCCGTAAGCTGCTCCTCATTTTTTTTAAACTCTTGTTTCTTCATTCTGTTCTGGTTGGATGTTTATTTCTTCCTTTTGTTCCAAATCATTGATTTGAGTCCTGGGTTCTTTCCTGTCACTGGTGGTTCCCTGAATATTTTGCTTTATTTCACTTTGGGTATCCTTCATTTGTTCTTTCATTTTATGATCAAGCTCAATCAGTTCTGTGAGCATTTTGATTACCAGGGTTTTGAACTCTCCATCAGATACGTCGGCTATCTCCCCACCACTTAGCTCTCTTTCTTGAGTTTTGCTCTGTTCTTTCATTTGGGCCATATTTCCTTGTCTCGGTGCACCTGTTAAATTGTAAAGGGTGGGGCCTTAGGTATTCACCAGGACAGGGCCACCCTCTTTGCTGCATTGTGGCGCTGTCTGTGGGTGAAGGGTCAGAGAGGGAACAATGCAGCTCACATGTTCAGCTCTAGCCCCACTTTCCAATGAACTTTTGTGTCAAACTGGGAGTTTCTTCCTCCATGGCAACCCCTGCTATAGTCCACAATCAGCCCTGAGTCTTAGCTTCCCTTTCAGTCAGCCCCACCTGCGCAGTCCACCACCTTGCCATGGGTTCTGTCTGTCTGCCTGGCTGCCCATCTCCCTTATCTCCCCCTTGCTGGGTCTGGTAAACTATTTCTTTAATTCCTTGGTTGTTGGAGTTTCATGCAGTTTGATTTTCTGGCACTTCTGGTTGTTTATTGATTTTAGATTGGTTGTCATCTTCCTTTCAGTTGTGCGAGGAAGCGAATGGTTTCTACCTACGCCTCCATCTTGGACAGATCTCATCTAAAAAAAATTTTTTTAAATTATTTTATTGTTGTTCAGTTATAGTTGTCTACATTTTCTCCACCCCCTCCATCCAAACCCACCTCCCTCCCTTGTTTCCACCCACCCCCTTGACACATTTTTTAAAAAACAATCTCAAGTCAAGACCCTCAACTAGCAAAACAATTACAACTTGCTTTATTATGATGCTCTCTTTGTTACAGTGGTCTGGAACCAAACCAGCAATATCTCTGAGGTATACCTGTACTTAACTTATAGATAAATCTTCTCAATGTCAGGATGGGGGAGGAAATGATGGGGGATTGGGAATGTGTTAGAAAAGGTGATTCATATACTAGGTAGAACTTACAAACTTCATGATCACTAAATAAGGGTCCTTCCAAATTTCAGTATGTTAAGTAATGCAAGTGATACAAAAGTTCCTAAGAACACATTTATGGAATAAAAGCAATGGTTTACAAAATAAGCAATATGAAAATTTCTAGGGGTGAGTTTCAGGCACCCAACAATGCTAAAAACTAAGCAGTTTGAAAATCACTGTTCCAAAACCCAGAATCTTGGTTTTTGAAATTATCCCTTCATTCTGTCTAATGACGAGTAATAAAAGCTTAAATATGAAAGGCCCTCCAAGAGCTTGTCTTCAAATGCAACAAGGAAATAGCCAGAAAAGTAGGATAGGTAAATCTTTAGGATGCTGGGGAGGGGACTGGGAGACAAAAAGGAATGGGAACCACAGGAGACAGAACAGACGATTAGAGGTGCAATGAGAAAAAAGAAAGCAGACTGAGTACTTCAGGGCTTGATAGGAGAGAAGAAAAACAGAAATGCAATAACCCAAGAAAGGTCCATTAGGTTCCCTGCTGAGAGTGCAATGAAGATACTGTACTTTTTAGAAAGTTCAATCCATATGACATTATTGGATATGTCTGCTGTGAGTGAAGAGTATTCAAATATTCCCCATATATATTGTTTTCTATGCCTCTATTTTTAAATCCAAATCCCCTAATTTAATAACGTTTCATTTAAAAAAATCAAGTAGAAATGGTATTGTGATTATCTGATATTTTGACATCAAAGACTGTTCCTTCTATCTTTGTATAGATCCGAAAACAGAATATTTTTGTAACAGCTTCACTAACATTCTTCTCTGTAAGCTATGACATCCAAAAGCCTGAAGTCCTGTCTTTTCCATTGACTTTTCTTGTTACCACAGTCAAGTGCTGTCTAGAATCCAAATTTTTCACTTATAAATTAAAAACAAATACAATTCCCCTATCTCATGAGATTAAGTTTACTCAAACATTCAATACTTAGGATGTGCCACTCAGTAGGACAGTATGCTACAGTGCATTCAGTTATACTACTACTGTTTATCAGTACAAAGCTAATTAACTGCTATTAAAGCATTTATAATATAGCTTTGTTACAACTAAATTTTAAGTAAAAGCCATCAAAACAAATTTGTATTTTCAACAGGATCTATATTATAATTTGGAAAGTTGCATTTCTGATCAAGGACGTAATGAAACAAAAAAAAATTTAGGGACTTCTGGCAAGATGGAGGAATAGGTGGACGCACCGTACCTCCTCGCACAACCAAGATTAGAACAACAACTTACAACAACATTTTACAGACAGAATAACGCCCAGATCTGGCAGAGGATTCATCTGAATGGAAGTCAGGCAGCCAAGAAGTTGAAGTAGACGCGTTCATCCGGACTGGTAGGAGAAGACGAGCCGGGCGGGTGCAGGGCTAGCATGGGTCGGCAGCGTGTGGAAGTTGGGGAAAGTTTGGTGTGAAATCGGCGCGACAGCCATCCGGCGCAAGAACGCAGCGGTGATCCCTGAGTACGCAAGCTGCGGCTGGCAGACCCAGAGGGGTAGCGATTGTGGACCAGGGCAGAACTCGCAGCCGGGGAGCCCAGAGAAGGGTCTGAGCCCAGGAGAACGGAACTACCACCATTGTTTTCTCCCGTCCCCGCTCCCGCTCCCGCCCCCGCCCCCACATATAACGTCACAATCTAGCAACTGGGGTGCCCAGCCCCAGTGAACACCTAAGGCTCCGCCCCCCACCGTAACAAGAGCAACCAGACCGGAAAAAAAAAAAAAAAAGGAGAGACAGGGGAAAAACATGTTTTCAACAGAGCAGATCAGTCCCCCAGGACTCCTCCTTTTGAGCGACCAAGAAATAGCCAATCTATCAGATGCACAGTTCAAAACACTGGTGATCAGAAAGCTCACGGAATTGGTTGATTTTGGGCACAATTTAGATGAAATGATGCAGATTACCATAAAACAGATGCAGGAAGATACTCGGAGGAGAGCCAATAGTGAAAGGAAGGAATCTGAGTCTCAAAACAATACAGTGGACCAGAAGGAAGATAGAATCAACCAAGCAGGAAAGCATGATGAAATAAGAATTCAAAAAATCAAGGAAAAGCTTAAGAGCATCCAAGACACCTTTAAACGTTCCAATATCCGAATTATAGGGGTACCAGAAGGGGAAGGGGAAAAGCAACAGATTGAGCATGTATTTGAACAAATAATAAAGGAGAACTTCCCCAATCTGGCAAAGGGAACAGTCTTCCAAGAAATCCAAGAAGCTCAGAGAGCCCCCAAAGAAGTTGGAACCAAGAAGAAACACACCAAGGTACATCATAATTACATTAGCCAAGGTAAAAACGAAGGAGAGAATCCTAGAAGCAGCAAGAGATAAGGGGACAGTCACCTACAAAGGAGTTCCCATCAGACTGTCAGCTGATTTCTCAAAAGAGACCTTACAGGCAAGAAGGGGCTGGAAAGAAATATTCCAAGTCATGAAAGACAAGGACCTACATCCCAGATTGCTCTATCCAGCAAAGCTCTCATTTAGAATGGAAGGGCAGATAAAGTGCTTCTCAGATAAGGTCAAGTTAAAGGAGTTCATCATCACCAAGCCCTTATTTTATGAAATGCTAAAGGGACTTATCTAAGAAAAGAAGATAAAGAAAAGACATGTATAGTAAAAGGACAGCAAACTCACAAATATTAACAACCACACCTAAAGCAAAACCAAAAGAAACTAAGTAAACAATTAGAACAGGAACAGAACCACAGAAATGGAGGGCACATGAGGGTTAGCAGCAGGGGGGTGGGAGGAGGAAAGAGGGGGAAAAGGTATAGAGAATAAGTAGCATAGAATGTAGGTTGAAAATAGATAGGGGGAGGGCAAGAATAATACGGGAAATGTAGAAGCTAAAGAATTCATAAGTATGACACATGGACATGAACTAAAGGGGGAAAATGTGGGTGGGAGGGGGGTACAGGGTGGAGGGGAGAGAAGGGGGGAAATGGGACAACTGTAATAGCATAATCAATAAAATATATTAAAAAATTTTTTTAAAACTTTAAAATATGAGCCCTGGCTGGCGTAGCTCAGTGGATTGAGCGCGGGCTGGGAACCAAAGTGTCCCAGGTTCGATTCCCAGCCAGGGTACATTCCTGGGTTGCAGGCCAGAACCCCCAGCAACCGCACATTGATGTCTCTCTCTCTCTCTCTCTCTCTCTCTCACATCTCCCTCCCTTCCCTCTCTAAAAATAAATAAATAAAATCTTTAAAAAAAAAAAACTTTAAAATATGTAACCAAAAATGTCACAGGAAGCTACAAAAATTATTTAAACAAATATATGTTTACAGTACAACAAAATGGGTGCCTGAAACTAGAGTTAAAATTTTTACCCGTAATAGATATAATATTTTTTTCTTAGAATTTAGAAGAGTTGTTGAGGGATAAGTAGCATAGTTTTACCTCAATTCAAGACTTATCTGTTGAAACACTATCCAGCCTTCAAAGCACAGCTCAACTTTCAACTCTTCTATGAAATTGTCCTAACTTCTGGGGCCAGAAAAGAAGTCACTGTTCCCAGCCAGAGGACATATAGGATGCTGGGAAACCACTCCATCTGAAGTTACTGATAAACATGGCTTCAAGTATTAACTTTTCTACACAATAGATTTGTAACCTTATGTCATTTAATTTTTCTGAATTTTAGTTCCCTCATCTGTAAAGTGTGCATACTGATCCCTCCTTTGGGGTCTTGAAGGTGAAATGAAATAAAGTACATAAACTACCAGGGTTTGTTATGTAGCTATGTACTTAACATGTAAATGCCGCCTGCTATTTAACTTTTCCCCTCAATTCCTTGTGCTTTTACAAGTACTAAAATTAAATGAACTTATGATAAAAAGAAAATGTTTAACTCTTGCAAATGAGTTTCTTCTTAGAGAACACTTTCTAATTGTAATTTTAATGTTACGGCCTTAGTTCAACAAATCAAAACCACCAAAAGGAGAAAGAGGGCAACTTGGTATCACATGTAACAATTTTTATTTTAGATTTTATTTTATTATTTATTTTTAGACAGAGGGGAAGGGGGAAAGAAAGAGAGGAAGAGAAACATCAATGTGTGGTTGCCTCTCGAGCACCCCCTACTGAGGACCTGGCCTGCAACCCAGGCATGTGCCCTGACTGGGAGTCCAACTAGCGATCCTTTGGTTCATAGGCCGGTGCTCAACCCACTGAGCTACACCAGCCAGGGCCCAATGCTTTCCAATTTAACCACCCAAATCGTACTCCTTATACTTACTTAACTTTGTGTAATAATGGTAGTAAGTATGGGAAGAAGTGCAGGTTTCAGGCCACTGAAGATCACAACATAAGATGTAAACTGTAATCTTAACCAAGCTTATATTGTAACCAACCTAAAGGAGAGGGCTGTCCCCGTATAACTCCATTCTTGGTTCTCTCCTCCAAGTCCATAACTTCCTTGTATATTAATTCTGAAAAAGAGGTGAACAAAAACAAGCTTTTCGAAGTCTGAGTACCAATCTCACAAATATTTAGTTTTTCAGTGAACATTTTTAAACACACGTGAAGTACTTCAAATTGTATCCTCCAATGGTAGAGGGTCCATAAGTGCCAGCCTAAGATCCAAAGATGTTAAAAACAATTCCTTGATCCTCAACCATGAATTATGCTGAAAGAAACAAAATCTCTGACTTAACTAGTGTTCCTGAAGTTGGATTAAGGATACAACTTGATCTTTTTAACTACAGCAGCACTTTGCACTGTACCATGTCATACCATGTTATCATTCTGCTTTATAAATGCTTGTTTAATTCTGTCTCAGTAAGGGCTCAAATCACATTTGTCTTATTAACTTCTATTTCCTGATAGGACCTGGTACATTGAAGGTGCTTATCCACATAACTGTAGGAACTAGTACATTGTAGGTGCTTACCCTGATACCTGTTAAAACACTTAAATGAAAAAGTCTGTGGAAGCCACTTTAACAGAATGGTATGTAAATACATTGTTATTAAAGGAAAAATATTAGATGGCTACACTTGAAATCCTTCTGAGTTGAAGCATGACATGCAGTCACTGTCAAGATTTCTCCATGGAAATCTTGTTCTTTTACTAGGCTGCGGACAGCAAGTGGACTGCAGTGAGTCTCTCTACAATCACACCAGATGCTGCCCTGTTGGAGTATATCTTGCCCTGTATTCTTCTATGTGATCCTGATGTCAAGTGTGATGAGCCTTGTGACTCTGAATGTCTACTTAAGAAGAAACTTCTGGTTGATGCTACAAAGCCATTATTCATCATCTTTTTGGGGTCATGGAATAATTTAAGAATTGCATAAAAACAATGAACCAACCCTCTTCTGAGAAAAATATTGCATAGAATTTTATGGAGTTTGTAATTCTTTAAACTTCTGATAAAGAATCTGTGATTATTTAGGGTATAACAATGTTTATGCTGGTAATATGGTAAAGCAAGTAGATATGCTGGAATGAACAAGTGCTAGAGACACCTAAACTTACTTGCTATAGTAACCTTCAGGGACTTGGAAGAATAAAAATAGGAAGTCTTGACAGATGAAAGAATGGTAGATGCTTTTCTTCAAAGAAACAAAAAGGAATGATTAAGTGTTCCAGATAGGAGGATTTTTTTAAAAGACTTTATTTATTTACTTTTAGAGAGGGGAAGGGAGGGAGAGAAACACAATGTGTAGCTGCCCCCATGAACGCCCTACCAGGGACTGGCCTGCATCCCAGGCTTGTGCCCCAGACTGGGAATCAAACCAGTGATCATTTGGTTCTCAGGCCAGTGCTCGATCCACTGAGCCACACCAAAGAGGGCAAGATGTTTTGTAAAATGAGAAAACAGCACCCCTTTATGAAAAGGGATTAAGGCAAAAGCTCCAAAGCTAATTAGCAGTACTAACTAGGCAAAGTAATCTGTAGTTAATGGCTTTGACAATGAATTTTTCCTTGTGTTGTGATAGTAAAACTTTTAAGCACATCTTAAAAAAGGCAGTTTGTAGGCAATTACTGCAACGTACTTGGGGCTAGGGAAAAAAGATACAGAATAAAAGTAAACATGTTTAGAGTACTCAGAAATCCCAGGTATATCCTTATACAACAAAAACACTATGTTTTACTGATTTTAAGATCCACTTTCCTCCACAGTTTAGTATCTCCGAAATTGGGATGTATTTTATAATAATGGTGCAGTGCAGCTGGCAGTGTTTTCTCTTAGTGGTATATTATGGTGTGTTTTACAATTGGTGGCCTATTAAGATTCTATGAGATACCATAAATGTCTACTATAAATGTAATGACATATAAAAGTATCAGGTTAGATATTTTAAATATACATGCTAGTCCACAGTTGTATCCTTGTATATTACTTACTACATAACAAATAAACTCAGTTCCATTCAATTTATCATTCTGGTGGGTCTAAAGAGCCTACTTATGTCTCCTGAAGTCAACTCAAAGAAAACTAATCCCTGATTATTCCTCAGGAAGAATCAAATTCATTCCTCCCAAATAAATTTATAGATGGATTTCCTGTCAGTTTTATACCTCTCCAGTCCCTTTGCTTTCCCAGTATTTAGGTACTCAGTTCTTATTAACAAGTCTTCTGTAACCAGTTTTAAGTTCAGGTAAAACGGGGTCAAGTGACTTGCCCAAAGTCACGTAGCTACATAAGTGGTCCAAACAGTAAATTACAACACAAATGCGGTTAACAGGGTCTAAAAATTGCCTGGCCTAAATGTACGAGGGAATCTTTCAAAGAAAGAAATATTTTAACACTTTTATGACTACCAAAGCATTATTAATGTCCAACCACATTCATAAAATAAAACTACTATATTTGCACAGATTACTCGCTCACTCTGTTGGTGAGGGTAAGGATAAAATAGACATTCCTGTACAGTGCTGATGGAAATGTAAACTGCTACAATTTCTTGGGGAGTAATCTGGAAATTATTGAAAAATATCCTTTGGCCAAACAAATCTTACAGGATTCTTTTATAGGCATGTTCTCACATGTGCACAAGAACACTGTAGTTGTTTGTAATAACAACAGACTGGACACAGCTTAAATAAAATAGTCTTCAAGTGGTAGCTGGATATAAAAATTGTGACACAGCTGTAGCTGTAAAAGAGTATGCCACTTGCAAATGAGTCAGGAATGTGGTGCCCAAGAAGATAACCCTCTGTAATATGTGACTACATCGACAAAGCAAGTGTGTACAGCATTCAACCATTTGTGATTAAAACAGGGTGGGAGAAGAGAAGGGGGAGATACCAAACACACATGCCTATGTATAAGCAGACTATGGAAACATAAAATTCCAGAAAAAAGTAATGTTTCTGTATCTGGGGTGGGGAAAATAAGAGATTAGGATTAAAGTGGGGGGAAGGAGACCTACTTTCTATTTTTGAAAAATAAATTACCAATCATATTACCAAATAGGAGTTATAAATATATAAAATATCTTTAGTTTCCCCAACATGATGAATAAATCAACATAAAAAGCCAGAAGCTCGCTCAGCTTCATCTCTAAGAACCTGGTGACTGTTACCTTTCCATTCTTCTATCGTGTGTTCCCTTTCATCTAACTGCTTGTCAGGTATCTTTGGTGGTGGCTGAAAAACAAAAGGCAACAATAATTGAGTCAGTTTACTGGGAATATGTAACTTCTTCACAATTATCTGAAGTATCAGCCAGACAGAAAGGGTTTGTGAAAACACACTATTAGACCAAAACTGATTAATCATCTTTGTATGTAGAGGGACTAGTTAGGCAAGACTCCTTTGTGACAGGAAGAGGATATTTAACCATCTTTTTCTTTTTTTCAACTTTTAAAATGTTCACATTTTATTTATTAGCATAGAACTGGGCTATGCTTTGGACACAATAATTTGTTTTATAATTAAGGATGTTCTCCTAACGCATTCAGTGTTCTAACTCACCAGACTGTGTGTCACAGCTCATCAGATCACATGCCATGGCAAGAAGGTAAGAAACTGTGAGATGTAACTTTATTTTGTGTAGAAGGTACATGGATATGTTACTAACTTAAGGTTTTTTTAATGCAAAAACAAAAGAACATCATCATCATTTATCTGTATTTTTATTTCAATTATAATGTTTCTTCTAAACCTAACTTTAATTCTAACTATAAGAGGCAGTATATTCTTCAAACATTAAAAAAAGAACTTAAAGAGCCCTGGCTGGGTAGCTCAGCTGGTTAGAGCATTGCCCCCAATAGGCCAAGGTTGCATGTTCAATCCCCAGTCAGGGCACATGCAAGAATCAACCAAAGAATGCATAAATAAGTGAAACAACAAACTGATGTCTCTCTCTCAAACCAATTAAAAAAAAGAACTTACAGCTTCTGCTTCAGAAGGATCATACCAGACATTGATGTATGGGTGCTGAAGAGCTTCATCTACAGAGATCCTTTTAGATGCATCAATGACCAGCATTTTGGATAACAAATCCCTTGCCTGACTGGCTGCAAAAAAATAATGATGTTAATGTACATGTATCCCATGAAGGTTTTTAAATTAGCAATACATTTCAGAAACTTGAAATTATCACTCATTAAAAAGTACATGTTTTTTTAAAAAGTAGATTTTACTGTAAAATCAGGTCATACATATGAAAAAATATAGTTACAGGAAAAAAATAACTAAAACCTTATGTTATTCCACCATCCAGAAATAACCTTGTTCCATAATAACATGAAAACACACGCACACAATAAGATTAAATATATATATTTATAAAAAGTACCTTTAAGTTTGTTGTGTTCTGAGTCAGCAGGGAAAAGTACATCGGGGAAGAGTTTCTCAAAGCTATATCCAGCATATTTAGGTCTGTTTTCAACATAAGTCCTTACTGTTGGTTGTAGTTTCTTCATGAATTCAGGACATGGTGTTCCAAGCTGTTCAATAACTTTATTCCACTGATCAATATCTAGTATCAAGTAGCTAAGAAAAATACTCTGTATCTAATGTTCAACACATTAGTCATAGTTATTAAAATAACAAAAAAATAACAATTATAAAATCCTAATAAAGAATGTGGCAGTTATAAATCTTATATCTTATAGCTACCTTGCAAAAGGTGGACAGAAAGATCAATAAACAAGTGTTGTTAACCTTATTTAGAGAAAGTGTATATGTGTGTGTATTGTCTAAATTGATTTTACCATAAAAATGAAAGCTTAAAGTAACAAATTCTAAATATGACAAGTGACTCAAAGAATAATGATAATTACTACCCATAGGGACTCTAAATGTAAAGTGTACACAACTCTAGAATATAAAATTTGCCTTTTCTTCTTGCTTATCAGAAAATGTGAATATAGACTAAGAAATGCTTATTTATAACCTGTCCTTAAAATATTCTATGCTAACAGAAAATAAAAATGATGGCTTTGATAAAAGTGGCCTTTTCTTTTGCCATTCTTTGTTTAGTTTATGTTAATGAAAATTTCTTTAAAGCCCTGAAACTTATGAAAATGAATCAGTACTTTGGTAAGTTGTAAGGTTAGAATTCCCTAGTCTCCTTCCTCCCACGTCTTCATACTGAAAGTCCTCCCTGCAGACTAAACTAATTGTCGACTAGTGCATACGGCTTTTCCCATTCCTCCTAAGTATTACTAGTTGATCAATGCATAATAGATTGCTCACTGGTAATAGAAATATTAGAAGGAATCAGATGAACAAAAAGCATGAATCCAAATCTACTGTATTTTGCCGTGTGTAATGTGCACCCACGTTTTTGTGCACATTATACATGGGATTATTATACTCATGGCATGTAATCATTATACCCATGTATAATGCACATCCTATTTTTCCCTAAAAAATGTGGGGAAAAGTGAGCATTATACATGGCAAATTATGGTACTTAACACCATAAAAAAACTATTACTGATGAGATTCTCAAATGAAAAATCAGTATGTTATGTTGAGAAATGAGACAACAACCCAAAGACATAAAATACATAGGACATTTAACAAAAAAGAAGGTGGGGACTAAGGATAAAACAAAAGGATGACCAGAACCAACAGACAATTCCAAAATTCATATTAAAGTCCTAAGTACTTCTAGATTTACTCAAGTGTATAATTATCAGAAGTTTTTAATGCAAGCCATGATTTTTGATTTCGGTTAAATAAATCAACTCAGAGACAGCAAGTAATTGTGGATAATTAATTTGAGTTCTCAGAAATAACGTATGACACAATCAGTAAGTGAGGGAAAGTCTATGTCAAATAGCAGGTGGTATTTTGAAAGAGTAGTTTAACAATATTATTAGGGAGAGACAAAAATACATTATACTTGACCTAGCTGAAGTGCTGTCACACATTTTGACCTCCAGAGACTATATTTTAGGCCAAAGATAAGGATACGATCTGTACCTGGGAACAAAACACCACCTTTGATCATTTCTCCCATGATGCACCCAACTGACCAAATGTCAACTGAAAACAAAAGGCAATGACATTAACATAAAGATTTTGGTTAAAATAAAAAAAATATAAACATTAAAAAAAACACACACACACCATGTATACTGTAAAATTATAGAAAGCAGTATAAAATAAAAATGAGTGACAGTGAATGTGCTCTAACTACCAGCAGAGACTGTATTTCCTACTGCCAGATGCAGCCTACAAACATTTCAGCTTATCTCAACAATTTTTGAACTATAATAGTCACAAACTTTGTTTTAAAAAACCCACATGTATGAATATACCATATTCCTTTTCATTAAAGAACATAAAGAAGTTCATCACCTAACTAATTAAACTGCTGCAGCAGCACAAGGATACAGTCCCTTCCTGGAAAGAGGATTTTGTGGCAAACCATTTCTCCCATAATGCACCCCACAGACCATAAGTCCACTATATGTTTGCAGCACAAAAGAAGGAAAAGCAAAGCAAAAGGTCATTAAAATCAAAGAAGCATAATATGACTGCATTATATAAAAACTACAAAACATCACAAAAAGAAAAAAGTGATTTTAATTTTAGCTAATGGAATACTTTAAAACACAAAGTATATTTCAAAAGGCTTTGATTTACAAAAGCAAATGTGAAGTGTGGCCTTTTAACTATATATCTAATTTTAAAGTGAGAGTTATGCACAGAAAGCACATGATTAAAAATGCTATGCATTTATCACTGAAAATTTGTTTAGAAAAATATAAATAGAACGAAACACAAACTTTGTAAATATGGTTGAAAAAGTACATGAGTTAGCAAAACCTGAAAAAGAAAATCTTGGCACTATTTTGAGACTCAACTGTGCATTATGCTCTCTCTTTAAGCCAAATAAAAGAAAAAGCATGAGAAGAAATAATCTAGTATGTTAAATATTTAACAGAAAACACGTACTTCTATGGATAATTACATTAAAAAGTTAATCTAACGCTGTTTAGAAATTTTCAAACTGGATTTCATCAATTTATTTGAGTAGTAATATGTTTATTCTGAACTGAAAGTCATTTATTTGTTTTTCTTTGGCAGTGTCATGCTACATTTACCCTACTATCCAGGAACAAGTGCAGACAGAATGAACAAATGATAAATTAAGAAAACTTAAAAAAAGTATATATCATTTTTCCATCTAAAGTTTTTAAAGCCATAAAACTAAACTGCTTTTGATTTAAGATGTTAGTTTTAGCTGAAGACTGAATGAAAGTTCCCATTTTAATGGGAACTAATCACTGTTGAAAAGAATCTGCTAGACACAGAAATGGGCAATTGGAGGATTTCCACCTATTTCATTAAAACTAACAATACACTCTGACATTTTATATCTTTATGTTTGAAAATAAGAAAAAAGAGACTAGGTAATTGCAGTTTAATAGAAGAGGGGAAGAATGAGCAATTTAAAAAGAAAGCCTTAGAAACTTGCATTTGTTTCTGAAGTCTGAAGGTCCAAATTCTTTCAGGGCAAAAGAGGAAAATGGCAAAAACTGATGTTAGAGAGGGAGAGAGAGAGAGAGAGAGAGAGAGAGAGGGAAGGAGATACACCCTTTACTCATGCTGGAGAACTTAGGAAATTGAAGTGTTCTTTCTAATACATTCATAAAAGGAGACTGCCAGTTCATCACAGAATCTTAGGCGCTAAATTGGAAATAAATTTTGAAAATCCTTTGTAACTAAAGTTTCTCTAAAATTTCATATTAATTTACATGCAAATGGTTTTATACTTATAGTATGATTCAACTTTCAAAAATAAAATTTTAGAGGAAAGTTAATATTTGTAAATCAGTTTAAAAAAATTTTTTTCAAGCCCTGGCTGGCATAGCTCAATGGATTGAGCGTGGGCTGGGAACTAAAGTGTCCCAGGTTCGATTCCCAGCCAGGGTACATTCCTGGGTTGCAGGCCATAACCCCCAGCAACCGCACATTGATGTTTCTCTCTCTCTCTCTCTCTCTCTCTCCCCCCACCCCCGTCCCTCCCTAAAAATGGATGAATAAAATCTTTAAAAAAAAAAAAAAATTTTTTTTCCAGGGTTTTCATTTTTGGTCAAAATCTATTGCAGGAAACTTTCCCTACAGATTTCATAGAGGATGGCAAATTTTAGTTAAATATACAGGACACAATTTATGTAAAGCACTTTAAAAAACATATTAACATATTTTAAACAAATTTTGAAAGCTACAAGCATGGGAGAAGTTACTGTCTGGGTCAGTGGAGACTTTCTCAGAACACACATAAGCCTGGTTCACACATAAAACTAGCTTAGATTATTAGGCAGTTTAAATATATTCCATTATATTATACTTTCCAAAAAGCTCTGCCATAGCATGCAATAAAAGACAAAATGGGAGTAGGAGTGTCTCTAAAAGAAGGAAGTTCATATGTTTAACCTCAATGGCTAATGTAGTAATCATAATTAAGTACTACATTTGACTCAGTTTTCTGAAATAGAAAAGGAAATACAGGGATCTACATAATTCTTATCTAAGACAGGAAAGCATGTCAATTCTTTATGTGACATTTTTTTCTTGGGACTAATTTATGGTAACTTATGGTAGGAAGCTATCTCCCCAAATTACATTTACCGGACACTGAGTGACACATTAGACAGGATCTGAGACATTCAATGGTTTTACAGCTAATACAAAAGCAATCTTCATATTGGTCACCTGTATCAATTCTCAAACAAAAAAACCCCAAAACAAACAAAAACCACAAAAAACCCACCCCCAACAAAACCCCTATGAGTCTAATACTAAATCCAACTAACTAGAGTCTACAGGCTGTAAGACAATTTTAGCTACACAGTAAGAAAACAAAAGATGTTTATTTAAGGACAAAAGACTAGTAAATGTTTAAGTATCTGTTTTTAATTAGCTCACAAAAGGAAACTGAGCTAAAATCCTTAGTTCAATGCTATCTTTTATACAAATGAATCATGAAGACTAAAAAGCTTCTTCTCTCAAAGTGAACTGCTGCTCCAGATTCCTTGCTAGAAAAAATGTCTAGGTCCTATTCTAGGGAGTATATTGGATGAAGTTACCACATTTAAAAAGTTATAATTTAAGTCAATAAAGTCCTGTGCAGACTTACTCATCTCCTGAGAGTCAACAAAATTTCTTCTTAAATATATGCATGTTTTTTAAATTCATGAACTACATGCTTGATAATCTTCTTCAACCTTGATTCTAATGCTGACATATGTAATTAAATATACCCACATATAATAATGACAATTCTTTAAGGCTGGGCACAGGGCTTTGATGAAACACTGTTTCCTAAAAAAGGTCACCTTAATTACCCATCAGCTTTGCTGAATGGCTTTATCCTAGCTCTTAAAATTTATACTAAGCGCTATTACTATTAACTTTAGTTTCAGGGGCTTGGAAATAGGTGCAAATGTTATTAACATCAAACTAGGATTACTACAAAAGATAAACTGTCAGTCCACTATATACCTCCTTAAGCCCATGTTAGAAAAATTCATTTTCAAGTTAGAAGAAAGCAAATTTTAGGGGCAATGGCAACAAATTCTTTATCCAATGGTAGTACTGATAGTATTTAAATAAACATGAGCCCTAAGTTTTTCTAAGCATTTATGAAAAAATTTATAGTTACTTTCAAACTCTTAATAAAACATTTCAAAGTGACATATATTTAACTATGCACTTCAGCCTAAGTATTTACACAAGAAATTCAATAAAAACAGAAGAGTATTTCAAGTAAATAGTGTTTGCTGACCGTTTTCTTTGTAGCCCATCCCTAGGATGACTTCGGGTGCTCTGTAGTAGCGAGTCACTACATAAGGTGTCATCATAAAACTAGTTCCTGCAGTCCTGGCAAGTCCAAAGTCAAGAATCTTCAAAGTGCAGTCTGATTTTACTACTATATTACTTGGCTTTAAGTCCTTAAAAAAATAAAAATAAAAAATGACTGCTATGATACGTGCAAATATTTTGCAGTTCACAAGTAATAAGATCACTGATAGAACAATTCATGCTAATTTATTTCTCTCGCCATAACGGATATCCACTGTACAGATTCATCATAATAGGCAAATCTGAGGAATTAGCTTGATGACATTTTACTTTATGAATACGCACAGTTATTAGAGAAGTTAGTAAAGTTAGTAATATTTTATTTGCTAAAAGTATGATTAGCTAGTAATTTTCAATCAATTATAGTAAAGGTGATTTGGAAAGGCATCTAAAAGCTCACATAAGAACTAATATGGTAAAAGAAAGAGTCGTAAGTTAACCTTTATATTCACTTGTATACTAAATTACCATCATTTAAAAAGCCAATTTTAAAGATACAATGAATTTTATATAGTATCATAAATCAACAATGGGCCATTCTATATTAATCCAGGCAAGTGTCATTTGACCTTTCAAATTGACAGATGTTCATTTCTAAAGGACTGAAATAGTCATTAGTAGTCTTTCCATCACTAACTTCCCATCCCAAGTCATACAAATTTGTTCATAAAAGTTTTGTCTGCTCATAGAAATAGAACAGCATTGTCTTAGTGCCACTAATCTATAAAACTACTTGTTGTTAATGCTACTAAATAATGCTTTTGTGAAGAATTTTCCAATTGACCTCAACCTTAGGAATTCTGTTCTATGATCATTAAAAGGGAGTCAGCGAGCATAAATTCATAGTTTCAAGTTCAACACATTTTGCCTGCTAGCTCCCATGAAACCTATTACGAACCAAGAGACCAAAGAAAGCAAGTGTATATCCACAAACACAAACACATTCCATTACTGGAACTGACAGCCTCAAAGGCAAGGATTACTTTTGTAATGTCTACACCCACAAAAATACTATATGTTGTCTTTAGAACATTTTCATAGGCAATTATGGGTGATTTTAGAAGATATAGAACCCAAGGGTTTTATCACATTAAAAATAGAAATCAACAGGCTTAGTGAAACAGAAGATGAAAATTTTCATTATTGCTATTCTGTAAATATGTTTCCACTATTTCCAAAATACAGTATTTCAGCAAAGTAACAACACATGTTCAAGTATAAAAATTATAAGCTTTGATATGTCAATGTCTACTGTGATGGTTAAAGGTTAATGGTTTTTATACTAATGCATTTTCATCTAGAAATGAGAATCCAACATTAAACACATCATTTTGGAAAATTAAGAGCAAAACACACTTTAAAAAGGATATTTTTAAAGAAAAAACTGTGCAAAAATGCCTCAAAGAATATTACCTGAAATCTATCCTTATATATCCATGTGTACCTTTCTACAGATGTTAGAACCACTGCTAACTATATAAGAATAACTGGATTTGTATGAATTTGTGGCATAGGCAGTAGAACTAACCTAACAATACTCCATCTTCTCTTCCACAGAATTTCTAGCCTCCTCACAATTAAGTAGGTAAGTAGGCAAGCCTACAATGGGATGTGAAGAGGAGCACAGAAACAGAAGGGCATCCTTTTGTCCCTTCTGCTTTGGTGGTGAGCAACATCCCAGACAGTGAAGCCTCTGTTAGTCAGTGTTCTGAACATCTGTGTAAAGCAGAGTCCTTACCCATCATGATCTGCTCTAGACATGCAATGTAAGAAGTAAACCTCGGCTGTTAAGCCACTGAGAAGTCAGGGTTTGTTACCTAGGTTTAGTCTAGTTGTGAAATTGTGACTTACAGTAAATATATATTTGGTCTTTGTCCCAATTACTAACACAGAGCTCCTAAAAACCCTTAGAATTTCTTAAGTGATAAGAGCAATAAAGGTGAAAGGAGTGTTTTTTGTTATATATATAAAGACTCCTTTTCACTATTCGAGTTTATGGTAATGAGGTGACCTTTGGAAAGCCCAAAAGGATGGTTGCTTGTTGCCATGGAAATAAATCTACATTGCGACTAGAGGTTGGGACTTTCAGCCCCACTCCCACACCTGGCTAGAGATTAAGTTCAATAACCAATGTCCAATGATTTAATCAACATGCATATAGAGGCAATGAAGCCTCCATAAAACCCCAAAAGGAGAGGATTCAGTGAGATTCTGGGTTGGTGAACATATGAAGATATGGGGAATGACACACCCAGTGAGGGCATGGAAGCTCCACACCCCTTCTCACATACCTTCCCTAAGCAACTCTCTATTTGACTTTTCCTGAGTACTGTCCTTTGTAACAAACTGGTCGTTTAGTAAGTAAAATGATTTCCTGAGTTCTGTGAGCCCCTCCAACACATTAATTAAACCTGAGAAGGGTGTCCTGGGGAACCTCCGAATTAGAGCCAGCAGGTGGGAAGCATACTAACAACCTGGGCTTGTGATTGGCATCTGAAGTGGGGGCAGTCTTGTGGGACTAAGTCCTTGAATCTGTGGAGTTCTGATGCTATCTCCAGGCAGATAATGTCAGAACAGAGTTAAATTGTAAGATACCCAGCTGATGTCCAGAGAACCTGAGAACTGTTGGTGTGGGAAAAACTACCACATATCTGATGTCTGAAATAGTGCCATAGTACAGTAAACACATAGCACTGTTTTCCCTTTTCTTTTTCTTTAATATCTTATTTATTTTTAGAGAGGGAAGAGAAGGAGAAAGAGAGAGAGAGAGAAACATCAATGTGCAGTTGCTGGGGACTGTGGCCTGCAACCCAGGCATGTGCCCTGACTGGGAATCGAACCTGCGATGCTCTAATTCGCAGCCTGCACTCAATCCACTGAGCTACGCCAGCCAGGGCTGTTCTTCCTTTTCACTAGTCTATTCTGATAACACTGAAATTGGTGCCAGGAGTGGGGTGTTACTACTATGTAAACACAGGACCACAGCTTAGCAGTTGAGCAGCAGACATCTGGAAAACTAACATCAAACATTGGAAAAGTGACCCAGGTAATACCGTAGCAATGCATTTCAAGACACTGCTACCTGCGATAACTTAGAAGTCACAGCCCAGCACAATGCATGTGAAACTCTAGAACAGGAGTTGGCAAATTATGCCTGTGAAGAAAGTTTTACTGGAACACAGCCATACTCACTTGGCTGCCCAATGTCTATGGGTATTTTTGTATTACAACAGTAAAACTAAGTAGCTATAACAGAGACTGTATCATCTGCGGAGCCTTAAATACTATATGGCCTTGCCTTTACAGAAAAAAGTTTACTGAACCACTCTGAAGAAGTGATTGGAAAGTAAAACTTCAGTATTGTATGTTGGTAGCTACTGGATGTATCTGAAAGAATTGTTCTCTTTAAAGATACAAATGAAAGGGAACAGAGTTTAGAATTTCAGCACCTTGCAATTCTAGGAAAGCTAAAAGCTACAAACTACTACATCCTTAAAAAAGGTGAGGGCATGGAGGGTGGCAGGTGTTCAAATAACTCCGCCTCCCAATGTAGTATACCTCTTCACCTTATTGATGGGCCTAGTCACATGACTTGCTTCACTCAACAGAATGTGAGAGAATGTGATGTTACCAAGTCTGAGAAGTTTTAAATGCGCTTGCTTTACTTAGCTTGGCTCTTCCTCTTTTATATTTCACCATGAGAAAAGAATGAGCCCAAGGAAGGCACTTCTTCACCCAAGACAATGACACCTAAATGTGGAATAAACCATGAACCTGAGTGACCCCATGATCTGGAGCAGTGCACGCAGCCAACCTGCAGACCTGAGTAACCAATAAATGCTGCTTTACACCATGGATGCCTTGGATTTGTTTCTGAAGCATCATTTTCACATAATTCTAAAAACCCTTGAGAGAGAAAGACTTGTAATCTCTTCCAACTGGTAACACTGCTTCAGACTTGCTAACAGTAGGCTAAAAGCTTGAAGTTAGACATTAAATTCAGTGAGCTAACATTTATGTGCTTTGAAAAGAACTGTAAATAAAAGAAGATAAAAAAGTCTCCTAAGTTTCTGAGAAAGCTATTCCATATTGAAAAAAAAAATCTTCCACAGTTCTGTAGCTATTTTAGTCTTAAAATAGTGGTTCTCAATTCAGAAATATTTGGCCCAAGGGGATATCTGGTACTGTCTGGAGACATTTTGGGTTGTCACAACTGGGGAGTACATATGGCATCTAGTGGGTAGAGGCCAGGAATGCTGCTAAATGCTTCACAATGCACAAGACAATGCACAAGTCCCTCAAAAACATTTACTCATCCAAAATGTCAATAGTGCCCAGGTTGAGAAGTATGGCCTTAAAGTGAGACTTGACCCCCAATCTTTTACAGCCAGAAAACTGAGAAAGCTGAGCAGCCCCAAAGAGAACATATTTTCTAATACTCACTTCAGAAATATTCAAGGAGGATAGCGGAACCAGGTACCATAGAGAATAGTGCATGTATAACAAGGTATTCCTTACACAGATCCGATTCAGAGATTCAGAGCCTAATCAAGGAATATTCTTCACCCCCAGCGGAAGAGACACTCACTATGTCTCACCAAGAGAATTTCAAATTACAGCCCTGGCTGGTGTAGCTCAGTGGATCGAGTGCAGGCCTGCGGACTAAAGCATTGCCGGTTCAATTCCCAGTCACAGCACATGTCTGGGTTGCAGGCCATGTCCCTAGTATGGGGTGTGCTATAGGCAACCATAAATTGATGTTTCACCCTCTCTCTCCCCCTTCCCCTCTCTCTAAAAATAAATAAATAAAATCTTTAAAAAGAGAGAGAGAGAATTTCAAATTACAAATAACCAACAACTGATTCTTCAATTTCTCAAATGGGATTATTCATTGTGGTTACCTTGGCCTTGCTTGATCACCATTTCTAGGGAATGGGGGCAGGGGATAGGTATAAGGATGGCTGGATAATTGTCATTTTAGTTCCAATGTTTCTGGACCAAAAGGAGCAATGTTGGGATTTGCTATAGATTCCCATATATCACTTGAAGCTAACGCCTTGATAGACTAGGATTTTAGGTTATCTCACCTAAGGAGGGGGTAATTATGAAATAAAGGGGGCAAAGGAATTTTGAATAACAGGAAGGACAGACTGTGGCAGAGACTGGTACTCCTCACATTTCCCAGTTCCCTTACAACGAGGTAGGTCCTTATGACTAGTTCTGACAATGGGCCTAGAGCAGAAGTGATGTTTATCATGTCCAGGTCAAAGCACAGAAGACCTTGCACATACCACCTGGCATTCTCTTCTCCTAACAGTGACCAGCAACTACCTAGATAGTGGAGACTCAATTCAGCTCGGGGTTCTGAGTGACTCTGTGGGACCCTATCCCCCACCATTTCACTGAACATATAAAGGCTGAAAGTTTAGGTTATTTTACCAAGTAAACAATCTCAGACCAGCAGAGTCATTAGCTTAGGGTGAGGGGAATTTGAATGAATAGTACTCATTTGAATAATAGAGAGGTTAGGTACCAATTATGGCCTCATGACCAGATGCAAAAGTGAGTATAGTAGTTTATCCCATTAAACTTCTTGTAAGTTACTCAAGGAAAGGAACAAATAAAATCATGGAAGAACAGTTTGCAGAATTAAGTCTATGAAGAAAGTAGGAACAAGTAGCACGTGACAAGTGGCCTATAGTGGGTGCTGTGAAACGTACTCTGATTCTCAGTTCAGTACTGAGGCATTCATTCTTCTAGCTGCTGGCAGTGTTGCTGACAGTTTTCAGCAAATCTCTCTCTGGGACGTGCCTTTAGCCATAGAGTGCCACATTTTCCAGGTTACACTGCTGCCTAGGGCAAAAGTGCAGCTGAATTACCAGCTGAGGCTCTAGAGTGATACATCCCATTCTATTTCCCACTTTGTGCACTTTTCCTTTCTTTACTCCCTCACAGATGCTGATCCTGAGGGGACACCCCAGTATACTTCTTTCCACCCTAGAGTTTGTCTCCCAGATAAAGGTATTCTCTAAAAAAAAATTATTTATTTAATTATTTTTAGAGAGATGGGAAGGGAGGGAGAAAGAGAAGAAGAGAAAAACATCCATCAGTTGGCTCTCACACATCCCCAGTCAGGGACCTGGCCCATAACCCAGGCATGAGTCTTGACTGGGAACTGAACCAGTGACCTTTTGGTTCTCAGGCCAGTGCTCAATCCACTGAGCCACACCAGCCAGGGCTAAAGGCACATTCTTCATCATAGGTAATGAATCCCAGCAGGAATTTTATTGGTTCAAATTTTTATATAAATATTCTATGGCAGTACTGTATTTTTAACACTTTGTGTTTACACTAAAGGAGTATATTAGAATATCCCAATACTACTGTGTTTGTGAAGTTATTCTATGTTTTATAATGTAGGATTTGTGCATTGCAACTCTACTCCATGTATCACGTTTCTTGACAGTTATTTAACAAAATGAGCATTATTCCCTTCAACCTTAAAAAGTGACTGGCGCAGCTCAGTGGATTGAGCACGGGCTGTGAACCAACGGGTTGCAGTGTTCGATTCTCAGTCCGGGTACATGCCTGGGTTACGGGCTGGGTCCCCAGTGGGGGCTATGTGAGAGGCAGCCACACATTGATGTTTCTCTCCCTCTCTTTCTCCGTCCCTTCTACTCTCTGGGAATAAATAAATAAAGTCTTAAAAAAAAGTGACTCTTATTCCCACCATACTCAACTTCACCTGATTAAATAGTTATCCTTGTTTTATTTGTTTTTTTAAATGGAATCTATTAGGGTGACATTGGTCAATGAAACCATACTGGTTTCAAAGGTACAACTTCATAACATGCATACTACATTGTATACTCACCACCCAAAGGTGCCCTCCCCACCCAAAGTCAAGTCTCTTTCCCTCATAATTTATTCTGCCTTTGCCCTCTTCTACTTCTCCCTACCCCTCCTTCCCTCTGGTAATCACCATACTGTGCCTGTGTCTTTGTGTTTTGTTTTTTTTTTCTTCTTCTTAATCCCTTCACCTTTTCCACCCAGCTCCCTAATACCCCTCCCTTCTTGACAGCTGCCAGTCTTTTTTATCCTAGTTTCCATGTTTACATTCTCCCAGTAGTCTTTGCTAACACCTTTGCTTTCAGCCCTTGAAAGTTAGCTATAAATGTTTTTGTTAATACAAACAAGAAGTTGTTGGTTTTGTGTGTGCATGTCATAATTTGACCTTTTTTGTTTAGAGGTTAATGTTATATATTGGTCTTCTGTATGGTCTTTCCTTTTTATGCCTTTTGCTATTTTTTTTTAATCTTCTATCACCTGGTCTATGATTTCTGTTCTAATCACTTGCTACTCCTATTAATCTGGAAATTTTCCATTTGGAAGATATTACTTTACTAAAATCAAATAACTTTGTGGTGGCACACTGCTGTCCTGATCCACAGGACAAAGGAAGCAAAAACAACACCTACCTCATTTGCTATTACATTTCTGCATTAACACATTTGCTCCACCTCATATGAGTATGGGTTGAGAAAGATAATATTCTCCCATTTAATGGGATTTATCTTGTGTTGCTTAAAGAAGGCATTAGTTATAATATATAGCAGTTGCATATGTAATATATTGTACAAAACAATCAGAATGATAACTAAGGGTAAGCCTGAATATCTCAGATACATAACTGCCTTAAAACAGTTAATTTGAGCATAAATATCATATTTGTTTTATGAGTTAGGTTAGTTAATACAAAGTTGGTTAGAAGGAAGACATAATTACAAAGAATTAAATATGTTTTCAAGATATTCCTCTCAAATTAGACACAATATTTATCAAAAATAAGCTAGAATTAAAACTGAAATACAAAAACATGTCCACACAAAAACTCATATACCAATGTTCATGTCAGCATTACTTAAAACAGGCATAAAAATGGTAACAGTCCAAGTGTCCCTCAAGTGATGGACAAACAAAATGTGGTATATACCCATATAATGAATATTATTTGACAATAAAAAGAAATGAATACTGATACATGATACATACATGGATGGACCCTGAAATATTATGCCAAATTAAAAAAGTCAGCCACAAAAGACCATATACTATTTAACTCCATTTACAGTTGAACCTTGAACCACATGGATTAGAAATGTACAGGTCCATTCATATGCAAACTTTTCCAATAAATATTGTAAGTGTATTTTCTTTATGATGTTCTTAGTAACATTTTATTTTCTCTAGCTTACTTTACTGTAATTATACAGCATATAATAATATATATAACATACAAAATTTGTGTGCACTGTTTATGTATTGCTAACGCTTCAGGTCTTGTCACCTACAGGTCACCTACAGTTAAGTTTAGGGGAGTCAGAAGAAGTTATATGCAGATGGTGAGTACACAATGCAATGTATACATGATATATTATAGAATCATATACTTGAAATCCACATAATTTCATTCATCACTGTTACCCCAATAAATTTAATTAAAGCTGTTAATAAATTATATGCAGATTTTTGACAGCACAGAGGGTCAGTGTCCCTACCTCATGTTGACCAAGGGTCAACTGTGTATGAAACATCCAGAATATGCAAATGTATGAAGACAGAAAGTAGTTTAGTGGTTGCTTAGGGCTGGGAGTGAAGTTGACAGGGAAGAATGAGATTTGAAGGTAGATGAGTAAAGAGTTTCTTTAAGGAGGGCAAAATTGTTCTAATCTCTGATTATGGTGATGGCTGCATAACATTTAAACATAATAAAAAATGCTGAATTGTATACGTAAATAGGTAAACTGTATGACATGTGAATTATATCTCAAGTAAGCAGTTAAAAATACACAGGCTACATACTTCTGGCCAGATGGAGGCATAGGTAGATACACTTTGCCTCCTCCTTCATTTGTCCAACCAATAAATTTAAAAACAAAAACAGCCAGAACTGCCAGAAAACTGAACTGTATGGAAGTCTAGCAACCAAGGAATTGAAGAAACATTCATCCAGACAAGCAGGAAGGGTAGAGAGAGGCAGCTGAGGAGAGGACATGCAGCAAGCAGCAGCTGGAGGACAGGGCAGGTAGGAGACCAACTGGAAGTCACACATTCGCATGCAGATAAACCAGGAGGAACAACTGGGCAGCAAGACAGACCGCACAACCCAGGGTCCAAGCATGGGAAAATAAGGCCTCAAAACCTCTGGCTGTAAAAACCTGTGAGGGATAAGGCAGCAGGAGAAACTTCCAGACACACAGAAGAGTTCACTGGAGATACCCATGGAGTCCTAGAACGTACACAAACCCACCCATCTGGGAATCAGCACCACAAGGGCCTAATTTGTTTGTGGACAGTGGGGGAAGTACTGAAAGCTGGCAGGAGAGTAGAGTGGCATTGTTCCCTCTTGGATCCCTCCACCACAATGCAGGGAAGTGGGTTGCCCCACCCAGGTGAATACCTAAGGCTTTGGCCCTTACTACATAACAGGTGCCCCAAGACAAAGAAATATGGCCCAAGTGAAAGAACAGATCAAAATTCTAGAAAAAGAACTAAGTGGTGAAGAGATGGCCAGCCTATCAGATGCAGAGTTCAAAACACTGGTAATCATGATGCTCAGAGAAATGGTTGAGTATGGCTGCAAAATAGAGAAAAAAGTGAAGGCTATACACAGTGAAATAAAGGAAAATTTACAGAGAATCAACAGTGAAGGGAAGGAAACAGGGACTCAAATCAACAATCTGGAGCACATGGAAGAAATAAACATTCAACCAGAACAGAATGAAGAAACAAGAATGTAAAAAAAAATGAGGAGACGCTTAGGAACCTCTGGGACAACTTGAAACGTTCCAACATCTGAATCACAGGGGTGCCAGAAGGAGAAGAGGAAGAACAAGAATGTGAAAACTTATTTGAAAAAATAATGAAGGAAAACTTCCCCATCTGGCAAAGGAAATAGACTTCCATTAGGAAGTCCAGGAAGCTCAGAGTGTCCCAAAGAAGTTGGACCCAAGAAAACACACACCAAGGCATCCCCATAATTACATTACCCGAGATTAAAGATTAGGAGAGAATCTTTAAAGCAGCAAGAGAAAAAGAGACAGTTACCTACAAAGGAGTTCCCATAAGACTATCAGCTGATTTCTCAAAAGAAACTTTGCAGGCAAGAAGGGCTGGAAAGAAGTATTCCAAGTCATGAAAGGCAAGGACCTACATCCAAGATTACTCTATCCAGCAAAGCTATCATTTAGAATGAAAGGACAGATAAAGTGCTTCTCAAATAAGGTCAAGTTAAAGGAGTTCATAATCACCAAACCCTTATTATATGAAATGTTAAAGGGACTTATCTAAGAAAAAGAATAAAAATACGTACAGTAAAATGACAACAAACTCACAACTATCAACAATGAACCTAAAACAAAAACAAAACAAACTAAGCAAACAACTAGAATAGGAACAGAATCACAGAAGTAGAAATCACATGGAGGGGGCAGGGGAGAAGGTAGAGGAAACAGAAGCATAATTGGTAGGTACAAAACAGATGGGGAGGTTAAGAATAGTATAGGAAATGGAGAAACCAAAGAACTTATATATAAGACCCATGGATATGAACCAAGGTGGGGGGGAATGCTGGTGGAATGGGGGTTGCAGGGCAGAGGGGAACAAAGGGAAGAAAAAATAATGAGACAACTATAATAGCATAATCAATAAAATATACTTAAAAAAATAAAAGCAACTGGAATAGAAAAAATACACAGGCTACAAAAATATAAAATATTTCTGAATAAATAAGTAAACATACATATATATAAAATAAACTAGTGAATGCTCAATTTTATGTAATTGTTAAGGATAGTAGGCATTTTACATACTGCTTAATTTTAGGGCAAAAATAACTCAATAGTGCTCCATATAAATTAGCAAAATACAACGCTCCAAGAATATGATGAAAGGCTGTGATGTCAGCAAAAATGGTAGAACAGATAGCTGCACAGAAACACCAAAAAGTGAAACAAAAATGATCAAAATAAAATTTTTCAGAAATCTAGAAAATGTTCAGAGGCTTATACCAAGTGAATGCAGACTCAAGAAAGAGGAAACTTCAAAACAATAGAAAAAATCTGCAATGATTTCATTAGTCCTTGCCCTATCCATCTCCCTGGCTGGGCAAAGAGTCTTAAAGAAAGCAGCCCACATTCTCAGTATGGAACCCTGGTCCTAGGCTAGAGAGAGGGCTTTTCTTGATAATGTTATAAGGCAAATAAACAGCCCACTTTGCCTAAGATAAAACAAAGTTGAGAAAAACAAGACATGGAATACCACTACACAGTACACACACAATGGGACCAATGGGATGAGTCCCACAAGGATAGAGGAAAAGGGGCAGAAAAATGTTTTAATAAAAAATGCCTAAAAATTTTCAAACAAAAGACATAATCTTCATATCCAAACTGCTAAACAAACTACAAAAGGATAAAAGCAAAAAATCTTCACTGAGACTCATCAAAATCAAACTACTAAAAGACAAAGACAAAAAAAGATAATGTTGAGAGCATCAAGAGACAAGCAACTTGTTACTTGCAAGAGATCTTCAATGATATTAATAGCTAATTTCTCAAAAAAAACTCATGGAAGCCTAAAGGTGATAAAATAAATAAAGTGCTGAAAGAAAAAAAAAAGCCAAACAAAAATTTTAAATCCAGAAAAACTATCCTTCAAAAGTCAAAGACAAATTAAGAAATTCTGAGATAAAGCAAAGGGAGTCTCTTGCCTGTCCTGTAAGAAGTGCTTAAGAGTTCATCAGGTAGAAATAAAAGAACACTAGACAGTAACTTGAAGTCACTAGACAGTAACAGGAAGAAATAAAGAATACTGGTAAAGGTAATTACATAGGTACATAAAAAGGTCAGTTCTATTTTTTCCCAATATAATTAAAAGACAAATTCAGTAAATGCAGTAAACAGTAATTACAAATCTATTTAAATGGCACATAGTATATAAATTTGTAATTCATGACAACAATATAAAGGGAAAAGGAAAGACTGTACAATATCAGAGTTTTTATATATTACTGAAGTTAAGGGGGTAGTAATTAAAAACAGATTGTTATAAACACAATAGGTTAAATTATAATCCCCAAGGTAACATTTAAGACTAGAAAATATACAGAAAAGGAAAAGAGGAAAAAGTCAAATGGTACACAGTAAAAAAAGTAATTAAGCACACAAAAAGTCAGTAATAAGTAACAAAAGGCAGTAGTTGAGGAACAGAAAGGTATGACTTATAGAAAACAAACAGTACAATGTCGAAAGTAACTTCTTCTTTATCAGCAATCACTTTACATGTAGATGCAATAAATAAACTCTCCAACTAAAAGCCAGAGAAGGGCAGAAGGGATAGAAAGACAGTACTACTACAGGCTAGCTGCAATAGATTCCTTTAGCTTCAAACGCACAAACACGTTGAAAGTGAAAGAATGAAAAAAAAACACCACCACATTTCATTCAAATAGAAATCAAAAGAGAAGTGGAAAGCTATTCTACTGTCACAAAAAACAGACTGTAAGTCAAAAACTGTTACATGGGGGCAAAGGAGGACAATGTACATTGATAAAAGGATCAATTCATCAAGAATATATGTATATACATTTCACAAAGTCCCACAATACATGAAGCAAAAATTTACAAAAGGGAGAAACAGACAGTTATGCACTAATAGTTGAAGGTTTCTATACTTTACTTTCATTAATGAACAAAACAAGTAGAAGATTAATAAGGAAAAAAAGAATGTGAACACTATTAAACCAACCAGACATTAACAGACATATATAAAATACTCTCTCTAAAACAGCAAAATACACATTTTCCTCAAATGCGTACTGGACATTCTTCAGTATAGACCATATGTTAAGCCACAGAACAAACCTCAATAAATTTTAAAAACCAAAATCATACAAAGTATCTTTTCTAACCAAAATGGAATGAAGTTAGAAATCAAGAAAAAGGAAAAGCAAAAAATTCACACATTTGTGGAAATTAAACAACATACTCTTAAATAAACAATGGGTCAAAGAACAATTCACAAGGAAATTGATAATACTTTGAGAGGAATGAAAATGAAAATACAACATACCAAAATTTAGGAAATGCCTAAAAAGTAGAGTTCAGGGGTGATTTTATAGTTAACACCCACATTACAAAAAAACACCCTCAAGTTGATAACCTAATATTTCACTTTAATAAACTAAAGAGAAAAGGAAACTAATCCCAAAGCAAGAAAATGCCAGGAAATAATAAAGATTAAAATAGAGATTAACAAACTAGAGATCAGAAAAGCAATAAGAAAATCAACAAAATGACAGGTTGGTTCTTTAAAAAGAGCAACAAAACTGACAAACATTTACTTAGACTAAGAAAAAGAAAAAGAGAAAAGAGCAATTAACTAAAATCATAAATGAAAGTGACATTACTACCAAATCTACAGGAACAAAAGTATTATAAAGGAATATTATGAGCAAGTATATACCAACAAATCAGATGAATTAGATGAAACGAAGTTCCTAGAAACACACACATTACCAAAATTGACTCAAGAAACCAAATCTGAACATACACATAATACATAAAGTAAACCAACAATCAAAATCTAAAAAGCTCAGGATAAGATGGCTTTAGTGGCCAATTCTTCCAATAATTTAATTAAGAATTAACACCAATCCTGCCCTGGCTAGTGTGGCTCAGTGGACTGAGTGCTGGTCTGCGAACCAAAGGTTCGCCAGTTTAATTCCCAGTTAGGGCACAGCCTGGGTTGTGGGCCAGATCCCTAGTAGGGGGTGGGTGAGAGGCAACCACACATTGATGTTTCTCTTCCTCTCTTTCTCCCTCCCCTCCCCTCTCCAAAAATGAATAAATAAAACCTTAAAAAAAAAGAATTAACACCAATCTTTCTCAAACTCTTCCAAAAAATAGAAGAGGGAGGAACACTTCCTAATTCATTCTGAGGCCAGCATTACCTTGACGCCAAATTCATAAAATGATATATGGACAATTTTCCACAAGGGGGCCAAGAACATTCAATTGGGAAACAATGTTCTCTTTAATATAAATAGTGCTGGAACAACTGGATTTCCACAAGCAAAAGAAGTTGGATCCTTACTTTATACCATATACAAAAATTAACTCAAAATGGGTCAAAGACATAAACATAAGAGCTAAAACCATAAAACTCTGAAAAGAAAATGTAAGCGTAAATCTTTTAAAAAATATTGTATTTTATTTTGATTTTAGAGAGAGGAGAAGGGAGGCAGAAAGAGAGGGTGAGAAACATTGATGTGAGGGAGACACATCGACTGATTGCCTCCCATATGTGCCCCAGGAGACCGAGCCTGCAACCCAGGCATGTGCCCTGACCAAGAATTGAACTGGCAACCTTTTAGTTCACAGGATGATGCCCGACCAACTGAGCCACACTGGCTAGGCCATAAGTGTAAATCTTAATGACTCTGGATTTGACAGTGAATTCTTGTATATGACACCAAAATAATAAAACCAAAGACAAAAAGAAATAAACTGAATTTCATGAAAATTAAAAACTTCTGTGCAAAGGATATCAAGAAAGTGAAAAGACAACATACGAAATGGGAGAAAATATTTACAAATCACATATCTGATGAGGGACCAGTCTCTGAAATATGTAAAGAATCCTGTAACTTAACAATAAAAAGGCAAACCACCTAATTAAAAAATGGGCCAAGGGCTTAAATAGAAACTTCTCTCAAAAGATAATGCATATGCCCAAAAAACATATAAAAAGATGCTCAACATCATTAGTCATGAGGAAAATGCAAATCAAAACCACAATGAGATACCATTCATTAGGATGGCTAGAATAAAAGCCATCCCAAAGCCATCTCTGTCGGTAAATACCGACAGAGATTTAGAAAAACTGGATTCCCAGTCATAAATTGTTACTAGGAATGTAAAATGGTGTAGCCACTGTGGAAAACAGTTGGGTGGTTCCTCAGAAAGTTAAATATAGAATTATCATATGAACCAGCAATTCCACTCCTAGGTAGATACCCAAAAGAACTGAAAATAGGAACTCAAACAAATACTTGTACATGAATGTGCATAGGAGCATTATCCACAAAGCTAAAATTTAGAAATGACCCATGCTACAACATGGACAAAGTTGAAAACATTATGTTAAGTTAAAGAAGCCAAACACAAAGTTCACATAATTGTATGATTCCAAGTATATAAAATCTAGATGAGGTAAGTCCATAGAAACAGAAAGCAGATGGTACAATGCCAGGGGGTGCACTAAGAGGGAAAGAGGAGTGACTGCCTAAAGGGTATTACGTTTTCTTTTGGAACAATGAGAATATTTGGAATTTGATATTGGTGGCAGTTGCACATTTTGTGAATGTACTAAATGTCATTGAATCATATACTTTAAAATGGTTACTTTTATGTTACATGGATTTCATCTCAATGATTAAAAAGAGATTATGATGATAGGTTTTTCTACTAACCCGATGATAATTCCAGCAGAGTGAAGATGCTTGATTCCACACAGCATCTGATAGAGAAGGTAGGACATTCTTTCATGATCTAGTTCCATTTGAATCACTTGGCACAGATTTGCATCCATAAGCTCCATGACTATGTAACTTCATGGGTGAAAAAAGATGACAGCTAAAGTATACAGCAACAATCTAAAAATAAAGTACTAATATAAATTTTTAATTATGACACTTACACATCTTGAAATTCTTCTAGGGATTTCTGTGGTGTGAAAACATTCAAAAGGCCAATTATCTGTGGCAAAAGCAGAGAAATTAAAAAAATTAGAAACTCCTCGATAATAGTTTCATTTACAAACTGTAAATACATGGGTTAAAAAAATTCCACAATCAGTTTAAAATTTTTCAAATCTTATTTTCTAAGCTTAATCTTTTTTATGTATTAAAACTTTATGACTAGGGGTAGGTGTTAGGAGGGAACCAGAGCACAGAGGATCTTTAGGGCAGAGAAAACACTCTGTGTGATACAATAATAGATATTTCATTATATATTTTGTCCAAACCCATAGAATGTACAATACCAAGTGTGAATCCTAATGTAAACGATAGGCTTTGGGTGCTATGGATGTGTTAGCTGTAAGATTACTGACTGTAACAAATGTGTCACTCTGGTGGGGGATACTAAAAACAGGGGAGGCTGTATGTGTGGGCAGGCATTATCATTTGTACCTGAACTCCTTACCATTCCAGAGTGCCTTCTCTTTTACAATAGAAAGCTCAGATTGACCTTTTTTTTACTCTTTTTTCAATACTTGCACTGTAATAAATATTTTAAAGAATGTTATCCATTGTGTATTCTCAGTCTGAACTTCAACATCTTCATTTCCCCTGCACTATACAGGGTTAAGGATTCTAATAATCATAATTCACATAGTGACTTCTAAAAACTATGTTCCCTAACAATGGTTTTCTGTAAGCTAGCTACCTTTTTATTGTCTCTAATAGGATAAAAGAAAGATCTGATTATATTACCTCCTCAAAAACTTAATGCCAACAAATTCTGTTTTTTTGTTGTTGTTCAATTACAGTTGTCTGCATTACACCCTCACTACTCCCTCCACCCCCGCATTCCCACCCTCCCTGCCCTGCTTCCACCCCCTCCCACCAGCGGTTTTGTCCATGTGTCCTTTATAGTTGTTCCTGAAAACCCTTCCCGCTTCCCCAATTACCCCCTCCCACCCTCCCTCTGGTTACTGTCAGATACTCCCTTGCAAAACATTCAAAGCCCTCAATGAGAAGACATCAACTCACTTTACCTCCTGCTGGCCCTCTATTAAACTTGATACTCTGGCCATACTAAATTTAAATTTTTAAAAATTCTCAATACATTTAAACATACAGTTTCATATGATTGTTATTTACCTACTGAATTTAGTTACCTGTAAGACAGACTTCTTTTGTAGAGTCTGACAACCCCTAGTCCTTGGCAGAGCTGAATATTCTCTCTACTTTGTCCCTATAGTATCTTATATGTTGTTATGATATTTAACACATTGTAGTATAGTCTCATTTTCACAATAGTTTTGTCCCAACCATACCAAGATCTCTTGTTAGAAGGAACTGTGTCTTATTCCCTTTATAGCCTTGGCACAGAGAAAGATATCTGACATACATTTTTAAAATGTTTGCTAACAATTATACTCAGGGATGGGACATAAAGTTCATTGGGGCAGAATCTATGTTATTCTTCTAAGCATAAAGCTTTGCTTATAGAATGCATTCAAATATTTGTTCAGTAAGTAAACTTAGAAAACTTTCAGACCAAAAAGAGTAAAACATATTTGTTTAAGAAAGGGGAAGTGATAATAAAAAACATTTACTACTCTAAAGGAATTCAAGTCTCCTAACCAGTTGAACTGCACACCTGGAGACTTGGAGAAATACTAAAACTGTTCATATTAATATATGGGAAGTCCTAGAGTAGAAGAGAGGTGTTAAAGATTAAAGAAATATAGAGACAGAAAGGAGACTAGTGGTTGCTTAGAACTAAGAAGGGTGGATGGAGATGGGGAAATGAGACCTAAATGATACAGGGTTTCTTTTTGAGGTGATGGAAAACGTCACACACATTAATTAATAAACTGAAAACCACTGACTTGTTCAGAGGAAATGGATGAGTACTATGCTATATAAACTGATTTTAATAAAGCTATTACAAAAAGACTAAAACAGCTGCCTGGTTTTTCAAAAAGAAGATTATATCAATTATAAGCTAGAGCCAAACAAAAGTCAAGAACTGATTAAGTGGGTGGCATATGACTACTATGAAAGAAGTAACAAATTACTAGGAGCAGGAATAGGTAAAAATTCATTGAGAAACTTTATTTTCTTTTGTGAATAAAAACAACAGCATATCAGAGAAATGCAACTAGATATATGAAGATTTCAAAAAAGCATTTAAAAAATTTCTCTGATAATCATCTCCATGTGAATAAGATGGAGAACTGGGGAGACCTAGAAAACTTTTAGTTAGACATGCAATTTTTTCAGTAGAGACAAAGGTTGCTAATGAACTAATCCAGCTATTAAGAAGGAATCCTGAGCAGAACTAGAAAGTAAAGCCAACAAGTGGAACGTCAGAACAAAGAAGAAAGCAATCCCTAACAGTCCAGGAAGAGGAACCAAATTTCACATGTAAAATTTAACAGGGAGAAATAGAAAGTCCTATACTTATTCTCCAAAACCAAACCAAACCAAACCAAACCAAACCAAACCAAACCAAAGAAGGATGGGAGAAATGCAATCTGTTAGCAGGCCTGTAACAAAAAATAACTTGCTTAGACAATGTAAGTCAAATAGGAGCCAGATTTCCAACCAGGATTATAATGTCCAGTCAAGAGAAAATGGAAAATGACATGTCTCAGCTCCTCTTAGAAGATTCAATTAGACAAGCAGTGCTGTGTTCTACGTGACATATTAAAAGTGTGTTCAAAGATAAGTGACCAAGTCAAAAAAAAAACTTAAAACCATCTATGAAAAGAGTGGGAAATGCACAATCATATGAATGGCCTTAATATCACTTAAAAATGGTTAAGCTCCTAGATTTTGTATTATGTGTCTTCCACCACAATAAATAAAAAAGGCAGAGGTGTTTAGGTCAATAAAGAAATTATTTATACAGAACATGAAAATGCTGAAAAGGCAAGTCATTACAAAACCATCTACCCATTAAAGAGTAAAAATATTTACTTTTACATTTGTTCACTGAACAAATACGTGTTGAGCACCTACTCTGTGCCAGCACTGTTGTAGGTGGCAAGGGTAGTGGCTGGATGGATCTGAGCTACCCCCATTAGGGGGCTATGAAACAAACTTTCCATGCCCTCCGTTTAGTTGATGGAACCATCAACTGCCCAGGCTCAGGAGGTGGGAGTCACTGGCCATCTCGTCCATGTGAAACTAAGACAATGCTGCAACCACCACCACTACCATGAAACAGGCTGCAAAGGGCAGCACTAGTAGCTCTATCCGAGTGCTGGAGGCCCACCAAAACCTGACAAGCAACATGCCTGGGTCCCACCTACAAGAGGATTGGCTAATACAACCTCCCCATCACTGACCGGCTTGAATCTTTATCTGTGTACTATTTTTCATTCTCTTTTTCCTCTCTGGCAGGTCCCGCTCCTTCAGCAATCCAATTTTTACCTCATTATTTAAGAATCATTCTAGGTCCACCCTTTCTCAAAGCTTTTCTATTTTATTAAGGTGTACAGCAATCTTTTCTCTCTTGGAATCTAAGCACTTATTTTTCATCCACTATGGTTTGACAAACTTCTATTAAACTGTATTATATTTGGTCTTTAACTCCTTATATATTTGTTTTGTCTTCAAAAATAACAGTGAATTCCCCAAATAAGGAGCCTAATCTTTAACTTCCATAAAATTTTCCCCTTAATGACTAATCTAATAACTCCAATACACAGAGGCTTTGTACACAGTTAATTTTGAAATGTGGTAAATTGTGTCATCTGCAATCAGAAAGTATTGAGCTGATGATAGTTTATACATTCCTTTGGGCAAAAACCACAAAACATCTCTAATCAGATACTTTCAGTTTAGTAGTTCACAAAAACGTTCCTTGCACAATTCACTCCCAGTTTATTTTCTCTCAACATGGAGATAACATTCTATTAAAATATTTGTAAAAGTATCATACTTAATGTAAGCTTTAAAAAATGAAACCATTTATTCTCAAAATGAGTGAAAGGTACGTGGTTAAGTCATTATAATCATTAGAAAATAGAATTGGAATGTTTTTCTAATTCCATTTAAATATGTTTTAAAGTTTCTGCTAAACTGCTTTATAATTACTGGTTATCCTCCACATACAGTGACCAGGGAGTACTGAAGTAGAATGGGAAGAATCTCTGCACTAAGGCTCATTTTCTGAAATGTCAGCCTGACAGTAAACAAGTGAAAGATGAGATGAAGCCTAAAAATGTTCTCCTAAGACACCTATCTCTTTCAAAGTCCTTTTACAAATATCAGAAAACTACATAATCTAAATTTCAGAAGCTGTTTTTCTTTCAATATAATTTAATAAGGTTGAGAAAAAAATTCACACTGTAGATATATAAACCAATTAAACAATGTTTCAATCCAGAAGAACAATTTAAAAATCTAATGTTCTCACAGTTTTTGATTTTCATATATTCATGAACAAATCTATATATCATCTATACTTAAGAAATTTTCTAAAATGTTCACTTACATTTTTGTGATTAACACATTTCATAAGAACTAGCTCTCTGTAAGCCCGCTTAGCATGAGTTTGATTCTGAAATGGCCGGCTTAGCTTCTTGATTGCAACATTTCTTTCAAGAATGGCATCATAAGCGGCACTATAATAAAAATTAAAAGCAAAAAACTTAATAAAAAATCTGCAAAACTGAATTTATGAAACATTCATTCAGATTCCTTACTTTCTCCAAAGACAAATGCAACTAGATCAGTTTTCCAGTCTTTGATGATCAAATGTTTCTTCTATACCTACTATAGCATACTCCAAATAATGTATAGCACTGTTTCTTTCAAATGGTAATAGTTTTCAAAGAAAAAATGGACTGTGACTGTGAAGACAGAGACTCTGTCTGTTCATTGGGTTCCTCCAAGATTCACCTAGAATACAAATAGGCACTCAATGCACACATTTTTAATGAGTATTCAGGTCCAAAAGATAGTTTAAAGCCTAAGTGAACCATTCGCCCTGCACGTACACCAAAGAAAGACAGAATGAATCAATTGATGACAGTGGTCATCAATTCTACTCAAAATATTTGTTGAAGAATTCTACTTAAGTACATTACTTCCATGCTCTCTGGACACCAAATAAATACAGAAAGAAGAAAGGGGACATAGAGGTTATCTATACAAAGATTATCTTATTATATAAAAAGCCCTTAAAACTTGTGTTAGGGGGAATTGAAAGTGAAGGTTGTTTATAGGCTGATTTGTAACTGTTAATGAAATGCCTATAATTCTGGGAAATAAACATCATACTTATTACTCTTCATATTTTCCTCTCCCATGACATCTGACCAAATGGCATGTTATGCATGACAGATCAGAGAAACTAAAACACAAATAAGGTAAAGTGTCCTTAAAATTATATAATATTATAGGTGAAAGAAACTTTAAAATCATTTGGATTCACCACTGCCTGATTATAAGGCCAGAGATTACGTAATTTGCCCAAGGTTAGCAGAAAATTAAAAAGCAAAGATGGAGACTAGGAAGACTAAGACATGAGGTCATGCTCTTCACATTGGATCACCTAACATACTATAAAGACTATCTCTGTTAATTTAATATTTGAAAAGTCAACACATACTGATTAAAATTATTCTCTCACCTAACTGGAAACTTGAGTTTGTTTTACAGCTGTCTTACTATATCAAATATACTACAGAAATATATGTGTTAAGAAATTGGTACTGCATAAATGAACACATCTATACATTCTATATATAACTATTGCTTATATATACATCAGGGTGGGTAAGAAGTAGGTTTATAGTGTTCACAGGGAAAATAAGTAATAATATGAGAATAAAGCCTGTATTTTCTGCACTCACAACTATAAACCTACTTTTGCCCCACCCTGTATATACATACCAAAATATACTTCAGTATTATGCTCTTTACTTAGAAAATGCCATATTTACATATATGTCCCTCCTAAATTAAAAATTAAAAAATCAAACATTAGGGGTCACGCAAAATGTTTAGAAATTTGACTATTTCAGATAAAATATATTTTATTTTTAACCATTAAATTAATTCTTACTAATTTTTTATCTGCTAAATCAAAATAATATTTCAAACTCCTAAGTTCAATCATATCTGAGTAGATTATATTATTTTTATATCCAAGGAAATTAGGTTTCTAATTTTTGATTAGTAAATGTGCACAATCAGAAACATCTGGGAATTCAGAGGTCCTAATCCAGACCCAATGAATCTTACTATCTATGACTGGAGCCCAAAATTATGCCTTTAAAAAATACATTAATGTATTTTCTTCAGTTGATTCTGACAGTAACACAACAGTGAGTTAAAATTTATTGAATGTTTGTTTCATAGTAAACTTTTATTAAAGAATAAGCAAAACTTTGAAGATATTTATTCCTTAGGAAAGGGGTTTTGAGATGGCCTAAAGTTCCTTCCAAGGCAATTTTTAAAAAACTCTGTTACACAAATTTCAAAATACACTTACCCAAGCATATGTGAAGATACAAAAACATTAATATATTTTCAAACAACATTACATAATTTATAAATAATATATTTCTCACAACAACCCTGTAAAATCAGGTGAGAAAACAGGTAGCCTAAGTGTCATTCAGTAGAGTGGATAAAACGACTATGAGACATTTACACAATGGAATAGTGGTTGGCTGTGAAAAAGAAGGAAGTTTTACCCTTTGTAACAGCTAGGATCAACCTGGAAAACATCATGCTAAGTGGAAATAAGCCAGTCAGAGAAAGACACATACCATATGATTTCACTCATATATGGAATCTAATGAGCAAGCTGAACTAACCAGCAAAGTAGAGGCAGACTCATAGATAAAGAGCAGAATGACAGCTAGGGTGGGGTGGGGACCAGTTGGGGGTAGAGGGATAGACCACAGAGGAAAAAGGACTCATGGACATGGACAACAGTGTGGTGATTGTGGGGCAGGGTGGGGGTGGGGAGGAAGGAGGGTATAAAGGGACTAAATGGTAATGGGAAAAAATACAGTTAAAAAAAAGAAGTCTAAATCAACTGTTTAAAAAAAAAACAGGCTTAGATGTATTAATTAGCTTAAATCATAGACCTAGAATCTAAACCAAGAGCTGGCTTTCAGCATCCTTCCCATATTGACCTTACCATATTATTTTCTTTATCATTAATTTGTAGTCAATTAATGGCAGTTTGTTCAGATGACAACCAGCAAGCCAAAAATGCATTGTAAAATAATTCAGTTTCTATAATTTTTGACTATGTTACTTCAAGAATAAAAAAAAGAGAATTTATCCTTGTTGTTACATGTAGCTCTAGTTCATTTAAAATGCTATATACTATTTCACTGTACGTATATACCACATTTTAAAAATTCTATTGATTGATTTGATGCTGTTTTATAAATGATACTGTAGAGAAAAGCTCCATGTATTTCTCTTTGTGTACATGTGCAAGAGTTTTTCTAGAACTGGGAGAACTACAGAGTAATAAACACATCATTTTTTAATAGATTCTGAAAGACATCTGGTTCAAGAACAGGTAATAGATATAACTGTGCTTGAATGAGGCTTAAAAACTTTCCCCAAACACTAGCTTATTATGTTAACTTAGTGATCTAAAATCATTAGCAGAACTGTCCCCAAGAGTGTTTTACCTTTCAGTTTGTAAGGAATTATGTTGATATATAAAGCCTAGGCCTTTTGTAGAAATTAGTTTGTAAATCAATTTTAAAAACACATAAGAGTTTTGAAGCACATAGAGTTAGATGATATAGCTGGCTTCATTCCCCAGAGTGAAATAAGATATCTGAAATTCAGAGTTTCATTATAGTGTGAAAGTGATGATTAAGTGAAGCTTCTTATTAAACAATCAACTATGGGAAGAGATGTATACATGGAATTAGTAAGTATCCCATTTATTCTTTCCTAATACAGATATTTGTTTCTATATGGTTTATAGCCAAATATTTAATCATAATTTATACTTAAAAATAACAGTGCTGATTTATAGTTATGTTTTATGAATAATAAAAAAGATCATTAATCCCTGATTAAAACAACTTACTGTGTTATAGCTTTAATATAAATTTTATAGTTTTAATTAATTTTTGAGACAAATTAAATATTTTCACCAAGGTATCTACATTAAAAAAGAAGAAAATAGTAGCAGTTAATAATTCTTTACCTAATTTCTGGAAGTAAAAACTTACCATACTATTCCTTGAGCTCCTGAGCCTATAGGTTTTAAATTCTGATATCGTTTCAGGACTGTGAATGTAGAATCTCCAATCTCTACACTATAAAAATTGCTGTCCCGCTTACTTCTGCTCATGATGGCAAGCAATTAATTTAATGGCTTCATCCAAAAATTCACTGAGAAGCTGCAAAATGGAACAAAAGGTATTGTTAACAAAATGAATTTGTGTAATCTTAAAATTCAAGTTCTCACTCAGTTCACTAACAGTAATATTAACTGTTACATCATGTTAAAAGGGCTGCTTTATTAAAAAAAAAACACAATTAGAAAAAGAAAACACAATTAGAAAGAAAAAAATATCACAGAGCCTGGTTAGCATCTGCTATACTTAAGGAAATGGCTGATAGTTTAAAAACAAAACTTGTACTAGAATAAACAGTTTCTCTAATCTCGTATGCATACCAGTCTTAACTTACTGGAAAACTGGAAAAAATAGCCAATAATTATAATAAAACATATTTTCAAGGTCACTTCCACAGTATGAAATTTAAAACCAGTCCTTTTTGTGTGTTTATTACAGAGTATTGAAACCTTCATTTTTGTGAGAGATTGAAAAACTTTCATTTCAGAATAATTCACAATCTCATTTAGAGCAACACGGGAGGAACAAATTTATATCCCAGTAAGCTGGTTAGTACATATCATTCCTATCTAACAAGCACAGAGCAGCACAGTGTTGTCACTGTAACAGAGCCTTTGACCAGCAACATCTGGGAGTGATGCACATGTTGAAGTTGTAATGGTTGAAAGAGGTAGAAAAATAAGAAGACATACTATTATTTTAAAAATGAGAAAATATGAGAGTGAGAAGCATTTAGTACATCAGGATCAGAACAATACTGTTTGGGGTATCAAAAGCATGGCCTAAGTTTTAAGCATAGTTCTTTATTATCACCTGTCTGATTAAAAGCCATGGTAGTCTTTTTCTACCCATTTGAGTACTGGTTATTAATAAAACTATTATCCATCCTTATTAGATAAAAGTGGCCTATTGCAAAAGGCATATAGCAAGAAATAGTTCCAACCCTGTCCCCCAGATACCACAATAAACCAAGAAACCTGTTAGGTCTAAAGAGTTACTGTGTGTGTGTGTGCACACATGCAACAAAAATAATATCCTGATAAGAGTTACAGGACAAAGAATTAATTAAAACAAATACAAAGTGCCCACAATGTAGAGGCTCATGAACTGAATTCTAATAGCTTAATTCTTAGAGAAGGGTAGAAGCCACAGGAAATGGAGAATAAGAGA